>NC_062558.1:55295079-55604006 GCF_016906955.1 Phacochoerus africanus | reverse complement strand
CAAGTAAGAAGATGAGAACTTTGCGGTCTCTAAGCGAAACCAAAGTGTACTAGCTGCCTAAGGTAGCTTACATAACTCTATTTGTATTTCTCGCTGATGTTTCTTGTAGCCAGTAGGTCAAACTGGCAATCGATATGGGCTCTTGACTGAAAAGTCGGTTACTTCTGAACACCTAATGTGCTCACAGTTGTGCTCTACACGTTCCCCAGGGAAATACCTAACTTAGAAAACAACACCGCACAAAATTGGCGGGTGAGCTCCAGGGGCTGAAGTCCAAGTTAGACCAGGCAGAGTGGGATCGCATTTCCTCACTGACCCAAGGTGTGGCCAAGAAGGCAGAGCTCCACGCCAGGCTCTTTCCAGGCCGAGCACGGACTGTCTGGACTCTGATCCAAGGCAAACAAGGAAGCAAACCTCGAACACCTGGCCCTGACCCCCGTCGATCGGGGCAGGACAGAGGCGGTGGCCCTGGCCACGAAGACCCTCCTCGGCCACTGCCGGGTCCGCACCCGCCCTGAGCGCCTTCCCTCCGAGACTTTCGGACACGCCGGAGGGGAGCAGAAGGTCTCCTCCTCTTCCCCGTCCCCGGCCCCCGAGCCCCAAAGGTGCGGCAGAGACGGCCAGCTCCGCCCGGGAATCTGAAGCACACACTGCGTCCCCTCCAGACTACTCGTCCCATAGCAAGCCGGTCGCGGCCTGACTCCCCAGAGACCGTGTAGGAAGCCGGCCGGGCGGAGGCGGGCAGCAGGAAGCCCCAGCACCCAGCAGATCCGCGAACGCGCCCCCGACGCGGAGGCAGGGCCGTCGAGGACGGCCGCACGCGAACCGGGAAAAGGCGGCTTGACCCTCCTGCTTCCCGTAGCTGTGCGCGCGCCCGGCGGGAACGCGGACGACAGGCGGCGACGGACGAACAGCCTCCCGCGCCGAGCGCCCGCGACGCCTACTACGCTAGCCCCGGGGTGAGTCGGGGGAGTGGGCTGCTGCGCGCGACTGCGGGGGGATTACTTGGGCTGCGCTGTCCCCATTCAGAGTTGGACGGGTGGGACCGGCTCCGCGCAGCCCCGTCTCTGGTTCTCACCGCGGCAGCGGCGGGCTGGGTGCGGGAAGTCGGCCGGCGCGACGCCCGGGGGTGAGCGGTGGTTGGGGTTTGCGGCCGTTCCTGCGGGACCCCCGGGCGTCCGACAGCCCCGGGGCCACCTTCTCATCTGCGACCTCCCGGCAGGGGCCGGGCCACCTCCCCGCGCGCGTATCCTTCCTGGGACTTTATATGATCGGGGTCCTTTAGACTTAGTGTCAGACCTCCGTGGCCCTTGGCGGACTCTGGTCACGCTCTTTGGAGATGCCGAGTCATTGGACGTTAGGAGACGCAAGTCCTCCGAATTGTTTTGATCACCCGTGCAGCATCGGGATGGCTTCTGGTTGATTACCACAGGTCCTGTGCCTGTGTTTATTTCAAGGAATGATCGGTTTTACCTGAGCCTATGGTTTAAATTGGGTCGCTCCCTGTTCACGACGTAAATTAGGCTTGTGGCCATGGCATCTCTGTATCCTTTTCTTTTGCTCTTGTTGATGTTTCCTGAGTTTGGCGGAGCACAAACAACAGTTTGGAGGTTTTGACCAACGTGTAAGTTAATAGGTGGGAGTTACATATATAAACCAAGAGGGGTGCAGCGTTTGCTTCTTTCTCTTCCTCTTTGCCTCCCTCCCTTTTTCCTTCCTCTTCCCCTCCCTCCCTACCTTCTTCCTTTCTTAGCTTTATTGAAGTTTATTTAACAAATAGAAAATGTATATTTTTAGGGCATAGCTCTTGATGTTTGGCTACACCCATTTATTTTTCTTACAGATCTTAGACCAGGCCAAGTACTCTGATTAGGGGGTCACAAGCTGAAATTCAGGTGTTATCTGGTTTGGGCTGTATTTTCTGGGGAAGAATCCACTTCCAGGATACTTGAGTTTGTCTCCAGAGTTCATTTCGTTACAGTTTCCTAGTCTGCCCACCTACACGCCATCTCAGATGCCAGCAGTAGTGTGTTAAATTCTTTTCGTGCTTCACATCTCTGATTTCCTCTTCTATCACACTTCTCTGGCTTCTTTCTTTCTTTCTCTGGCTTGTGTAATTACATTGGGTCCACCGGATAATCCAGGACAATCCCTATCGACATCAGCTGGTTGGTAGCCTTTAATTACACCTGTAAAATCTCTCTTGCTGTGTAACATGGCTTAACCACTCAGCTTATGTTACATCCAGTGTTGGAGATTCAGTTTTTTCTTAACAGAGGCAAAGTAATAGATTTGGTCAGTGTGTATTGAACTTTGATGACAGAATTGGTGGAAGGAAAATGTTGGAAGCTTTAGTTTCGTTTCTCTCTTAGTTCTGCTTAGTCATCGAGTCTTCCGTGGTTTAAATGTAGTACTGATGGATACTTTTTTTTTTGCTACAGGGAAAACTATCTCATTAATATTTGAGGCATCGAATTTTTTTTATTTTGACTTGTTTAATTTGGAGGAGGTAAAGCAACCCCTTCTAAATAACAGTAGATAAAACTTAGCATGTACTGTTCCAATGTTTTATTAAGTAATGTAAACCCTCAGAACAAACCTATGAGGTGAATACTATTATTATTCTTATTTTACAGGTAAGAAAAGTTAAATGAACCTCTCTGATAGTTGTATAGGAGTATTTGCTATTATTTTGTTTTAGATTTTTTTGTTTGTTTGTTTGTTTGTTTTGGTCTGTACCTGTGGCATGCAGAAGTTCTTGGACCAGGGATTAAACTCGTGTCACAGCAGTGACCGCCAGGTCCTTAACCCACTGTACCACCAGGGAACTTCTAGTATTCTTAATAAGTTTTTTTGTTTGTTTTTTTCTTTTTTAGGGCTGTACCTGCAGTATATGGAAGTTCCCAGGCTAAGAGCTGAACCAGAGTTGTAGCTGCCAGCCTATGCCACAGCCACATATGCGACCTACGCTGCGATCTTAACCCACTCATCGAGGCAGGGATAGAACCTACATCCTCTTGGATACTAGTCATGTTCTTAACCCGCTGAGCCACAGTGGGAACTCTCAATAATAAGTATTTTTAATAAGTTAGAAATTTTCTACTGATGTACTTTTAAAATCAATATTTCCTGGAATTATAATGCAAAATTATTTAGTAAAATACATGGGATAAGAATTTCAGTCAGATCTTTGATTGTAATACCATCTGGTTATTTGGTAAATATCAGTAAAATAATTTATATATTTTAAAAAGTTGTGAAGAAAAATAATGCACACTTATTTTTCTTTCCCTCTTATTTTGATTTTACACAGGGCAAGTGCCTCAGTTTCAATCTGGAAATTCTTTAAATGAAACCTGTTTAAAATCTTAGGCCATACACAGAAGAGAGACCCCGGTCAACAAAAAGGTGGAAAAGAATGACGTTGTCCTTAAATAATCTGCAAAATGTCATCTACAACCCGGTAACTGATTTCTATAAACTTTTTGCCTGTGTCAGGGTTGAGAGCAAATCCATTTGGATAGTAATTATCCATTGCTGGGGTGGGGAGGGTAAGAGTAAAATTCAGTAAATGTAAGTGGTGTATCTGCCATGTGATGGGGACTCTGGTGGGCACTGTCCAACAGATAGAGCCCTTGGAGCCCCTGGATACTCAAGTCAGATTGCCCCAGAACATGCCTTTCTGCATCTGGGGAGTCAGCCAACTGCGCATCAGATAGTGCGTGTTTACTGGGAAAAAAAAAAAAAAAAAAATCCAAGCGTGAGTGGATTCAAACCCCCACAGTTCAAACCTGTGTTGTTCGAGGGTCATATGTTATGAATGGAGAGCATGGGCATACAGATGGAGGGAACTTGGCTGTGGTGGTGGTGGGAAGGTTCAGAACATCCCAAGACATAATTTTCAAAGGAAAATGGATTTCTTACTCTACAAGTTTTAATTTTTCTTTTAAAATTAGACCTGTTTGTGAGAAGTTAGCATCTCAGCTTTTCTCCCTGCCCCTCAAATACCTCGTGGTACCTGAGCAGAGAATGTCAAAAACTAGTGAGGTGGAGAATGAAAAAAATTAACAGTCTTGTTCCAGGCACTCTGAATGTAATTGCTGGAAATTTCAGTGTATTTCCTGGGAAGTAACAAACTTGTTTTAGTTTCATGTAGTGTGAGAATCTTTAGAGATGTTTCATTTCCATGTATCTGAAGCTGAACTTAAGTCTGAGATGGAATTGCTTTTTTTTGGTAACCCTCTAGGAGATTCTTGGTAAGAATCCTTCAAGTAAGGCCTTAAACCAGTCCTATTAGTGTAAGTAAGTGGGTCCAGGTTTCTGTTGTTTGCTTTGTAGCTGCAGCCCTTTTTTTTTTCCCTAGGGGTTAATGCCATTGTGTAAGAATGAGGTACAACCGCCATATAAAGTGATGTCTGTTTTAGAAAAAATAGCCTTTAGTCATAGTAGGTTTAAAAAGGAAAACTTGCTGGATTTGAAGTCAGCAGGACATTTAAAATGATGTTGTGCATCCAAGGTTAAAAACTCCATATTGTAGACTGACTTTCTCCAAAGTTGTTTTTTTGTTTTGTTTTGTTTTGTTTTTGTCTTTTTAGGGCTGCACCCTGAGCACATGGAAGTTCCCAGACTAGGAGTTGAATTGGAGCTGCAGCTGCCGGCCTACTCCACAGCCACAGCCACGCAAGATCCAAGCCATGTCTGTGACCTACACCACAGCTCATGGCAACGCCGGATGCTTAACCCACTGAGTGAGGCCGTGGATGGAACCTATATCCTCATGGATACTAGTTGGGTTCATTACCACTGAGCCACAGTGGGAACTCCTCCAAAGCTGTTTTGTTTTTGTTTTTGTTTTTCTCTTTCTCCTCTTCCTAAATGCTGCCTGTCAAGGGTTACTGAAATGTAATCTTGGCTCAAGCCAGGAGGAATGGATGGTCAGGTTATACTTTCAGTTCTGGTCTTCATCACAGAGATGCCTTATTTGAATGTTATTAGAAAATAATTTTATAGATTAAATACCTGCATATCCCTGTGTAATGATGAACTGGTAATTTCCGGGGTTAGCACCTTCAGCTACAGACTTGAAACAGAAATAAGCCAGCGCTTCGTTTCCCGAGAAAGGGGAACTGAGGGGTAGTGCTGCTTTAGACCAGCAGCTGCACTCAGGGCTCCCAGTGGCCTCTGCTGCGCTGGGGACAGGTCATGATACCACATTTCCAGCGTCAATTTTTTTTTTGCGTTGTGGCTATTTTCTTAGTGATCAGTTCTAACAACAAGGAAGTGTTGAGTTTCTGCTATAGTTTTACTAAGCCTTATGAAGACAGAAGTGCTACCTTTTTATTTTAATTTCTTAATGTTTGTGAAGTTTTGGTCCACATTGGTGGTAGACAGATTCTGTCCATATGAATTCTTAAAAAATATAAAGTAGAGTGTATAACTGGCCTGTGTAATTTTTTTCATTTTTAGTATATTTCATTGACTAGTTCAGCTGATAGAATTCCAAGACTTAAAAAAGTCAGGTTCACTTCTCTTTCCATTTAAAGTTAGTCAATAATTTTCACCATACCAGAAATACTTTCAGTGAAACCTCTTGTTTGGCAACTCAGTATCTACTTACAATTTTTAGTTTTTGCTTTTTAGGGCCTCACCTGCAGCATATGGAAGCTCCCAGACCAGGGGTCAAATTGAAGCTGCAGCTGCTGGCCTACACCACAGCCACAGTCACTTGGGATCTGAGCTGCATCTGTACCCTATGCTGCAGCTTGTGGCCACTTGGGATCCTCAACCGAGGAGGTCAGGGAGGGAACCCACATCCTCATGAATACCAGTCAGGTTCCTAACCTGCTGAGCAGCAGCAGAAACTCCTTCTACTTAAATATTTTATTATTGTTGTTTATAGAGTTCTTAAGATATGGTTAGGTGTTAGCTAGTTGAAAAGTTACTTAGAAATTAAACAGATTGGTTGTCACTCCAAGTTAATAAACCACTTAACATTAATCCCACCTGGTGCTGAAAAGCTCATCATTCCAGTTTCCTTAGGCATCTTACCTCCACATTTATCCTTTCTCCTTAGTGTCCTAAGTACTTCCCTTTCTACCTTGCAGTTTAATCTTAAAACAAAACAATAAAAAGCTTTCTTTTTTAGCCTCTGAGGTTCCTTCCTGCCTTTGTTCCCTTGCTCTTCCTTTGTTGATCTCCTTCCTGAGAGACTTGATTTCTGCTGTCCTGATTTCCTCTGATCTTTCACTCTCTTAATTTCTTTTCTTTTTTTTTCCAGTTTCTTTTCTCTTTTGCTTTTTTAGGGACACCCTTGTGGCATATGGAGGTTCCCAGGCTAGGGGACAAATCGGAGCTACAGCTTCCAGCCTACACTACAGCCACAGCAATGAAGGATCGGAGCCGTGTCTGCGACCTATACCACAGCTCACGGCAACACCGGACCCTTAACCCACTGAGCGAGGCCAGGGATTGAACCCACAACCTAATGATTCCTAGTCGGATTCGTTTCCACTGTACCACGACGGGGACTCTGAGTTTCTTATTCTTCCTAAAAAAATTTATTATAGTTGATTTACAGTGTTCTGTCAATTACTGTCAATTTCTTTCTTGTCTTTACCAATCTCATCTTCAGTGGTTCTCTGTTTTTTTGATGTCTTTACTGATCACCTTTTAAATGTGATGCAGTTTATCTACAGTTCTGCCCTTTCACCCAGAGTGAATCTCCAGCTCTCTCATATGCCCTGCCAGCTCTTCCATTGTGAGTTAAAACAAAACTCCCATCTTCCTTCCCTAACCAGCTTCTCTATTGTGGTTTTCCATTTCTCTCACTGTCCTGATTTTGGAGAGATAGAGATAGAGATAGTGGTGGTTTGAGCTGAGATCTTAATTTTCTGTTCAGGAATTGAACCTGGGCAGCCTGGAAGAAAACCAGGAATCCTAGCCATTAGACCAGCTAGAGGCTAAAGGCAAAATTTCCCTGATCCTTGCCCTCTGTTGAAAGCAAGAATGTTTCAAGGAGGCAAAGATGTAAAAACAAGTATAAAGTCTCTTGATAGAAGCACAATACAACATGTGGGAGAAGCACACAGAGAAGTAGTCTGTTTTTCTAAGGTAGAAGCAAAGCAGTAATATGCACCCAAAGGAGTGAGTGTGCGGGTGTCCCCCCTGAATGAGAAGTGCCAGAGAGGTGATTTAAACCACTTATATGGGACAGTTTTTCCAGGTCCTTGTCTTCCTTTGGCCAGTTATCTTGTTTTATCTTTCACACCTGATTGGACCCAGGGCCCACCCTGATGTGTTTGCTTTTCCAAAGCAAAGCGTGGTGGGAAGGTTACCCAAACTAATCATGGCCTGGCAGGCCCTCTCTTTCTGACCCAGAGAGGTGTCTCTGTGCATGTGTAATTGGGGTCTCCTTGACCCTGAGGATGGAGAGAACATGACCTCTTGGTCTTTTGTCCAAGTAGGGCTTAGCTCCTCTTTTGATCCTGTTATTACCGTTGTTTAAGAAGTTCACGGAAGACAAATACCAGTTATTTGCCTTGTGCTTGTTGTTATTTCTATCTTGAGTATCAGTAGGTAGCTGGTTGTGTATTTTATCCCAGAGGCCCCCCCCCCCCATCTCCTGCTTTAGGAAGTGTAAACAAAGGCTAGTTGCAGTTGTCTATCCTGGAGCCCACCTTTCTCTTGCCTCACTTCCATGCCGTCAAGCCCCAACTATTTGAAGATAATCTGTTTTCAAAAACTCAGTGGCTTTTCCTTTTGTATTTTAAAAATACAAACAAAATATGTGTAAATCATTTGAAAGAATTCAGGCAGTTTTTAAGGGTTGCATTAAAACGTAATTTTTCTTCTACCTTGGTGCTCAGTTGACCTAAGGTCAGTCAGATTCTACCAGATTTTTTTTATGTCCTTCCTGAGAATATATGTGAATCCAAGAGTGTGTGTCTGCTGTGTTTCACCTTGTACATATCCTGTTTCTTTAGATGCATGCATCAGACTGTATAAACTGCCCTACCCTGCTTTTTTTTTTTTCTTTTAACACATTTTGGAGAGATGAGCATGTTTAGAGTGTCCTCACAGTTATGGCTGTATGATTCGTCCATTGTATGGATGTGCTGTAACTTAACCAGTCCCCTGTTAAAGGGCTGTTTCCTTTCATCATGGTATCTGGTGCTGTGGTGCCCATCCTTGCATTTGCATCTTTGTGCATACGTGCTAGTATTTTATAGGTTGCATCTATAAAAGTGGAATTACTGGGTCAGAGGGTATGATAGCCTTCTTTTATCTTCTTTTGGGCCAGGACTGGGGTCTTCCTTATTTTTCCATGTTAAAGCCATTGGCAGTCCTCCCCTTATTGAAACTGACTTCCCTGATATGACTGCCCTGCTCTGATGGACCCTTCTTTCTCTTCTCACCTGCTGCATTGAGGTCTCCCAAACACCCTCTGTTTTGATGCATCACCAGCACAGAGTCATACCCATGGCCATGATACATCACAGTAAAGGATGTAGAGTAAAATCACAAAGGAAAAAGGCACAGGGGGCCAAATCCAGGGGAAGCCAGTGCAGGATTTCCAGGGTATTCTCCCAGTGGAGTCATGCAAAATGTACTTAAATCTCCCAGCAACTGGCAGTGACAGTATGCGAGACATGTTAGCTACAGGGACTCTCCTTAGAGACTCTGCCCAGGGCCTTTACCTGAGGGCTGGTCCTGTAGATAGCATCTGTCTGGCACGTACCAAAACTCCAGACTCCCAACAGGAAAGCAGGTGTTTAGCAGAAATCATCTTGTTTGCACAAAGTTTAGGCAGGTGACCCACACGTCTAAGGGTGGTGGGTGCTTGCTTGGAATCCAAGTTCCTAGACAGCAGCCAAGGGCCAGCCTTGGAAGGAGCCCTTTCAAAGGCAGCGGCCAGGTCTGCTTTGTTAACTCTTTCTGCACATGCGCCCCTGACCTAACAGCCATTGAGGCTCTGCTCCTAACGTTTCTTCTCAGTTTATTGACTTTGATTTCATAGTCATCTCTCCTCTGACATTTAAGTATGAGTCTTGGCCATTCACTTAATGTTCGTCCTGAATCTCCTACTACTTTCAGTGTATTTCCTCTTAGATGGGTTGCCAACTCTCTGCACTGAAAGTGTTCAAAACTAATCATTTTTTTCTGAAATTTGTTTCCAGCTTTACCGTTTTAGGTGGTGGCCCTTTGCAGACAGTTTCCTTTGAAATATCTCTTGTGTTTATCTCCTCTAACCCCTGCCCCTCAGTGTCTGCTGCCCTCCAGCCTGGACTGTATCCTTATCTCCTTATGCCAGGCTTACTGCAAACAGCCAGTCTCCCAGATAATCCCCTGCCTCACCCCCCAGGATCGTCGTGCTCAAACTCCACTTTCATTCTCTCATTCTAAAATCTGACCCTAACTGTCTAACTGCTCCCTTACTGTTTACTGTCTCACAGATGCATCTTGTGTTTCCCTGCCTCTCTGCTTTTGTAAATTGACATTTCTACCTGAACTAAGCTTCCCACTCCTCCCCTCCTAACTATATTCTTCCCAGCCCAATTCATACCTTCTTCATAAACTTTCTTTGGTGGCCTCAGTTAGAATTCTTTATACATTTTTCTGAAGCATTTATTTGACTCCCCCCCCCCTTTTTTTTAGATATTGAAGTAGGGTTTATAAACACAGGAGCCAATCCCTAATTTAAACAGAAAAGGAATTTTTTATTTATTTGGCCATGGCTGTGGCATGGGGAAGTTCCTGGGTACCAGGGATGGAACCTATGCCACAGCAGCGACAGCGCCAGATCCTTAATCCACCAGGGAACTCCAGAAAAGGAATTTATTAAATGATGTCAACAGGCAGGACTGAAGAACCAGGCTTGTCAACTCCGTAGTCAAAGACATCAGCCACAATCGTGCTGCAGGGCTGTGCTCCTAAGAGACATCCACTGCCACCGCTGGGCGAACATGGTACTTTTGCATTGGTTGACCCACCATGACCGCTGCTGCCTCTGACCTGGCTGTAGCTGCTGCCCTGTGGTCCAAACGAATACTGCCTGGTTCTGGCTGTTTCCCATCGCTAGTTTTATCTTACAGTCTGAGCCGGGGCTACCGCTGGACAGTTTCGTCATGGGCCCTCGTTGCAGTTTAGATGTGGTCTAGTGATGTTCATGAGGTAGAGGATTTTCGCCTATGGAAGGAGTTTCCGATTTGAAGAGCCAGAATGTTGTGTTTCCACTCTAATTACCTTCTCGTGGGCATCTGACTTCTTCCCATCTGTACCATAAGCTCCTCCTGGACAGACGTACACGACTCTCATCCTTTCCAGCTTCAGGCTACCTAACACTGCCCTTGTAGAGCGGACATTTAATAAGTGATCATAAAAAAGGCAAAGCAATACGAATCAGCTAGGATGTTTGGGCAGGTAAGTCCAAACCTAACTAGGGCTTAAGCTTCTCGTATTGTCTCCACTGTGTTTTATTATTTTACATTAATTATAAGTCGTTCCAGTCTGAGAAACAGCTGTGCTGCCAATGCAAAAAAAAGAAAAAAAAAGTCTGAGAGACACCTGTGTTGGGTGCCCAGGTGGGGCTTGATTTGGAGTGCCCTCTGCAGGCAGAGGTGTTGTCATCTCCTCAGTGCTGGCCCCGGGGCCCTGATGGTCTGGACCCTGCTGTTGGGATCTTCAGTGGAACTTTAGGAAAACGGGAGTGATGGGGCCTGACATTGCAACAAGTTGTCTTTTCTGCTATCAGAGTTTTCCTATTAGGGAGAAGTTTTATTTCACGAACCCCACAGCCAGATAAAAAGTACTATGAAAAATATCAAGTATCTTTCTGTAGAGAAGTTGGAGTGGTTTGCAGATGCTCCGAGTCTCCTGGCCTTTCCTGTGTAGCTGTTTCAGTGGTGAGGAGGACTTGGAAAGCGCTGGGGTCTGAGCAGATTTATATGCAGCCTATAAGAATGAAGTCTTTTGGGAGTTCCTGTCGTGGCTCAGCAGAAATGAACCCAACTGGAGTTCCCGTCGTGGCACAGTGGTTAACGAATCCGACTAGGAACCATAAGGTTGCAGGTTCGATCCCTGCCCTTGCTCAGTGGGTTAAGGATCTGGCGTTGCCGTGAGCTGTGGTGTGGGTCACAGACGCGGCTCGGATCCTGCGTTGCTGTGGCTCTGGCGTAGGCTGGTGGCTACAGCTCGGATTCGACTCCTAGCCTGGGAACCTCCATATGCCGCAGGAGCGACTCAAGAAATGGCAAAAAGGCAAAAAAAAAAAAAAAGGAAAAGAAATGAACCCAACTAGAAACCATGAGGACTCAGGTTGAATCCTTGCCCTCACTCAGTGGGTTATGGATCTGGCCTTGCTGTGGGCTGTGGTGTAAGTCACAGATACAGCTTGGATCCCGCATTGCTGTGGCTGTGGTATAGGCCAGCAGCTGTAGCTCTGATTCAACCCCTAGCCTGAGAACCTCCATGTGCTGCAGGTATGGCCCTAAGAAGACAAAATAAGTAAATAATAATGTAGTCTTTGATTTTGTAAATGAACATTTGTTAAAATTATTTTTCCTAGATAATCCCCTATGTTGGGACCATTTCTGAGCAGTTGGAGCCTGGAACTTTGATTGTACTACGTGGGCATGTTCCCAGTGACTCAGACAGGTAAAGTCACCTTGTTACATGAGAACAATTCGAGTAAACTAGTGACTCAAACAGGTAAAGTCACTGTGTTAGAGAGAGAGTAAACTGTCTCTTTGTGACTGTGGAATAACAACAGACAACACGGGAGAGACCATTTGAATACTTGGAGGCCTGATTTTGCTTTTATCAGCAGCCCTGGCCAAGGAAATTGCAATGAATAACTGAAATAAAGGTTAGGTGGATTTCTAAAATGTCATTAAGTCTGATTTTAGTATAAAAAATTAGATAAAGAGTTGATGGAGGACTTGCGGTCAGATGACTGGGACAAAGTCTAGTTATAGCACAGCATTCCCATAGCATCTCTTAAGATCTCTCTCGGGTGGTTTTATCTAAGGTTTGCTTTGGATACAAACTCTGGACTAGACTCTATCAAAGTTGAGCGCAGCTCTGTGTGGCCGCTGCCCAAATAGCTGTGAACATGAAGTTTAAATAAGCTGTGAACGTGAAGTCTAGAGGACACAGCCCAGACGCTACAGGCTGCCCCATAGCGTCAGAGGAGGAGGGGCCGCGTCATGCTCACTCTGCCGTCCAGGGTGAGGCCTCTTTGTCAGGCCTCTTGGAAGCTGGGACCCTGGTCCTCACACCTGTGTTTTGGGTAGCTGGCTGGTACACGTGGTGTTTGCAGGGAAGGAGGAGGGTGGAAAGGCAGAGGCCAGCTGACTCTTGAGGCCAGTGATTTTCCAGAAATGCTTCACTTGCACCCCCTGGAGGAGCTTGGAGCCCGTGGGCCAGCCTGCCTGTGGGGCGGCCAGAGATGGAGGCGCTGACTCTGGACGGCAGGGCCCAGCTGCAGCTCAGGCTATTGCTGAGCAGGAGGGAGAGGAAGAATTGGGTGGGGGTTCAGCCAGGTTGGGGTTCAGCCACGTGCGTGAGTTGGGTATCCCTCAGCCTGGGCTCTCTCACAGGGACTCACAGGGTTCTCTCCCTACGCAGGTTCCAGGTGGACTTACAGTGTGGCAACAGTGTGAAACCACGAGCGGACGTGGCCTTTCATTTCAATCCACGCTTCAAAAGGGCCAACTGCATTGTTTGCAATACCCTGAAAAATGAAAAGTGGGGATGGGAAGAGATCGTCTATGACATGCCTTTCAAGAAAGAGAAATCTTTTGAGATTGTTATTATGGTGCTGAAAGACAAATTCCAGGTGGGTCCTGGAGAGCAGAGGTTGAATCCTCTGTCACGAGAGTAAGTGCAGGGAGCACTGTTCCCATGAGTGAACTCACCTTGTGTCTCCTGAATGCAGAGGAGTTTGGTGTTACAGTTTCTTGGTGAAGTAGGGGTTAGCAGGCCCCTGCCTGTGAGGTGGAGCAACTGGGTGGCCAGTGGGCGGAATGTGGGCCCAGATGCATTGGATGGTGTTTCTCCTCGAGGGGAGGAGCTTCCTTCTGACCTGGTGCAGCATTGTGTTCATGATGAAGTGGCGAACACTAGCCACCGGGACACGGGGTATCTGGAACTGATGGACAGGTGGGATCCTGGTGTAGAGTTGGGGTGGGGAGTTTGTGAGGTTCCGTCCTACTTCTGCCAGTCCATCCTGTAGGATCAGGAGATTCCAGACCCGGAGGCCACCTTAGAAATCCTGCGTGTTCTCATTACCATGGCTGGCCGTCTCAAGTGTGTTACCCCTGTGTCAGTGGGATCTGGTCCTCGAGGGCCTGAGGGGCCTCCCAGAGGAGAGAGTTGACTTGACGGGTCAGATGGAGATCTCCCACTGTGTGCAGACCCCCCACCCCCCATCCTTCAGAGCCCACAGAGCCCCAGCCTTCCCCCAAATCTTGCATCTCTCCTGTTCCTTCTTCTCTCCCTTCTCTGGTCTTTTGAGTACTTTGTGTGTATCATCCTTTTTGTTTGTTTTTCTGCTGAGCCTGTGGCCTGTGGAAGTTCCTGGGCCAGGGATTGAATCTGTGCCATAGCTGTAATCAGAGCCACAGCAGTGACAACGCTGGATCCTTAACCTACTGAGCCACCAGGGAATTCACTGTAGCATTCTTCTTAGAATTTGTTCCTGTGCTCTTGTGCTTGGGTTTTTTCCTTTTACTGTGCCTGCCACTGGGGTTTTAAGCTCCTGGAGGTCAGAGGCCTGTTGTACTCTGCATGTTCCCTAAAGTCTATACCCACCCCAGCCCGCCCCCTGCTCGCCCAGCAGTCCTGTACATGGGGCGGGGGGTGAGGGGGAGGGTGCCCTCTGAGCCTTGGGCTGGAGTCTCCAAAAGCATAAGAGCAGCCCTTTGAGAAGCACTCTTTCCTGCTTCCAAGTAGGAATCAGAGAGTTGGGTTATTGCCCATGTTCATTCATTCAGGAAAATTCAGCAGGTATTTATGGAGCATCTGCCTCATGCAGGGTGGCCTCTAGAGTGCGGTCTCAGGATGGGGCGGGGGGTGGACCCGTGGGGCAGGTCTCTGCTGGGGCTCACGAGCCCCAGGGTGTCTCCGGTGCACACCTGGCACACATGCATGCAGATGTGCTGCACACACACAGGCGCCATCTGTCTGGAAAGGGGCCAGGCATTCAGTCAGGGGAAGCACAGCACTGAGAGGTGTGGGTGCTCCCAGCCCAATTTGGTCAGATGGCTCACGAGGAGACCTGTGGGAAGGGGTCTCAAAGGAAATCAGGTCACCAGATTGAAACTTGGGTAAATTAATAACATTAACTGTTATATGGGGCGGGGGTGCTGTCCTCTGTCTGTGCAGGTGGCTGTTAATGGAAAACATACCCTGCTCTACAGCCACAGGATCAGTCCAGAGAAGATAAATACGCTGGGCATCTATGGCAAAGTGATCATCCACTCCCTGGGTTTCAGCTTCAGCTCGGTGAGTGCCCACCCGAAGTGCGGGGCTTCTTTGGGGATGTTTTCTGATGCAATGGTAGGAAACAGCTTTAACAGACATCTTTTGGGATGCTGGCGTATTAGTTTGCGGGAAGTAAATCTTCCAGACTAGTACGATGCCACTTATCAACCAGGGCTTTGTCTGTAGGATCTCAGATCTAGTATGGCTCTAACAAAACCCCACAGTGGTAACAACAAAAGAAACAACTCTGTAGAGCTGAAGAGGGGCGTATGTCCTTGACGCAGGAGCACAGGGCAGTGCTTCTCTGAGAGTTTCCTAGAAGTGGAATGTCGGAGTCCACAGGGTATTTGCATTTTAAGCTATGATCAAAATTGCTAACTTGTCCTCCAAAAACAGTGAAACAAATTACAGTCTCAAGGTCTGGGCCCATTTGCTCACATTCTTCTTGACATTCATTCCTCTGCCCTTTAATGTTTGCCAGTTTGATAGAAAGATGCTAAAGTTAAGTGTATTTTTAGATCATAAGTTTTCATGTTCAGTGCCATTTATAATTTTTTTGGTATGTTTATGTCAAGCAGGTTATACTTAGGATTCTGATGGATGTTAACTTTTCTTTAGGATTTAAAAAGTACCCAAGCATCTACTCCAGAACTGACAGAGATAAGCCAAGAAAATGTAAATATTAACTCTCTTAATTACCAGTTTAAAGATGTATTTTAAATTTTCATGTAAATCGGGTGGCAGGCAGGCTAAGTTTTTTCTTTAATTATGTTTTTAACATGAAAATGTATGTTTTTTAATAATTACTAAGCTGGAAGTAATCATTTTAAAACTGAGGCGCATGCTTTCAGTGCTGCAGGTTTTGCTCTTTAGCCTGTCAGTGGATCTGACCACTACCCACCAGTCTGTGTACAGAGAACTCTCTCAACTGCTGAACAGTGCCGTCAGGAGGTGTTTATAAATAGTGAACAGTGTGTCTCAGCAGATGAACTTTCACATGCATCTTCTGTGGAAACAAGTGCAGTTCAGACAGTTTCTGTTGTCACTTGTGGAGAAAGGTCTTACTGATCTCAGCACATTCATAGGAAGAATAAATATGTAATCTCAGGCTTTGGGGAGCTCCTGGGAAAGAACAACGCGAAATGTGTTTGCAGCTAAGACATGATGAGCTTCTGGTGGAGGGGAGAGGATTGAGACAGGTGCAGCGGTCAGAGACTTCCCAGCCCGGGTGGCCCTTGACAGCTCTGGAGCGCCCTTCCAAAACACTGGCCTCCTGCCTGTGGACCCCGGGGCAGAGCAGCCGCTGTCTTCCCAGGCCCTGAGCAGGACAGCTAGTAGGATCAGACTGCTCGTGTTATAAAATGTCTTTCTTTCCCGTCAGACATTTTCATTTTGTCTTTCTCTTCCAATAGGTACAAAAGTTTGACGTGTCACAGTTTGTAAGTATTTTTGCTATAACATGTGGAACACTTGTAAAAATTGCCCAGGAAATGAATAGTTTAAGCCTTGGAAGACAGCGTCATTCATTCCCTACCTTATTGCAGAACTGTTTCCCTACAGCCTAGTAATAGAGGAGACATTTCTAAAATCGTGCCCAGAACTGTCTACACCAACAGCAAAGGTTCGACGGCCAATCACACTGGCACCAAAATACTACCTACCAACTGTTTGTCAAAGGTTTGAAGAGCCAAAGTTTTCTTAATCTGATTCTGTATTACAAATTAAGTTTTAGTTAGCTGGTATGTGTAACGTGTACCCTCGGTGCAGGCCCAAAGCAGCCACTTTGCATCTGTACTGGTGTCCTGGATGGATCTCAGTCAACCAGGCATCCCGTCCTGAGCCTTTAGTGTGTTTCTGTAACTCCTCCACTTCAGCCGCTTCACCTTGGGGCTTCGGACCCCACGCTGAGGTGAATTCCTCAGAGGGAATTTCACCCAGACAAAGGATGTCAGGTCTCACCCGCATTGTTCATTTTTATTGTCTGAAACACTGAGTGCTCTGAGCCAGGCACAGTGGTGACCTCTGGGGACTCATCAGAACCAGTGCAGCCTGAGTCTGTCCCTTCATGGGGTTTACAAGGATCATGGCCTTTAAACAGTTCCCTGTCTTTGGACAGTTTTCCCCCAAGACCTCTTTCTGTGGGCTTCCGAGTGCTGACTGTGGTCTCTTTGCAGACTCTGCCATTCGTCGCAAGGTTGAACTCCCCAATGGGCCCTGGCCGGACTATCGTCATAAAAGGAGAAGTAAATACAAATGCCAAGGGGTCAGTATCACGAGGTGACCTTCTTAGTGCAGATGCTGGCCATGTCTCTTACTGCTGTGCACCGGCCCAGGGTGGCGAGTGTGGGGAGGGCTGGTGCCAGGCATCCTCATTTGAAAAGTGAGAGTGCTGAAGCCAGAGCAAGGCTGTTTACGACAAGGTGACGGCAGAACCTGGACTTCCATGGCCAGACAGGAGGGTGATATTTTCATCCATGAGGCCCATCCAGCGCCTTGTAGGATTGTAGGGCAGCCTGTGAGAGCAGAGAACTTTATCAGGGCTCCTCTTGTAATGAACTTAAACGTTTCTGCTTCTGCAACTTTTTCCAGAGAGGTTCAAGCTTCTGAAAGCTTGAAATGAGAGCTATTTCCTAGCAAGTAGCCTTTGAAGAACGAATGTAAATGCTAGGGGTGCCTGCTTGAAAGGACCCCGCTCCTGTGGCAGACCCTAGCCTTTGGTTCACTTCTTAACCCTTTCAAGGTCTTCTCACCCAGATCTCTAGCCTTAAACATGGATTTAAAGTTTTGCATGTTTTTAGTTTGCAAATAATATGTCAGTGGTATGCTGACTCAGACTCCTACGTGTCGCCTTCCTCAGCATTCCTGGATCCTTGTGCGCATGTCTTGTGTAGTCAGTTTCATTCTGATTAAGAATGCAGAAACCCCACTCCTCCCTTCTACTTGGCTAATTGATTTTTTTTAATTCTCTCAAAAAGCTTTAATGTTGACCTGCTATCAGGAAAATCCAAGGATATTGCTCTTCACCTGAACCCACGCTTGAATGTTAAAGCATTTGTAAGAAATTCTTTTCTTCAGGAGTCCTGGGGAGAAGAAGAGAGAAATATTACCTGTTTCCCATTTAGTCCCGGGATGTACTTTGAGGTAAGCTGTTCTTCTTTGAAAATGGGACAGGAAAATGAATCGTCAGGGCAGGGGTAGGGTAGGTGAGCCCTTTAAATCAGGTCCAACTTAGTATGTGGAGACTGCGGGTGGTTTTTGTTCATTTGGAGATGGTATTTTGAATGCCCTCTTTCATCGGCATTAAATGGCTGAGCCAGTAGAGAGCCACATTTATTTACATGGGAATTATTTGTTCTCATAACATTTTTGTGTAGCCCCCATATTAGTTACTAAGAATTTTCACAGGGACTGTGTCTCAGGACTGGAGTAACATGTTTAATCCTAAGTGAACATGAGGACGCAGGAACCGCAGGCTGTCCACACTGCCTGCCACCTCCCATTTCGGTGACACACAGCTTAGGAGGCAGTACTTTTGTCCAGGTGGTCCTGTTTGTATACATTCAAAGAAAGATACATTTAGACCACTGGAACTTGAAGGCATGTAGTTCTGAGCCTCCGCATCTGTGAATATTATGATAACACAGCATTTCCCCAAGGAGGGCATTTCTGGGCTGTGAGCAGTCTCCTTGATGCGTGGCTGCTGGGTGGTTGGCCAGGTGCCCTCAGGAGCTTAGGTGACTCCCTGTCTCCCATGGTCATTTAGGGTGGTTGAGGTAGGTCATGCTTTACATTTTAAAACTGTCACATGCTCCGGACCATTTGAGTTCTCAAGGACTCAGCTGTTCAAAGCATGAACAGCAGGGTGGAATGGCAGATGGCGATGTGTTGCTGGCATTTACTCCTGAGTTCCACTGCGGTGCAGCCCTGGTCCGTGCAGTGACAGACGGCTCTGTGCCTTGGAAGCTGTGAGTTTGGATTCAGGAGGATGTGGAAGGTTGATGGCAGAGTTGAGTGAGGAGATTTCTGAGACAGGTCACTGGAGGTGGGGAGGGCAGGCAGCACAGTGGCCCACTGACGGAGCAGGGGTCAGGGTGTGGAGGGTGACCTGCGGTCACGGGAGGCAGAGGAGTGGATGCCCCAGAAGGAAGTTGATCCTTGTGGTCGGTGACAAAAAAAACCAGTAACTTGTTTTTTGACCTGAGCCCCAAGTTTGGAATTACTGTATTAAAAGAGGACAGGAATAAATTCTAGAATCATCTTTCCCTTTTGTTAGTTTCCTATTTCAACAACAGTAATTATACTCACGCTGGATCATTGTCATTTTTTTGTAGTGATGTATTATTTTTCCAAGTAGCTTCAAACTCCTGCCTTTTTAATAGGCTTTCATTGAGATTCTCAGATCTTTTTACTTTGATTTTATAGTATCGTCTGTTCCTTGGCATTTCAGCCACTTATTAGTTCTAGCTGTAATCATTTAAAATCTTTCAGTTTTGTAATTTCACCTGTGAGCTTTTTATCATGTTCATGTTGGCATGAGCTGTGCAGATGGTGGTGAGGGACTATAGTTCCTCGTCCCCTTCGGTCAGGGGTCTCTCAGTCTACCAGGCCGGCGCCTTCATGTTTCTGTTTGTCAGGCGCTGGCTCCGCACTTGCTCTGCTGAGTGTGGATAACTGACTCTTTGCCACTGCGTCCACCTAATGCCAGCTTGTCTTCCCTTCAGAGCATGAGGCTATGTCCAGTGTCCATCACCAAAGGTCCCTCCACAGCTGGCTGAAGCTGGGATGATTCCCACAGCTGTGGTGGGCCTATCACCCCGTGATGGATTCTCTCCCAGTTCTCCATGTAGCCCTAGAGCCTTTAACTTGTGTCAGCTGTCACTGTTATCCATGGAATGTCCCCCTCTTCCTGAGCCCTCCCCAGCGGCCAGCCCCACTAGTCCTGTCAAAAGAGAAGAGACGCTCGCTTTGCTACTTCACAGATTCAGATTTTGTGCCTCAGCCTGGCCTCTGGGGAGGGGGCCAGGTTGGAGGAGGCAGTGCTCCCCCGACCCCACTCCGTGGAAGCCACAGTGGAGGCGGGGAGCAGTCACGCCCACCCACTGGCCTTTCCACTGAGGGTGGAAACACGTGGCAGCCTTGGTGGCCAGACTGGAAGTTTGAGGTTTAGGTGTACGAGTGATGGAAGAGGAAGCGGTTTCTTCTGTGAACTGACATCAGTGATGAACCTTGGCCAGCAGGCTAGCAGGCTAGCCGCGCATGGATTTTTACAGCGCTGGGCTTTGAAGAGCTTTTGAGAAAGAGACAAGATGTGCTGAGCCGGGTGGGAGGCCGTGGTGCAGTCCCTGGCAGATGCCTGCAAGTTTGGAAACTTCGTATTGTCTGAGTGCCCGAGGCCCTAGAGTTTGAGGCCACAAAGTCTGTACCCAGGTCCCCTGGTTCTCAGCCTTTCAGTGGGAACGAGCTCCCCTGTGAATGAGAATCACGATGCTGGCCACTTTCTCATCTATGGAGTTCCCAAATGTCGCTGAGGGGGGGCAACTCTCTACTTTCCCAGGAGCAGGGGGCAGGAGAGGGTGCAGAAAGGCCAGCAGGCCCTGGGGACAGTGTGAGGTTCCATGCCTATAAGAGTCACTTCCCTGAGTGGGACAAGGCAGGAATTAACCAGATACACTTTGGGTCAGGTTAGGGTCTGAGAGCTCTCGGCAGGGAAGTTTGCAGGATTAGGCTGCGAGTCAAGCAAATGGTCTACCCCTCTATTTGTGTGCAGGAAACAAAAACCTTGAAACCCAGGGCAAACACTAATGTGTGTATTATGCTTTCCTTGCAGATGATAATTTATTGTGATGTTAGAGAGTTCAAGGTTGCAATAAATGGTGTACATAGCCTGGAGTACAAACACAGATTCAGAGAGCTCAGTAATATTGACACGCTGGAGATCGATGGCGACATCCACTTACTGGAAGTAAGAAACTGGTAGCTGGCACGACTGCTGCTAAAACTGAAATACAGAATGACTTCGTAACACTGGCCTTGTTACAGTGCATCTCACTACCACCACACGGCTTCTGTATATTGTTAGAACAAGCTTGCAAAATCATAACCGAGTCCTCCCGGTATCCTCAGTCCTCACCATGCAGTGTGGCTCTGTCTAGTGCAGAATGAGGAAATGGGAAGCAACAGCTTACAGTCATTATTATAACAGGCCTTTCTGCTCCCCCCGCCCCCGCCACCCCCTGGCCTCTCTTTAAACCCACTTCACATTCAAGTATTTACTAAGTGCCTCCTGTGACACAGCAGCCACCCTGCATTGAGCACTAATCTTTCACCAGCTGGGGACAGACAGCGGTGCATGAAACCTCTCTGTTTTGTTCCGTTGAGCTCAGAACCTTCTGTGCTTTGCCACTGCTCCACCATTTTATTTCAGGTACTACACCATCTCACCAGGGACTTCAAAGGACACTAATTTATAGGTGACACAACTTCTCTTCCACTGCTGGCTCTCAACCCAGGGTTCCAGGAGATCCCATAACTCAAAGGATTGACAGTGACTTAAATCTGGCGATTTTCATTAGCATAATAAATATCTAGCTCTACTAGCTGTAAGTATTACCAAATAATTAACAAAAATTAAGGCAAAAAAACAAAGCAAAACCAAACCAAACTGTGTGGAGATGAACCACAGTGGTGTTGATGTCAATCTCGAGGCCACTGGTTTCTGTACCAGTAAATGGTTGCTTTAGAATGTTGGTTGAATCAAAGTTCGGCACATACACTACAAAAAGTACGGTAGATGCAGGATGAATTTAATTTGTAGAATGTTTGCGGGTAACAAAACAATGTCAAGATTAGATTTAATGACTTTATAAAACGGGCCCTATTAGAAGGTAAAATATACCAGCTGAGACCAGCAAAGCAGAAGCAGCGTAAACGCCTGCTGCTGTCGACTGCATGCGACCCAGCACTGCCTCTGCTCTTCTAAAGACGAGTCCATCGTCCTCAGGGACTGAGATCAAAACACTGTTTTAAGTGATTAAAATCAAACCTGTAACAGCAAGTTAAGTTGTCGCATTTCTGTGATTTTTTTCTATTATTCTTTGAAGTGAGTTGGCAGAAGTTCTTTGTAGAATTCTTACAGGTCAGATCTTGTTACAGGAAATTTCAGAAGCTCAGTCAGATCATTTTATCGTATTAAAGTGTGCTAGGCTGAATTCTGCCAGGATTTGGGAATATTTTCCTAAGTTTTGGGCTAGGTTTATTTGTATCCCCATATTGCAAAAAATATTGTTACCAATCTTACTTTTAAACAGTACTCAGTGTAGAAAACAATTCTTTTCATGTTAATTTATTATGCTGAGTCTTGCCAAACTAAAAAAAACAACAAAAACAAAACAAAACTCAAACCACCATCCCCATTGGTAGAGGAGGGGATGTTGGGAGGGTTGTAAAAGGCAAGAAGGGTCTAGAATTCCCCACGGTTATTTTTCATCTTCAGAGAAGATCATCAGAGGGCCCAGCAGACTGTGGAAACTGTAGACCATCTTAGGAAAAAAACAAAAGCCCCACTTACCTTGTTTCCTCTGAGTCTTAAACATAATTTCATTTTCATTTTACATGGATGATACTAAGAAGTCAGACCAATTTTTTGATAGGATAAATACAAAATCTTTTAAGATTATTTTTGAAAAGAAGTTATTTGCATTTTATTAGTGAATCCTATTGAGACATTACTCAGAAATATGCATTCCTAACAAGCTCTGTCTCCAAACTGCTCATCAAGCTTTTGCTTCTCTCACAATTCTGCTTTAAACTTCTACATTAAATAAGATCAAGGGCTTTCAAATTGGGCACCTCTGGGACAGTCCTTAAAATGCCTCAAATTTTAAAATAAATAAAATGCCTTAAACAAATAAAGGCAGATTTGTTTAATTTTATTTGAGCCCTCACTTTCCAACTTCACCAGCGCACGGCATAGAGATTATAGAACTTCAAAGCTTTGACAAAAAGCCTGTTATTTACTTTCTTTCTCATACAAGTAATTCTTAGTTAACTACTGATAGAAATGTGGACATTTCTAACCCTGGAAGGGATCCTTCTCACCACCTAGTGTGTCTGGGCCTTTATACTTGTGGGATCAGTCAGGTGTGGTTGTCTCAGCAAGAGCCTATTATTGCCTCCACCCCTAAAGGACTGAAGGAGGAAGGAGAGAGAGACAATCACAGTCACAGTAATGCCTTCCAGAACTTCTTCCCTCCGTGGGCGCAACACAAAAATCAAGGCTGAAGTGTCACCTGCCCACAATGAAAAGTGAGGATCCAAACCGCTTTCCAGTCGAAAGCATCCCTGCTGAGTAACTGTCATTTACCGGGCATTGGAGCTGCTCCGAGTGAAACCTCTGACTTGGACACCATGTCCAGAAAGTATCCCTTTACCAGGAGAGTTGAGGCTTTACAGGCTAAATGAGGGTTAGCTTTGGGTGTTGAACTCAATTGGTATAACATTAATAACATCAGTCAGAAAAGACTGTAGTCAATGTTAAGGCAAACACAGCAGTCTGTATAAAAATACCATGTATTGTTTACTCTTTTTGTAATTCTATACAACCGGCAGGAGAGGCTCACATGGCTGCATAAACCAGGTGGGGATTTTGTGAAGAAGTCCAAGTAGGTGTTAAGGCACCAAAAGTAACATGGTCCTAAAAACACCCAGCAATAAAAGGAAAAATAAACCTGAACTCTCAACAGAGTGTGAGGTTTTAGAAGTAGCCCTGGAGCGGCTCCCCCAGCACAGCCTCCAGCTGCTGGATAGTCTTCTGGCACTGATGCTCCACCTCTTCACACTCATCTAAGAAAGAAGCAGATGCAAGGGAGTCAGTCTTCCTGCCTCAGGGACCTCAGCCCAGCTCCTCCTGTCCTGCATCCCCGGCTGCTGCTCAGTCAGGAGGAAAGCAAAGCACCTGCTGAGGCAGAAGCCCTCCTGGAAATCCCTCTGTGTTCCTCCTTTCTGCCTCCATCCCCTCCTCACAGGCTCAAACTTGGGAAGCCGAGGCAGACCCCAGAAGAGGGTGTACAAGTGGACATTCCAAATGCCTGCTTCCCACGGCCCCTCTCCCACTGCTCTGGGGTCAGCGGTGACCTGCTCACACGAGCACAGTGTCTACCCGCCGCCACCGGCCCTCGAACATGTGGCCCTGTTGTTTTTGGGCCGTGTGGTGCCATGTGCACCAGAAGTGCACAGACCTGGACCTAAATGCCAGCTTTCCCGTCACATTTTATCAGATTACTTAGTCCCTTTAAAGCCTCCACTTTCTTCCTTTACGAAACACGGATAGTGGCAACTGCCTTGTGTGGATGACTGATCACCACAGAGCCAGAGCAGAGGAAATGCTGCTCATGACCAGGGAGCTACCGACTGTGTCCTTAGGGGCACCGAGGGTCAGACACAGTAACCCTCCATATGGGGACCAAAATACTCAGAGATGTAGGAGGTTCAAGAAAAAGAATATTGGCGGCACTGTCAGAAAAAAACCCCCACAAAAGTGATGACAGTGTCGATTACACTGTAAACAAATCTCAAATGCAGAGGCAATTGATTTCTAACCCTCCCCACACCCAACTCCAAACGGGAACACAGCCTGGGGGCAGAGGGCTGGAGCCAGTCACATCCCATACAAATGTGCACACTCACTCAGCCCACTGCCACAGGATTCTGCTTTAATTAATAGTTTAGGAATTACCTTCCATCAATTCAGCTAAGAAAGGAATGGATTCTGGTAACAAGACGATGTAATTCTCTCTCAGTTTTTCAGCCAGTGCTAACACTGTAATCAGAGCAGCAAATCGAACCTGAAGGGATAAAAAAAGGTAAAGAACTGATTAACAAAAAACCTAGTACTGCTATATTTAGTATTTTATGACCTTGAGATAAGCTCTGCATTTTAAAGTTATTTCACATTTGTGTATTTCATTTCCTGTCCATTCAACTTTAATCTTAAAGACACAGGTTTCTTACTGTGATCCAGTACTGCAAGCTTTTAATGTGAATGTCTTTTAATAACATTTTCCTTAAAATGCCACATACAAACCCAAATATGTTATCAAATGTGACTGCACTGGAGCCCCAGACAGCCCAACTGGCCACAACGCTGACCTGGCGGGAGCATGTCCCCAGCACCGCAGGCAGATCTCCTGCCCTCAGAACCCCGACTTCGGTCCCCAGTGTGCTTGCATGAAGGGCCAGGCGCCGGCTCTGCCACACTCTCACTTCAGCACTAACTAAAAACATTTGCCGTCTCATAATGTCCTAGTTCAGGAATTTAAAAAAAACTGGGATGTTGGTCACACGACTTGTCTGTGACAGAGAATGCAGGCAACTGTTCCGTACTGTCATTCACTTCGAAACAAAAGTTAATGCTAGTCCTCTTTCTGGTTTAGGGTAATTTAAAGAATATTTGGATATAGCAGAGTCTCTTACTGCCTATGTTCAATCAGGATTTTCTTGACGTTGTTGAAGCAAAAAAATTTAAAGCTGCGATTTTGTAAGAACCTGCAAATTTAAAATCTGGGGGTTCATCAAAACAGGCTCATTGTTCTCATTTCCTAGTAAATAAATATGAATTTCAACTAATAAATTTATTAATAAAATTCTGCTTTGGTCTATTTTATCCACTGGTGTTCTAATGTGATAATTAGCTTGAGAAATGGTGATTCACTGAAACTGACACTCAGGTTTGGAGTTTTAACTTCCACTCATCTTCCCCCCACCTTTTTTTTTTTTTTTTGCTTTTTAGGGCTGCACCCATGGCATATGGAGGTTCCCAGGCTAGGGGGTCTAATCAAAGCTACAGCTGCCAGCCTACACACAGAGCCACAGCAACACCAGATCCGAGCCACATCTGCGACCTACACCACAGCTCCTGGCAACACTGGATCCTTAACCCACTGAGCAAGGCCAGGGATCGAACCTACAACCTCATGGTTCCTATTCGTTTCTGCTGCACCACGACAGGAACCCCCGCTTCCCCTTGTTAATGGACGTTGGCTGCTCCCACTCAGTGTGTGTTAGTTTTCCTAGGAGTCCAAAGCCTAAAGTCACAACAGGGGTAACTGGAAGGACTGTACTCTGGACAGACTGAAAGCTTTTGTCTCTGGCGGCACACCAACATTTAAATGTGCTTCAGGAACATGAGGGATTCATGTCTCCTCAGTATTTCTATAAAGTAGTACTCATGTCTAACACACCAGGGGGCTGGGGGGGGCTGCCACTGTTTATAAACGGCCCCTAAATGAAGACCAGATTTCCCAGCTGACAGCCCGACCCCCTGGTGCTGGCAGAAAGTGAGCAGTGGGCCCTGACCTTGGGTGAGGAGTCTCTCGTCTTCAGCAGAATCTGGTAGTTGAGCGGTTTCCAAAGCGAGTCATCAGCCACTGCCACTGAGAACTGTGCAAGGCACGGGATCAGGTGCTGGGTCACCCGTTCCTGGAACTTCTCTTCTCCTCCAAGCCTGTTTTCCAGCTATTAACAGTGAGGCAAAGACTGAGCAATGGGTCACACTGCTGTTTGAAAAAATACTCCAGGCACATAGTATATGACTCTACTTCCTGATGGGAGGGGCTCAGAAATCAGGTACTGATTATTCTACTACTCTCCCCAGAGAAAATCTCCCACCTTCTGTGAATTCAAACGGAATCTTCCAGCTTCAAGAATCACCCCCCTCCCTCTGCAGGGAGGAGGTGGTCCACGGCAGCTGAACCCTGACATTCTCAATGAGCCCAGTTTTTAAGAATAAATCCACTACAAAGATAAGTTATATCCATAAAGAATGAGAAATCAATTTTGAAATAAAAATTTCACAGAAAGGAAGAAAAACCCCAGCCAGCTTCAGGTCTGGAGACATACACCCTGCAGGCACACAGCACTGCTGGCGTCTCCTCTTCCGCCAGAAGGTGGGACCCTCAGTTACCTGATCCACCAGGGGCATCATCAAGGCTTCTGCTCTCTCTTTACTCAGAAAATGCTGGGTGTCAAAAAGGAAGATTTTATATAAACAGTTCAGAATAAACTGCAGCAGTAAGCAGCACTTTTCAGGGTCATTTTCAGAATCAAAAAACGCTTCATCTGTAGGGGAGAGTAAAAATGGAAACAAAACAAAATTGAATCTCACAATTTAATCTCCAATGTTTAAGTTCAAATCACTATTAAAAGAACTATAATCAGGAGTTTTTCTAAAATGACTTAGAAATCACGATTGGGATGAAAGTACAACACAAAATGGACAGTCTCCTGGGAGGTGCCTTCTTTCAGAGTTATTCTCAGTTAAGAGAATGAGTTGGATTCTCAGTTAAGATTATTAGTGTGGCAAGTGGACTGCTTATAAGCATTAAAGGATAAACCAGTCTTAATTTTAAAGTTTCTTTCCAGTAACATAAGAATGCCTGGAGTCAGTTAATAATGTGCTAAACAGGAGTTCCTGTCGTGGCTCAGTGGTTAACAAACCTGACGAGCATCCATGATGACATGGGTCTGATCCTTGGCCTCGCTCAGTGGGTTAAGGATCTGGCGTTGCTGTGAGCTGTGGTGTAGGCCGGCGGCTACAGCTCCGACTCAACCCCTAGCCTGGGAACCTCCATTTGCCACCGGTGGGTCCTAAAAGACAAAAAGACAAAAGGACAAAAAAAATACTAAACACTTCGGCATCTGACATCCATGAAGTAAAAAATTGACCCTCCCTAGACTGACTCTATCTTGGGTAAGGTACGGAGGGCAAGCGTATGTGGTCAGCCACCTACCTGTTTTAGAGATGTTCACCTGGTTCAAGGTGTCAGCAAAAGGCTTCACCAAGTGGCCAGCGAACAGAGTAAAAAGCCCTTTCAGCTTTTCAGCAATGCAATCTGCCAAGTGGTAAAATGTCAACAGCCTGTCCTTCGGGGCATCCTCTGTTGTGGCCCAATCAAACAGCTAGAAAGATAAAATCATATTAGCTCTGTCTACACATCTTGTAACTCATGTAAGTATAAAGCCCACTTGGAGGAAGAAAGCTTACCTTGAAGAACAGGGGTCTGAATGTGACCTCAGAAAGTTTTACAACCATGGCCACGAGACAGTCGATGATATAATCTTCCGTTCTTCCAACTTCCTCCAGATCACTCTACAAACAGAAGAGCTAGCTTATTAGCTAGAGCACTGACAGCTAGCTCTAAATAACCCGGGCCAGCACAGCAGGTTACACAGGTGATAGATAACGTTAGGACTGGGGAGTGAGGACAGGCCTACCTCCGCGTGCTGGGTACGGAAGTCCAGGGCCTCCAGGAAGAAGGCGGTGAGCTGGGGCTGGTGGGAGGCGAGCTCCTCCTTCTTCATCACCCCAACGTGCTCTCGAAGGACGCTCATAAACGGGCCCATGTGATTCTGACAATAGTCAAGAGATGTGCCAGTTTTTAACATTCCTAGAGCTCATTAATGTATGTACAATGGAACACCATTTTCTTTTTTCTTTTTTTGCTTTTTGGAGCCGCACCTGCGGCATATGGACAGTCCCAGGCTAGGGGTCAAAGTGGAGCTACAGCTGCCAGCCTACGCCACAGCCACAGCTCAACGTGGGATCAGAGCCACATCTGTGATCTGCACCACAGCTCATGGCAATGCCAGATCCCTGACCTACTGAGCCAGGCCAGGGATCGAACCCTCATCCTCATGGACACTAGTCAGGTTCCCGGTGAGCCACAACACAAACTCTCACCGTATTCTTCTTTAAGTGGAAATTTAAAATTTCAGTACTGTATCTCCCTTCCCCAAAGTCTAATAACCAGTACAATCTAACCTTCCAGTTCTTCTCAATCTGCTTATACGTCTTGGTGATGGCTGGCAGTAAGACTCGGGGTGAGAGGGTGGTTGCTAGCGTCTTTTTAAGAGACGTGAGACGAACATTAGCCTGGGAGGCAGGACCTATCTCACTAGTGATTTTCTCCAGCTGAATCACCTGTAGGGATATAAAAACAACGGTCAAGGCCACCACAAATCCTGTCTACATCCTCACAGAAAGCCGTGGTGATGACAGAGCAGTCGGTCCAAATGCCAGTGACTGGGAAAGCTCAGTGCACTTCAGCCTCACAAAGGTTCCTCTTAGAGAGTTAACCCAGACGTCTACAGATACAAATGGACAGATGCTTCTTTCCACAAGGGAGTTAGGAAGGCGGGACACAAAGCCCTCAGAATGATGTTCTTAGAGGACAGGAGCTCAGGGACCACGAGGAGAGTCAGTTCTTTGCTGAAGAACCTGGAAAGCTCCTCAGACACAGAGGTCCTTTCCTGTAAGAAGCCCACTTTCAAGGCCTGGCTGGAGAGCCTGCAAATTGGTTGAGGCATCCATGCTACAAGCTGCTGCAAGGAACCGCTGAACCACAACACAGGCCTTTTGCTCTGCAAGATGCCCAGAGTTAAGAAACCTTCATGTTAAAAATAAAGAGGGCCCAGTGGTTTCTACATGAAGCCATGAAAGGCAGCTCCACTAACCCAAATCCAAAGAGCTCACAGGGAGGAAAAAGCAATAAAATACATTCTGCAAAATCAAAAAAGTGACAAAGTGACGCCCATATTAATGAGCGGGCAGGACAATGGGAGTGGAAGGGAGAGGCACACAGTTACAAAAACAAGCACAGCTTTTCCGAAATACCAATTTCCTGCCCAAATAAAAACTTTGAGAGCAAATAAATGATTAAACCTGTAATCTTTCCCCTACCTCCACCACCCCTAATGGCATGTCGTGGTCACCAGCTCACCTGTGACAGGACTCCTTCCAGGTAGGGGCTGATGAAGTGCGGCAGGGTCTCAACAACCTTCTGCAGGGCCGCCAGGGCACTGAGCAGGTAGACCTCACCAGAGACCAGCTCGCGGGTGCTTTTCATGGTCGTCAGCAATGATGGCATCAGGCTAGAAAGACGAGACAAGCATTTCAGAGGAGCTTTAAACTCAGAGGATGGAGAACAGAGCAGAAGTCATTAAGAAAAAATGCAAACAGGAGTTCCCACTGAGGCCAGAGGGTCAAGGACTCAATGTCATCTCTGTGAGGATGTGGATTTAATCCCTGGTCTCACTCGGTGGGTTAAGGATCTCGCGTTGCCATGAGCTGTGCTGTAGGTCGCAGATGCAGGTCCAATTTGATCCCTATCCTGGGAACTTCCATAAGCCAAGGGTGCAGCCATGAAAAAAAAGGAAAAAAAAAAGTACAAAAACTGTGCCCATTACATCCGATATCTCGGCCTACAAAACGGCTACACATTTTCTGTGACGGAGGCAAAAACTCTCCCAGTGCCAACAGTACTGACACGACAAGTTGCCTTTGAAAATAATAATGTCTTTCAATGCAACACTTGCTGTGTCAGGCAAAAAGTCCTGCCCCTTGGAATCCTGTGAAGTAGACGGCAAAGCTTTAACAGGCTGCGTAACCCACCCAAGCTGCACAGCCAGCAAACGTCAGGACCAAGGAGAGAGCTGGGAGTGTCTGACTTCTGGACGCGGCCAGCACAAGGCAGATTTGGCCGGACTGGATGGGCTCCCGAAAACAGGGTCATCATCTACTGCTTCCTAGAACACTGGTCGAAGGGGAGCAAAAACTGGGGGACAACACACATCGTAAAGGTAAATGAGAATGTCGCGTTTTCCAGCTGGAAGATCACATCTTTAACAAACCTACTTTTATGAAACATCTACTGAGAGAAAAGAAAGTCACTAAGGTTTTCCTTCTCCACTGGCACCAGAAACCGCGTGTGGTGTTCCCGGACCAGGTGCCCCGGCATACCTGGGCAGCTGGGGGATGGCCAGTGCTTGCAGGGTGGAGACCACCTCAGCCACGCACAGTAGGGCGCTTCCCAAGACATTCTTCTCCTCCTTTGTTCCTGCAACAATCAACCTCACTGCGGTGGTCAGCACCGGGATAAAAGGCTCTGGATTTTCTGCACCAAAATTCTTGCATAGCAGTTTTAAGGTGTACAAAGCTGTCTGTCTGTTTATGGCGTGCTCTTCTAACGTCTTTCTTTTATGCTTCACCATGGCCACAAGGACTGGGACCAGTTCGAGGAAGTGGTAAACCTGAAAACGACAGCCAAAATTCCCAAATAATTAAAGCTGCAGACAAAAGGCTAGTCCTTTTCTCCATTTTTCCTGCTTGAGATCAGACGAGGACCCCCTAAGCTGCACGACTGTACACAAATGACTGTTTCTCCACCTGCTTTACTTACCAGTAGGTGAACGCATGTGCTTGAAACCAATTCTGGACTTAACATAAAGCGCCCCTACCCATTTGGAGTAAAAGAGGATTAGAATCGTGCCGCAGTTTAGGCCACACATAGTCCGTATTAAGCAAGAATTCCCTTTGGATGCAATTCCATTCTAAGAACTCTTGTAACACATATAACATGCTCCTATCAGAATTAACACTGCATTTTAAATACACAATCAGCATTATATTCAGATAATACACTATTTCAATTGTACCACTGGAGTTTAAATTGAAGGCATTCAATACAACTCTTTGTTAAAGTGAAGACGGTAAACGGGGCCGCTGGACAGTCTTCACTTACGATTTTCTTCTTCCAGGAAGTTTTCTGCTGCAGCTTGTTGTTCAAAAGATCTAAAGCTTTGCGGCGCACGGATGGCAGTGGGTTCTCCAGCAGCCCTCTAATCACGGGGATGAATGTTTCTGTGGGCAGCAGGGCATTGACCTACACAGCATTTTCACATTTAACAAAAAAGGAAAAGCAAAAAGAAAAAAAAGGAAGGTCACTCAAGACCGACTTCTATTCACCGCACACCTTCTGAGTGCGAGGCATTTTTCACACACCCTTTCTTATTTAATTCTTACACTAACCTTTCAGATGGGCATTACTAACCACACTTATTAAAAACAAAACAACAACAACAAAGGATGCTAACAGGAAGTGAACTGCTTGATGCCACGCAGCTAAGTAATTTAGCTGGATTTTCGACAGTGATCCTAATGTCTTGGCCAGTGATTTTACCAAGGACCACCATACACACTCCACCTACCCAGCATCTGTCTGGTATTCCAGTTGAATGAGGCACACGTTATTTACACAGCAGTACATGACTGAATGTTTAAGGTACCGTATTTATCGAGGCACATGTTCTCAGGATTGGTAGGGAAACAACTGTTTTTCAGATAAAACCATCTCTAGTGATCAAGAGATTCTTTTCCAAGAAAAATCTGAGCTGCGTTCTATTCAGAGAAATGACAGCTAAGTTTACTCTTCAAGTATAACTTTGTTAAATAGCTCCGCAGTGACACAGAACAGTAATAAAACACAAAGCCCACCTTATCCAGCAAGTCATAAGCTTTACTGAGGAGTGCACGCCAGAACTTCCCAGTTAGCTTGTCAGCATTTTTCTCCATGGACCGGGCTACGGCATGGATGTAGCCAAGAACTGTTTCCAGCAACCTAAAACACAGGGGACTCCTATGAGAATTTTGTGTAGAATTCCAGCTTTTGGATGAAGAGTCTGAAGTTATTTCCAAATGAAAATTTTTTTTAAAAAAAGTAACATACCTCTGTTCAAGGCCTGTCAAAACCTGAGGACCGCCACTTTCAACAACCTAATTTTTAAAGAAGGCATCATTAGAACAGTGTAGAAGCTGATGATAAAATAACATTTGACTATTCAACTCAAATTCCTCAGTCTTTCTTTCCTCCCTCCCTTTTTTTCAGATTGCACTCCTGGCACGTGGAAGTTCCAGGTCAGGGATGAAACTCGCCACAGCAGTGACAATGCCAGATCCTTAACTCACTGCCACTAGGGAACTCCCCACCAGAGTTTTCTGATTTTACAATTTAGTTAGGTTCAGATCATTCCCACCATACCTGAGTAACTCCATTTCCCTTAATTTAATGAGTCTTTTCATTTGTTTTGGTCACATTCTATAGTCATAATATCTGTAAAGTACTACAAAGATTCAGAAAAATACAGCCAATGTTAACACTCATTAACCTACTAATTTTACGAAATGCTAACCTTTCCTTAGGCCAAGAGTGATCTGAAGATGTTAAACATTAAGTGTACAGCTGTGGTCCCCTCTGTACTGCTCCCTCGTCCCATCTCCTCCCCGGCCATGCCCCACAAACTTCCATCTGATGTTAAATGTTATGGAAGAGTACATCAGATGCACACCAGTATATACAGAATGGATAAACAACAAGGTCCCACTATAGAATACAGGGACCTAGATTTAATATCCCGAGAGAAACTGTCTTGGAAAAGAATATGAAAAAGAATGTATAATATACACGTATAATTGAATCAACAGAATTTAACACAACATTATAAATCAATTATACCGCATTAAAACATAAGAGAAAGAGTACCTAACAGCCAGCAACATGCTTTCCCAATTAGATTTCTGAGATCTGTTGTGACTCACGTTGTTCCAGTTTATTTAACTACACAGTGTTCTTCTCTATATACCACAATGTATTTACTCATCCACCTCTCTGGGTAGATAGTTCATGGCCATTTTTTTCTTTATAGTAATACTGCTAAAAAAGAATATATCTCCTTGGGCATCTAGGCACATTTTGTAGAGAAAGGGAACTGCCAGATCACAGGAGACAAGCATTTCAACTTGACTGGACACTGCCAAGGGACTTCTAAAGCAGCCATACTGACTCATGCTACCTGTCACTGTACAAAAATAACCTGTCCCCACAGCCTTGGGACTTCTTGGTATTAACAACTTTAAAATGTTTGCCAGTTTGATGAGTATCACAGCAGCATCCCATTTAACCTGCATTTCCTCTTTGCTAGGGAGGCTGTCTTACCGCACTGGCCATGTGTGAGTCCTCTTTAGTGAATTCATATTTTTTTGCCAGTTGTTCTAATGGAAACTGATACTTTTTGACTTATGAATAACCTTCTCTTAGTCTGCGGCTTTCTCTTCATTTTGTTGATGGAGGCTTCTGCTGAAGTTCTTAAATTCTTCTCCACCCGCTGGTTGCAATGGTGTGCCAACTCGATCTTCTCAGGTGCTAAGTACTCCTTTCCACACTGAGGTTTTTAATCTACCTAAAATTGTCTTGTGTATATGTGAGACCAGTCCTCCTACTTGGAAAACAAATGGAGCCTGCTCTAGTGTGGATGGTTTTCTCTCCCCACTGCCCTCGGATGCCTCCTGCCACACAGCGCCCTTCCCAGGGGCGGGCGTGTCCAGCACGTGTGCCCCCCACTGACCCACCTGCGAGCCCCCGCACCACTGCTGTTCTTGGCGAGCTTGCTTGAAACAGCAATGACAGTGCTGATCACTATCAAGAGCGCTTGCTGAGCTAACCACTAGTTCTACCAGTTTGTCAATTATCCTTTTTCTGATGTTTATACTTGTTTCAGACTTGAACAGGCAGCCGGCTAATGTCTCATCCCCAAGTGTACCGGCAACTACAGGCTCCTGACAGGGGTCCGCATCCGGCTGAGGAGGTCCATTCGTCTCACAAAGTTGAGGACTACTTTTCTTAGGTCACAAGCAAGTACTGGCTTCACCGACCCATTTCTCTAAATGTTTCAATGATGTTTCCCTTCTGGATCTGTTCATGCATTAAGGCAGGTAAATAACAGATACTCGAATGCCAGGCCCTTCTTGTATTCCTGGTTGTGAGCGTGATCCTTCTTCCTGTTTATCTCCTTGTTTCAAGTTTAACCCACAAACACAAAGGTACACAGACTGTATGTGTTCCAGCTGCTCCATCTGGGTACAGAACAGCCTCTTATCAGCACCTCAGAATCCCTGCCTGCTTGACCCCCTCTACTACCCTGTTTCTCCTTCCCAAAGAGAGACACTACCATTACTTCTAGAGCCAAAGAGAACTGGGCCTGCAGGAGACATTTTTTGGTATTTGCCCTCTTTGCCTCTGTGTCACGCTGATGGGTCATCAGACAGCTGTCACTGGGGCTCACTGACGTCCATTTATGACAGCAGACGCTTTGTCCACTCCATTGCTGATGGACACTTGGGTTGTCACCAGTCCTGGGCTGCTGTGAACATTCCCGTACACGTCTGTAGCACATGCATTCATACACTTCTGCATGTGTATACACTGGAGAGTGGAACTACTGAGCCATGGAGTTTCCATACATAGTCTCAGTAGATCATGCCCTACAGCTCTTCACTCTAAGGTCAATTGTACTATCTGCTCTCTATTAGAGGCATGCCTCATGTTGTCATGAGCTACATACCAACTGCTTCAGAAAAAGCAAAATCATATCATAAATACATTTAAAGAATTCACCTTTCTGATAAAATTATTGGAAGCCAGGAGCTGAGACATGAAGGACACTGACAAATATTTAAAATGCCGCAGCTGCTTGCTAGTGTGAGCCTCTATGTTAAAGACCTGAAGCACTTCTTCTTGTGATTCACTCTTATTAGATACTGTTTTGGCAGTGGTTTCTGAAAAAAGAGCAACAAAACAAGTGACCTCACTCATCTTCTTTAGCACAGAGATACAGATATAATGAACATGGTAAATGGATGCAATTTCTAGAGAGAAATGTGTTAACCTGTTACACATAATATACAATACACATTGTTACACACATACATATAATTTGTTATACCCAGTTCTTCCTCTTCTAAAAGTTATAATTACCAAGAAAGTGCGTAACAGCTCTGAGAATACAGTATGTAAGACTAAAACCTAGAAAAAACAAGGTAACTAAGGACAAACAAGTGGAAGAGGGAGAAGGAGTCTAAGTTGGCTGCACACCCCGTTTCTGAAGCTGCAGAGGCATTTACTCTGGTGGCTCCAACAGCACAAAGGAGGGTCATCCCTCGCCTTCAACACAGAATTCTAAAATTTGAAGATGTGGGTCCCCAAACTGGAGAATGCCAGATGCAAATGTATCTGATATAAAAGGGGCTGGGGGTCCCTTGGCTAGGGGCCCATGAAAAAAACATCCTAGAGAGGGGCTCAAAATGAAGACTTGGTCCGAAGCACATCCTCCCAAACCTGGGCCATGAAGGGACAACAGGGCAATTGGCTGGCCCCCCAGAAAACAGGCCCTGCAGTCTTCAGAGACTTCTTCCTAATGTACCTCGCTGCTCTGCTCCTAAGGACAGAGAAATAAGAACATTCAAAATGTCCAGCCTTTCTTAAGCCAGCCCCACTGGTGCTATAATCACTGAATTTTCAAGAACTCACATGGTAAAACTTTAGTATTTAGTTACCACTTCTGTAGTACCTTTTTTTCCCTTATAAATGTCTTGACACACTTTTGTGGGGGGGCCATGCCTGGGACATGTGGAAGTTCTCAGGCCAGGGATCAAACCTGTACCACAGCAGTGACAATACTGGATCCTTAACCTGCTGAGCCACCAGGGAACTCCTTCACACGCATTTACATGAGAAACTTAGATATAGCTCGTCAAGTCCCACTAACTTGCTGTCATTTTGCCATATTTCACCCCAGACACCTGGGGCACTCCACAGCCAACATACCAGCACTTGTGAAACGGCAAGCAGAAATCCTACTATTTTCCATAAAGGTTTGAAGAAGTAACAACCATATACTCAAATTAAAAATTACTAACTTACTCTAAAAAACAAAAAAATCCTCAAGACATGCTATGGTCCTGAGGGTGAGCTGCATCTTCTGCTTCTCTGAAGCTTCCAGATTACGTGATACTTCCCTAACACGTGATTTATACCGACCTTCTTTCTCCTCCGGCAGCTTTAGTAAGTACTCGAGGATATTCATCAAGCTTTGTATCTGATGCTGGACACTGAATTCACAACAGACTGAAATCCAAAATTCAGTGTCTGCCTCTAAAATGGCATCCTATGTAAAGAGAAATAGGTAATGAACTATACCTCTCAAATGTTTGTTACTTCTAAGTATAAATAAAGGAAACATTTTAAAAATACTTCTTAGCACAGAGTCACTCCATATCATTTTTCGTTGTCGTGTGTATGGCCAGAGGAATCAGTTACTGAGCTCCTTACATAAAAAAATCAATTTATGAGGGTTATAAGGTATAACTCTAGGAACAAACGCATTATGATGTGTGATCCCAATAGAACTGAACATATACAGCTTTACTTTGAGTAGGTTCTAGATCTGTTCCTATGTCCCATTTCTAAGAAGCCATTTAAAGGCAGCCCTGGACCTGTAATTTCTACCCTCTTCAAAAGAGTCACCTGCATCTCCCTGACTTCAATGACATCGACCCTCCTCTCTTCCCCTTGAATGTGACACAGTTTCATTACTGCCCAGCCGTACTCTGCTGGGCTTAAAACAGACCCACCCAGCCGGACTACAGCCTCGTGTCTAAGAAAAGTCAGGTCACCCTCAGGTGAAGTCCTGTTGTTTCAGAGGGTATTCAGAGGGGCTCCGGCTCTGAAAGCAGCTGCACAGAATGCCAAAAATGTCCTTAAAAGAAGTTCTGAGCAGGTGCTGTCAGCTCATGCACACAAAGCCCCACATCTGAAGTGGAAACTAACGCAAAACCCTTGTAAATCATCACCCGTTTTCTTTCGTGTTGCCTTGCGCTATGTTCTGACCTTTTCTCCATAGGCAGCTGCCAGCACTGTCTTAGTGACGTACTGTTCAAAGAGCAGGACGAGGAGAACCCAGAGGAAGCGTTCTGCACCCAGTGTGTCCACGAGCTGAGCAAGGATGGGCAGGCGCCTGTGCTCGGGAACATGCGGCAGCGCATCCACAAACACGTGAATGATTTTGACCACGACGTCCTCCACGTTTCTCGTGACTTCTACAGAGTCACCTCTGTCCGACTGCAGGATAGCAAGCAGGACCAGTGAGCAGATGCTAATAACCCTCCAAGGACAAGCATTAAGGAGACATGAAAAGCCTTGAGATGGGCCCCCCAAAGCTGTCAAAGACCCATCAGTGAGTGCTCCACGACTGTGGCTTACGGCCTGGGCACCACGGGGCCTGAGGGGATGCAACGTGGAGGACACGAGCCCTGCCCCAAAGGAGACAAGTCACCTCTACAAGTCAACGCACATGTGAAAAGACAACAAGAGGCACTAAACGACAGGTGCTATGGTTGCGCACTGAGAGCAAGTGTGCTCCTGGGCCGTCCCACAAAAGTCAAGCAGGATTTGGGCTCTGCCTTGAGAAGGGTATAACAGCTCCCTGCTGCGTTTAGAATAAAGTCCAAACCATTTTACTCTGGTATTGGTGCTCAAAAGATAGTTGCTGAGGGAAAGAAAGAAGGAAGAAATAAACACTTGCACAAACAAGGCCCTCCCTACTTGCTCCTGCCTCGGCCTCAGCCTTGGCATCCCTCACACGCACTGTGCACACGGCCAGGGGCGACCGCCTGCCGCTCCAGGGAGCAGATCCTATCCTCTCTACACCAGTTCAACATCCACTTGTTAGGAAACTCGGTGGACATCTGGGCTCACATGGACGATCCCTATTTCTGCTCTTCGGCATCTCTCATGTTAATGCATATCCTTATCTCCTTTTTGTATGCATGTCCTGTACTGGCTAACTTATTGGGCACAGAGAACACCAACCTTACCCAAGATTTTTTTTTTTTTGCCTTTTCTAGGGCCACTCCTGCAGCATATGGAGTTTCCCAGGCTAGGGGTCTAATCGGAGCTATAGCTGCTGGCCTACGCCAGAGCCACAGCAACGCGTGATCCAAGCTGCGTCTGCGACCCATACCACAGCTCACAGCAATGCCAGATCCTTAACCCACTGAGTGAGGCCAGGGACCGAACCCACAACCTCATGGTTCCTAGTTGGATTCATTTCTGCTGCGCCACATCGGGAACTCTCCTTACATCAAGATTTAAAGGAGAAGGTGCTGGGTGTGGTCAACTGACCGCCTGTGAAATGGTCAATAATGCAAGAAAAGACAATAACAACAGTGGAGGTAAGCAAAAAACCAAGTGGATAACCACACTTGTTCATCTCCAAGGCTACTCTTTAGTGCAAATTCTTCGCTCTGTTCTTGAGACAAGTCTGACAGAGACATGTCTCACTCATCTCTTTGCGTACTGAGCTTGGAGAACGCTTGGTAAACGTTGGCTGAACTACTTAACAACACCATTGCAGTCATAGCTCTAAAACTTCTATCTTTGTTGACCTACGTGAGGGTCTTAACAAACTGCCTCAATGTCCTCAGTTTCTCAGAGGAACGTTAAGGCACTTGTATGCATATACCCTTGTGGTACGGGGCAGAACCGCTGGGTATATTCATAAAATTTTGGAAAAGACATTATTTCCAAGATTAGTTTGTAGCTTCACCACCTTAAAATTTAAAAGGCACAAGTAGCTGAGCATTTCAGAAAGGATTTTAATGTCACTTATTTACCATTACCGGAATTTCATGCTACGTGAAGTCTTTTTTTTTTTTTTTTCCTTTTTTGGCTGCTCCTCGGCACATGGAGCTCCAAGGTCAGGGATCAGATCTGAGCCACAATTACAACTTATACTGCAGCTGTGGCAATGCTTATCTTTAACCCACTGTGCCAGGCGGGGATCAAACCTGCATCCTGCCTCCACAGAAATGCCGCTGATCCTGTTGCGCCACAGCAGGAAATCCTGCAAAATCTTAAAAATTAAAAAAATGATCCGGCATTGCCACGAGCTACGGTGAAGGTTGTAGACATGCCTCAGATCCCACGTTGCTGTGGCTGTGGTGTAGGCCAGCGGTTGCAGCTCCAATTCGACCTCTAGCCTGGGAACTTCCATGCATATACCGTGGGCGCAGCCCTAAAAAAAACAAATGAACAAACAAACACCAATGATGGTAGAAAGACAGATTACCTGAATAAGTGCTGGAATAACCATTTTCACTGTCTTGCTAATAACCTGAAAACTGTAGGTGTCATCTAGACGCATCACATTGGCTCCCATAAATGTAAAAATAGACATGATATTGTGTAGAACTTTATCCTGAAAGAAAACACATTTTTCAATATTTTCCATTTTAAGCACATCACCTATTAGTGATTCAGTATCATTCAGCAATAAAAAGAAATAACTCAAATTAAAAATGGGCAAAGGATTTGCAATGACCTTTCTCCAAAAATAAACAAATGGTCAACAAGCACATGAAAAGATGATCAACACCAGTTATTAGGGAAATGCAAAATCCAAGTCAGAAGACAGGACTTCATACCCACTACGAATGACTATAATAAAAAAGACAGGTAGTAACAACGGTGAGGGAGTGGAGAAATGAGAACCCTCAGACACCGCTGGGCGGGTACAAAACAGTGCAGACACTTTGAAAATAGTCTGACAGCATCTCAGAAAGTTAAAGGTAACATACGACCCATCAATTTCACTCCTGTTGAAAATACTGAAAAAAATGTTCACACAAAACCTCAGATACAAAGGTTCACAGCAGCATAACTGATGACAGCCAAAAAAATGGAGACAACTGAAATGTCCATCAATTAATGAACAGGTAAATAAATGTGGTATGTATATTCAATGGTACATTATTCAGCCAAAAATGGAATATTGATTCAAGCTTCAAAACTGATAACCCTTGAAAACACTACGCAAAATGCAAAAAGTGAGACACAGAAAAAGCCACATTATTACATGATTCCACTTATGGGCAATGTCCAGATTAGAGAAAGCAGACTCATGGTTACCGGGAGGCTGGTGGTAAAGGGAATGAGGAGGGAAGGCTAATGGATTCAGGGCGCCTTCCTGGGGTTGATGAAAATGTTCTGGAAGCACAAGATGGTGATGATGTGTGTACAACTGGAAATATACTCAAACCACTGAGTGTATACTCTACATGGGTGGATTTCATGGCCTACGATCTCTATTTCAATAAAAACAAAAGAAAAATATCAATGACCCTGAATTATTTCTGGATTATCAACCCCTTTGAGAGCTACTGACTCCATTCCAAGGAGAAAAACAAATCCCACACACAGTAAACCTACATGCGATTTTAGTAGATTAAGGCTGAAGAACCGCTGACCTAAATCCCCTATGTGAAAATCATTTCACTCTCTTTCAACATCTTTAAATGATGTGTTTCTATAAGGAACACAATTTCTTCAACTGAGGTAGCTGATAATGAAATTAATGTTCTTAAGTCACTGGTTGAAAGCTGTGTGAGGATTATCTGAGGATCAAAGGATTTTTTTTCAAATGACACTAATACTGTGCCACTTACTGGATTGTTACACTGCACCAGGCATCACCTTCCCCCAACAATCCTATAAAGAAGGTTACTATTATTCTCCACTTTACAAAAAGGGGCACCAAAGCTTAAAATCAACCAGTTCACAGGCTGAGAGGGCCACCAGGCCTGTAAGATCTAAAAATCAATTGGATTCAACTGAATTCAACTAAGTGTACGCCTATGCATTTCCATGGAAGAATTAAAACATGACCACTCACAGGAAATATTCCAGCAACAGTACCCAAAAGTAAAAGGGCATGGTGATGGGTCTGAGGCATCTCGGAAACTCGGATGCACTGGACTATCAGCTCCACGTTAAACTTCTCCTCATCAAGAATATCTGCAGGGTGAGAAATGAAGAATCCCTAGTGGTAGGTGCCTTCATGCTCAAAGTAGATAAGCCTGCCCCTTCACTTCCAGCAAAGCGCGTACCTTTTGGTATCTTGCTGCCATCTGGAGAGAGCTTCTGGCAGATGTTAAGCAAACAACTAAGAATTAACTGTTTGGTGTATTCCATACTTCCCTGCTCCGGTGGCAAAGGCTCTAAACACCTTTGGGATCCCCAGAAGAGAAATGATGAGAAGTGAAAGAGTTGTACGATCTCAGTGTTGCATTAAAGACCACTGTCTAGGACACTCAGTAAAATACTAAGCATCCACTCTACAAACACAACGCAAGATTTCTAACTCTGATTCTTCTAATGTAGGTAGATGGTAATGTTGAATTACTTATCCTTTCTATTACCCTTTCCATCAACCTCTTTTGCATCTTCTAAAAGGACAACCTAGAGAATTACTTTCTTTTCAGATGAGAGCACACATCCACAATTCAATGCATAAAACTATTCCTATCTAATAATGCACAAAATATAATGCCTTAAGTACAAGGAATGATGGCCCAGGACACGGTATTGAAAGAGAAGAAGGAAAGCAGACTATAAGGGGAGAATGTTTCAGTTCTATGAAATCAGGATGAAGTGTAGTTTTGGGCCCTTGGCAATGGGCTTCTATAACCATTCTTTACATTTTTCAACTACAGTATTCAATTTGCTTTATTTTACAGACCAGCTAATAAGCAAGGAGAGAATGTGAAAAGAGAATGTTAAATAAGATGGGCAAGAACTACAATCTTACAGATCAAGGGCAAGTGTCATTACCTTGACAGCAGGTTAAAAAGAGTTGGTATCAATATCTGAGGACTTTTGAGTTTCTTTTTGTGCTGCAGTAATTCTAGGATAAGGGTTACTCTTTGCCAGTAAGAAACTCCAACTTCCTGAACAGATTCTAGATCTTGTGATTTTCTGAAAAACAGACCAGACAAAAAGTTAGAAAAGCAAACACTACCAATGCTAAGTAAAGACTGCTGTATACCTGATTATGCCAACGTGACGGTATCAAAAAATCACAAGAGCTCCACCACATTCAAACCCAAAGGACAACAATGTTTTCACCACACAGGAGGCTCTTACTTCTGCTGCATTTTCTGCCTTCGTGTTTGCTGAATCGTGCCTAAGGACTTGGTTTTATCTGGTGGCTCCAGTTCTATTCTGATTTGCTCAGCGTTAACAGAAATCTGAAACACAAAGGAAGAATGGGTGAAGACAGAGTTCCATGGGATAAAATTATAGAGCAGTCAACGCTGACTAAAGAGATATAATGAAAACATTTCTGCCCACTTTTACGTTTCCTTAAGACTCTAGAGCCCAACCCAAGCCCAAAGGCAAATCCCACTGATAATTTCTTATGTTTTCTTTGGGAAATGTTCCATAAACCAACAGCTCTATGAAGATTACACACATACACACACACACAGGAGCACATTATACACACTGCTCTGTGACTTAGTTTGTTCCACTTGATTTAGAAATCCAGGTATATTATGTAACATTGTGAGAGCTTCAGAATCTGGACAAGTGGAACTTTACTATACTATCATCTATTTCTGTGAAGGTGTTTTCCTAAGAAGTACAACAAAGCAAAACACAGAGTAACTAAGTGGTTATTCTGAACTACAGGTAGGTTTCAATACACATAAAACAATGAGCATTTCTCAATTCTATTCTGTGTGTCATTAATCGATTGTGTAGATTAAGTAGAATAGTCTGCTACCCAGCTGGACATCAAGTCACCATCCATTCCTGTTCCTTGCATAAGAGGTAGATCCTCCCCAGTATGAGAAAGGTCCAAACTAACACACAGGGATCTATTCAAAACTACAACTACTTCGTACAGGAAAAATAGTGAAGACACATAACTCTGACCTATTTTTCCATGAGTCTGCCTAATGGGAATGTGTGACTTCCTAGAGGAATTATAACATGGAGGATGCTTAAATATGGTGTTACATGGGCAAGAAGAAACATTAATAAACAAGTGGCAAAGGGAGTTCCTGTTGTGCAGCAGCGGAAACAAATCCAACTAGAATCCATGAAGATGTGGATTGGATCCCTGGCCTCACTCAGTGGGTCAGGGATCCGGCACTGTCGTGAGCTGTGGTGTAGGTCGCAGACTCAGCTTGGATCCCGCATTGCTGTGGCTGTGGTGTAGGCCGGCAGCTGCAGCTCTGTTTTGACCTCTAGCCTAAAACCTTCCATATGCTTGGAGTGTGGCCCTAAAAAGCAAATAAATAAATAAATAAACAAGCGACAAAGCCTGCAACTTACCCCTTTAAAAACACTGCTGACAGTCTGAGCACAGCATGAATTTTTACAGTTCACCAGTAAATCAAACAACATGCACAAAAGCTTCTGCTGAACCTTTTCATCTGATATAGCTGCAAAGAATGGCTTCGTAATCTAGAGGCAGGAAAAAGGCATTTGAGATCAATGAACAAACTTGAAATCCAAAAATGATCTTATTCTTAGTGTGAGACTGCTCTCCCATTGTGCCAGTTTAAAGGACTCACACGTGTCATTCAGTTTACAAAACGGGTCAAATATATCATAGTCCTTTAAAACATGGCCAGTCCACTTTATCTTCTCCAAGTAAAACATTACAGATTTCCAAAAGCTTGAAGATGCTTTAGCTTCTGAAAGAAATCACTGACCTTTTCGAGAGCTGTAATCTGAGTGGTTGGCATTCCTGTGTAAAGTTCCTTCGTTGTGTGCACGGCTTTTATAAACACATCTAGACTCTTTGGATCCTTGTGTAAAAGGGAAGCTGAATGTTCATTATATTTTCCCAGAGTGAGATGCAGAGCAATGACCTCATCTTTCAGGACAGCTATGGGCTCCTTCTGGATCTTTTCTAATAGTTGTTCCATCATAGGCAGCAGCTGAGAAAGCACCATCTAAAGTTTGGAAAATTTATCAGTAAATAGTTATTCATACTGATACAAGTTTTTGCTTGCTGTACCGAGACATCCAAAGATACGGTGCAAGTCTGGCAGCTTAGGAAGAAAAAAAAACCCAATTATAATGATCTCTTAGACATCAGACAAGGACAGCTATTAATCCAACTAAGGCACTCAGGTCTCTCTGACAGTTCTGCCTGGTAGCTGGCAAAAGCTCTAAATCCTTTAGTGAATGACAGGAGAAATAATCTGTGAGCATCCCAAGACTTTCTGAAAACAAAAGTACAAACTAAACTCAAGATTTGGTTTGTTTCCAACTGGGTATAATTTATGTGAATTCAAATTATGTATGTGAAGTCTTTAATAATTAAACCAGGAGCCAGCAAAATGCAGCCTGCAGGCTAAATCCCAGGGACCATCTGTTTTTGTAAATTTGGTTTACTGACACACAGGCACACTTACTTGTTTACATATGGTCTGAGGCTGCTTTCTCAAGAGAATGGCAGAGCTGAATTGGCTGCACAGAACTTAAAATATTTACTACTTTTTCCTTTACAGAGCAGAATTGTCGATTCCCAGTTTAAACTGTACCTGGGATGACACAGAGCTGATAAAGGCCATCTGTGCACTCCCACCAGGACAATATAATTAAATGGCTTCTACTCTATTTCATCCCTCTTTCACTTCTCCAAGTTGCACTCCATACAAGAATGGTCAAGTCCACTGCAAACACGAGGATGAGGTGTTTTTCTCTGCTTATCAGCACGCACAAACAAGGGATTCACAACCTCTTCCTCTTGTATCATGACTCCTTGACAACATAATGAAATCTTTGGCTCCCTGTGCCCCCCCAAATGTATAGCCACATACATTTTAAAAATGAGTAAATGATTTTGGAATGTACACAGACTTTTGTGTCCAAACATATTATTTTCTGGAGGATTTTCACTGGACGAATAAACACAAATCAACATTTTTCAGCAGGGCATCATCAGTGTTTTTCCCCGGGTGATGTTTAAATTCATTTAAAATCAAGACAATGGTTAGATGGGGGAGCAAACAATTTTAAAATGACAAAAAACTCACTAATATTTGCTTTTTGAATCCTCAACTCTTCCCCATCTCAACTCTTCCCCCTCCCACGTTAGTTAAGATGTTCACCTCTGGGTGTACACACGTCACTCCGTCACTCTCACAAGGTCTGGCTCACACTGAGCGGTTACAACAATCCGTAGTAACAGCACCCAGAATGTCCAGTCCGCTTAAACAGCACATACCTCACTGCTGACGTCCCGAAGTACTTTCATCAAATCTTTTGCAATATAAGATGGGCAACTATATACACAATAAAGTAGGTTTTTCAAAGTTTCAGACAACTTCTGATGAGATTTCAGTTTCTTTTCTCTCTGCAGTTCCTCAAATAAAGTAGCTAAATCCTAGGACACAAAAAAGAAAACCAGATTAAAAAAAAAAAAAAAAAGGTTACACATAGTACTTATGGAAGATTCTTTCCCAAACGATATGATATTGCTCACAAGTCTTCATTTCTCCTTGAAACCCTTGAAAATCCTAAGAGAAGAGGCCATCACCACCCATCAGGTAGCTTACTACCTACCACAGGTACACACTGGCCTTTCAGCCAGTGAAAAGACTGCAGAAATGAAACATGGTGTTGCGATCTTTTTTAAATGGGGGGAGAAAGATGTGCACATATGGACATAAAAAAAGTTCTAAATTCAATGCCTTAGTCCATCAAAATCCCTACAAAGCAGAATGTCAAGAAAGGAGAGAACTGTTGGAGCGACCACGCAGGCACATGCACAGCCTTCTCTGCTGAAGGGTTTACCTGCACCACATAGGTGGCATCTGAAGTGATCTCCTCTGCTTTAGGAACCAAGTGATCTATCACCAGATGGAACTGGGAAGCCACTCCGCTGAGGGCCTGGAGACAGTGAATGGCAGCCCGCCGTACTTCTTTTATGGGGCTTCCCAGATTAATGAGCAGAGAAGTCACCACTAAAATCAATGGGAAAAATGTGTGAGTAACAATTTAAAAAATGGAAATAATACAAAATGTTTAAATAGCACCAAAGGGTACATGATGAAAAGTTTTCCTCCCAATTCGAGTTCCCTCTCCAAAGACCACTGTTCAATTCTTTGTTTACTATTCTAGAGAAGTGTTAGACATACACTGGTGTATTCTTTTGGAAAAACACAAATGAGGCCATGGAATACATACCTTGCTCACCAATTGCTGTATCATTTCAATGTATATCACAAGTGTTTCCCATATTAAGAAGCACTTATTCTTTTAAAACTGTACACAAATACTTCATTGTATTTTCCTTATATTTTCTAAAACCAGCACCTTACAGGTAAAAGTTCGGATTGTTGCTAGTCTTTTGGCATTAAAGCTGCTGCAACAAACACCCTGCACATACATCCTTGCATGAGGGTGCAGAGGAAATAACCCATTTGCGCATCATGCTTTGCAGATATTCTGCCCTCAACTGCTATTTGTTTTCACTTTCTTTTGTTCTTTTTTGGTCTTTTTAGGGCTGCACCCATGGCATAAGGAGGCTTCCAGGTAGGGATCAAATCAGAGCTGTAGCCGCTGGCCTATGCCACAGCCACAGCAACATGGGATCCAAGCCACATCTGTGACCTACACCACAGCTCACAGCAATGCCAGATCCTTAGCCCACTGAGCAAGGCCAGGGATCAAACCCATGTCTTCATGGATACCAGCCAGGTTCGCTACCACTGAGCCACAATGGGAACTCCACTTTCTTTTTGATGTGGAAATTTTATAGCATTATATAAGAATTTTTCTTCCAGTTTTATACGCTGCTTAGAAAGGCCTTCTCCACTTTAAATCAATTTAAAAAGTATCTACACTGCTATACTTAGAGAGAGAGCATATGTACTCCATGTTTTCTTCCAACATTAGAGCTAAGTATTTTTAATACGAAATCTTAAGTTCAGGTGAAATTTTTGTCTAAAGAATGAGGCTGGAGCCAAATGTTTCCAAATGCCTAGCCAGACGTCCTGTTTAATAATCCCCTTAAGAACCTCACAGATCTGGGATGTCAGCTTTATCATTCTTACATTGCATAGGTAAGAATTTGAATCTTACCTATTTCTGCCAACTAGTACTTCTATAAGCATGCTCAATAAAAGTGATAAATTTAACAGAGTGCTTTTCTTTCCCCAATCATGCGCACAAATCCTAGCTTTTGATTTGAGAAGTATTTTCATGTTACCCCTACTTTGCTGTCACTTGATTAGGAATAATTACTGAGTTATCATGCCTTCTCAGATCTTTGGACATAATTATATGGGTTTTCTTCTTTAACAATGATATGAACAGTTATATAATAGAATTCCTTATTTTGAATCAATGTTGTGTTGTTGGAAGTAACTCCACCTACGGAAATACTTATTTTGTAAAACAATGAAGCAGATATTTTATTTTGGATGTCTGTATAACTATCCAAAGCTCTCCTTTGTTCTATGCCCTGCCCAGTTCTTCAACATTGAAATAACCATCTTCAAGGACCTGGTACCTGTGAAATCAACTGACTCAGGGTTTTTTGAAAAGACAGGATAAAGAGACATCCAAATTCCTTTTATGGTAATTAGTTATTTAAGCTTTATTCCATGTATTTACCGAGGTAAATTTGGCTGATTTTTTTTTACCTTGCTAGCAATGATCCATTCAACACATTTATCACTTCTGGAATGCTAAGAAAGAGTATGACAAGTTTTCATACCTTTCCAAGAAGGTCATATGAAAGCTAGAAATCCTTCCTAGTCTCCAAAACATTCATTTATAAAATACAGCAAAAAATGCACAGGAAAAGTTGAATTCGCCTAAAGGGCAGCTTCAGGCTAAGATACCTATTTGCTAAAAAAATTCCTAGTGGGGCAGAGCTTCCAGAAAAGTCCAAATTCAAAAAAAATTCAAAATCTAACTACTATGGTTACCATGTTCAAGTAAGGTATTAGAACCCAAGGTAAGTCAAAACTACATTATTTCGGCAATCAGCTTTTAGGAATGTCCCTCCATTTAAAAAACTCTATGTGACTTTATCCTTGCAACTACTTTTATTATGTAAAATAGCTGATTCTACATAAAAGTTGAAAAAAAAAAAATACTTGCGTTTTGCTTTTTTTTTTTTGGTCTTTTTAGGGCCACACCCACAGCATATGGAAGTTCCCAGGCTAGGGGCTGAATGGGAGCTGCAGCTGCTGGCCTATGCCACAGCCACTGCAACGCCAGATCTGAGTTGCATCTGTGACCTAGGCTGCAGCTTGTGGCGATGCTGGATCCTTAACCCACTGAGAGTGGCCAGAGATCGAACCCACATCCTCATGGATACTCGTTGGGTAGTTGGGTTGTTAACCTGCTGAGCCACAATGGCAGGTTTTGCTTTTAAACATGTCAATAAACTTACTACAGTGATAACAAACCAACAGCAGTGATAACAAACCAAGAGCAGCATCCAGCTTACAAATGGTAAATGCTTATTCATTTAGCTAAGATCTGCTACATGCAAGCCTGAGCTGAAATACGTATTTGCAGAGAAAGTAATAAATGGCGGCTAGATTTCCCAGCCACTAACAAAAACTCATATATTATGTTATAATATTGCAAAGCCCTTTTCTTTTGAATAGCATGATAGTTTTCTAAACACATGAAAACTAATACCAGCCAACACTCCCTAGGCTCCTCAGGAGGTATGGCTAGAGGCTCACTAGAGACTTGCAGTGGAAAGCTCCTGGGACAAGACTGACAAACAAGTGGCCCTCTACTTGAAGCCCTGGGGACCCTAGCATATAGTCCTTGAGCTTCCAGGTAGAACAGAGCACATCTCTGTTTTCAGAGGGTACTGTGACATGTCCAGGCAGCATAAATGCAGAAGTACTTTAAGAAGAGGGGGAAATGACAGAAGGCAAGGCAGCAGGGGTAGGAAGGGAACCTGTCTTGTGCAAACCAGAAGAAAAGATAGGTCCTTTGGCCCTGCTATTTGCAGACAAAGAGACATATCTTCCTCAGAAGCCACTGCCTTTGATGCCAAAGGTTAGATATGTCATGCTGAATTAGAAAATCAAACTAGTTATGACTCTTTTGAAAACAACCTCAAGTTTAGCAGTAGACTACACACAACGTTAAAAAATTTTGGTATCTCAGAGTTCCCGTTGTGGCTCAGTGGTTAACGAACCCAACTAGTACCCATGAGGGTGTGAGTTTGATCCCTGGCCTCGCTCAGTGGCTAGGGATCTGGCGTTGCAGTGACCTGTGGTATAGGTCTCAGACGTGGCTCAGATCTGGTGTTGCTGTGGCTTCAGCGTAGGCTGGTAGCTGTAGCTTCAATTAGAACCCTAGCCTGGGAATTTCCATCTGCTGTAGGTGCAGCCCTAAAAAGACAAAAAAAAAAAAAAATTATGGTATCTATCTCCATACAATATTTCACTCTGCAGACATTTAAGAAAAGATAAAATTCTATATTTATTAATATAAAGATGCTTACAATGTATCTATTGAAAAAGTTTAAAGAATGCCCAGGAAGTTCTCATCAAAAAAACAAAAAACTTAAAAACTTTCTTTTAAAAGTAAATCCAGGAGTTCCCGTCGTGGCACAGTGGTTAACGAATCCGACTAGGAACCATGAGGTCGAGGGTTCGGTCCCTGCACTTGCTCAGTGGGTTAACGATCCGGCGTTGCTGTGAGCTGTGGTGTAGGTTGCAGACACGGCTCGGATCCCGTGTTGCTGTAGCTCTGGCGTAGGCCGGCAGCTACAGCTCTGATTAGACCCCTAGCCTGGGAACCTCCATATGCCGTGGGAGCGGCCCAAGAAATAGCAAAAAGACAAAAAAAAAAAAAAAAAGTAAATCCACCTGAAACAGGGACTGCAATTTACAGTAAGTAGTGGAAAATTCATGGGATTTTATTTCATAAGTAAAACTTGAAATTGTATATCTATCTCATATAAAACAAAATTTTGGTAACAACTGTAATTACACGCTCTTTTAAGGAACTACTACAAGATAAACATTGAGAAATTGTTTTGAGAAAAAAGTATGATCATTCACTTTATTTTCACAGAACATTTATAAGGAGTGATTTTAGAATAAAACACTTAAAAGCATCTTCAAATTTCCCATGGGCCACTCTTATTCCTCTGATACTTAAATGATCATTCTCATCAGCTTTTTCATTTTGAATCACTATAGAGTCTAAGTCTGCCAGAACCTCTCATTTGTCAACAGCTTTGTAAATCAATCTATTTTTCATTATCACATTCACTGACTTCATGAAATTTTTCATCTTTTCCAAAACTTACAATTTCACTTAAAAAAAAAACCATAAATTTTATTTTTGGATGTTTCATTAGTGAGTACCCAACCTGAAAATGACTTTACATTTGATAAAAGAGATAAATCCAGGAGGGTTGCTTGAATGGAGACTGACTTTTATAATTCATCAGTTGAATACTGAATTGTTTTATGATGGTCTGGCTTCCCAAGAGAGCCTTGTTATTATTCAAAAAACAAATAATTGAGGAATTCCCATTGTGGCTCAGAAGCTTAAGAGCCTGACAACCAATCTGGGTTTGATCCCTAGCCTGGCTTAGTGGGTTAAGGATCTGCTGCCATTTTAATTTTTAAATTTTTGTATTTTTTCCTTTTCACAGCAGCACCTGCAGCATATGGAAGTTCCCGGGCTAGGGGTCAAATTGGAGCTGCAGCTGAGGCCTTCACTGCAATCCCAGCAATGCCAGATCCAAGCTGCATGGGTGACCTAGGCCACAGTTTGTGGCAATGCCAGTTCCTTAATTAAGGCTAGAGATGGAACCCACATCCTTACAGAGACTATGTCGGGTTCTTATCCAGCTGGGCCACAATGGGAACTTCTCACCTGCCATTTTTATTATTTGTTTTGGTGAGATTTTACAATTGAATTTAGAACTTAAAAGTAATGCTCAGAAATAACCAGAAACAATCTATATATACAGAAATACACACACAAAGACAGAGAGAGTGTACACTACATACTAATAAAAACTACAAAAAGAAATTCTCCAAAGTACAACCTTCATCCACTACACATAGAGAAAGCATTACCAGCCGATCATGATAGAAGGGACAACGCTACTTGGGTACCTGGAGAAGATGTGGATGCCAGCTGGTGTTTACACTGAGCCTTCTGCGAAGAGAGCATTGCACAGCCCACATAAAGAGCTTGGGTCTGCAGCACTGTTGTCACACTGAAGTTAAGTGGATTTGAAAGGCTGGACCCATAGGTCCACAAAACAGAAAAGAACTTGAATAAATGGAAAACATCTTCTAGATGTACCTAAATTAAAAAAAAAAAAAAAAAGACAGTAAAGTTTAATTTTATTCAAATAGGTTGGTTCCAAATCCTCTTTCCACTAGCATAACATACAAATAACATACTGCAATGTTTTGCATTGTCTAGTCACTTAAAATTATTCTCTGCTTGGTATTTTAATTAACAGGAAAGGATGTACAAGAGTTCAGAGGACGGATCATCAGTGGTAATCAGGGGACTCACTGCAATGTTGCACTCAACCACACTTAACAACAATTGGGGAGGATGAGGTCACCAAGCAGAAAACCAAGACAAGAGTGATGTTGGGGAAGCCTCACCAAGTATTTTAGAGATGGAGTGAGCAACGTCAATGGTGTCAAATGTTGTTGAAGGGGCAAAGAACTGACCGCTGGGCCTGGCAACATGGTAGTCATGGTGCGGTGACAAAATCTCCTCATTGAGTGATCCTTGATTATCCTAAATCACCTCTCTGAACCTCAGTTTCTCATCAGCCAATCAGACTGGGCCATTCTGATTATTAAACATGTGAACAGGCCTACCACCTGCTCAGTAAGTGGGCAGGAGGCAATGTCAATCTCTGTGACTGATGGGTGGGTATCAGGACTCAGTATTGCCTTACAGGCCCCATGTTCATTATCACACACTCTTGACTGTTTAAAAAACTCTTTCATTTTCATGAAAAAATGTCATTAACTAAAATAACCTGTATCTTCTTAAAGGGAAGAGTGGGCCTGAAAAACATGAGCCTGGTACCTTTATAAAAAGCTTCATCAGAACCCGAAAATGTACAGCTTCAGCACCGCTGAGGATCAGCTCAAAGAGCCCAAGGAGCAAGCGCAGGTAGTCTCGGCTGTCTTGCTGCAGCTGCTCAGGATTCCACCACCTGTCACCTACGGGGCGGGGGATACAGGGCACACACCTGCGTAAACACACTGCTAGGAGCTCCCAGTCAGAGAACAGGCAGGGGTCAATCATTCAGTTTTCCACAGTATCACCTGCAGAAGATTCCCAGCTGGTCCTACCTTTAGGAAAAGATTTAGGAGCCTTAAGTGCGTGAATAAAGTTTTTCAGTGCAAACACGAGTAAAACTGAGTCCTCCACGGCAAGCCTCTGGACAGTTTTTAGCTGTTCTATGTAATGTGTCCACAGCTCCAATGGTGTCCCTCTGTCCATCATCAGCTCAAAATGCCATTCCGAGGGGATATCCTGAAATGTTAAAGGAAGCAAAAATAGCACAAATTTAAAGAGGTTCTGAACATGGGTTATAGAGGTGGACAGTAAGAGATAAACATCTGGGTAATATGCAAAATATACGTGTATCTGAGTGGGGAGAGGATTAAGATTTGGGGTTTTGTTTTTTGCCTTTTAGAGTCGCACCCTCAGCATATGAAAGTTCCCAGGCTAGGGGTAGAACTGGAGCTACAGCTGCTGGCCCACACCACAGCCACAGCAACAAGGGATCTGAGCCATGTCTGTGACCTACAGCAAAACTCACGGCAATGCTGGAGCCCCGACCCACTAAGTGAGGCCAGGGATAGAACCCATATCCTCACAAATACTAGTTGGATTCGTTTCTGCTGTGCCACAATGGGAACTCCTGAGGATTAATAGTTTTGGTGATATATTTTTTAAAGAGGTCTAACCATCACTATTCACAAGAAAATACACAAATTAACCATGGCTTCATTTTATCTATGTTTTCATAAAACACTATACCAAAAAACAAATGTTATTCACAGAAACTATCTTTTATTAAATAAAAGGCAGGAATAACTAGGCATGTTTCTAACAGAAAAATGATGAGTTGTATCTACAAGGGATCCTTTAAAGGGACTTTTCTCATTTCACTCTTCTACTGATCTGAAGAAGGTAAAAGCCCCAATCTTGCAGATGATTCTAAGCAAGAAGCAAAATTGTTACAGTGCTTAGAAGTTACACTACAAATGCCCAAAGGAAGCATTAGAAATGGTGTGGGAAAACAGCAAACAAGATTCTGTACAGGTGAGGGCAGAATAAAATAACCCAAGGCTGGATTTTTAAGGTCATGTCTCTGGAGCGGGATTTCACCAGCTCAGTGTGCTATTTAGAGCAGGAAAGATGCTCCTGACTCATAGAATGGGATCAAATATAAAGCCACCTGTTATCTATACATATTTATAAAACACTCAATTTGTCCACACTTTAACACTGAGAACAAATATAGTTCAGGTCATCATACTTTCAAAGAGACACAAAGAAATATAAGTTAAGAAGGGCCCATTAGGGCTACTTTTTAAACATGAAGATTCACTCATAAATTTTACATAAATTTAGGTGTTACCATTTATGGCTAAATCCAGAACTTATAGAATCCAGAGTGTACAACTGGATGTGAAAAAGATGTGATTTGCTGAGCAACTCCTATGTCAAGGAACCCTCTGAAGTTTGGAGAACAAAATAAAAATGAAGCCCCCCTCCAAAAAAAAGACAAAAAAGGAATTCCCATCGTGGCACAGTGGAAACGAATCTGACTAGAAACCACGAGGTTGTGGGTTCAATCCCTGGCCTTGATCAGTGAGTTAAGGATCCAGCATTGCTGTGAGCTGTGGTGTAGGTCACAGATGCAGCTCGGATCTAGCATTGCTATGGCTATGGTGTAGGCCAGTGGCTACAGCTCTGCTTAGACCCCTTGCCTGGGAACCTCCAAATGCTGCGGGTGCGGCCCTAAAAAGACCAAAAAAAAAAAAGAGAGACAGACAATATTAAATAGCAGATAATAAAAGAAACCATCTATAACCTCAAAGTTATAGATATTACGTGATATTAGGTAAAAATATCAACAACTGAAACGTGTTCCCTGGCAAGACTCTTAAAGACAATAGCAGGCCAGCAAAGTCCAAATCTAATGTACTATTAAAATAATTTTTAAAAGACCTACTCTACTAAACAACAGAATGAAACAATATTTTATTCAAGCACTAACAGCTAGTGAATTCCCCATCACTAGAGTAGTTTAGACTAATTTAAGTATAGCTTGGATAATGACCTGATAAAGATGATACAGGGGAGAGTCAACCATCATTCACAAAACTCACAAACCCGAAATTCCACAATTCAGTGAACTTTCCTGCAGAAGGAAGAGAGCACCTGATCCCCATCTACTCCTACCCATGCCTGCCTGGCATTTTACCCCTGGTAACCAGAGACTTGGCATCTCAGCCTCTGATTTTCGGTTCCACTGTGAGGAACAGGCCAGATCAACATTCACTTCTCAGAGACTCTGCACTCCTTACCAGTGTAGTAATGACACTTTCAAGCTTCTTTATTTTTTTCTGCAACAAACTGAAGACTCTTGTCGCAAACGGAAAGTGAGTCTCTTTTAAAGATGAACAGCAAGAGACAAGCACAGCCACGATTATGTGAAAAGTCAGTTTCTGCTTCAGGCTAAAGGACTCCTTTTCTGCAACGCTTATCAAATCATCCACCTTGAAAAATAAACATGCTCCATTACTGGTAGCTCTTGGTTTGCATAAAAACAATTTTCACTAACTCTGCTTATCTCGGTATCATGTGTTTCATGTTTAGAGTGAGATATGATAAATAGAGCCTTAAAAAGGGAGTAAGCACTGATTTCTGAGAAATTATAAAAATAAATAATTTGAGAAATTATAACGAACGTAACTGCACTTGCCAAATGGATAAATGTTTTCAAGCCTTTAAAAGGCTAAGGCAAAAGAAAATTTTCCCCTCTTAGATTTTATTTGTCATTTTTAACAAAAAATACGATTTTAATATTTTATGAGAGGAAAAAAGGTTAAAAAATATACATTATATTCCTACTGGTCCAATATACAACCATAAAGAAATAAATTATAGAAAATGTTAAGGATTTCAAACAATCTGCCATCTAAATAACACTATTCATTTTTAAAACAAAGTATTTAAGAATAGAAAAGTTATTTTTCTAAAAGGAAAGAATCTGGTAAAGCAAACACTGAGAAGCCAATAAAAGTGAGATCCCAGACAGTGGATCTCAACATCGTACCCACCATCTTTAACATTGAGGAGGGACCCCCTGAATTTATATTGCCAGCCAGCAGCTCAATCATCTTCTGATTTGCTACACCAATGAGTTCTCCTGGCTTGGTGCTTTTAATCACATTTTCAAGAGCTGTTTAAAAAAAAAAAAATGACTTAAACATCAAAAGGCCCTTTATGTCACCAACACTTACCTAAGATAATGCAGAGTAAGGAATTCAGGCAAAAGTTTTACAATTTTCCTACAAGGTTTACTTATTTTTCCTTTCATGGAATTCTGAATTCACCAGTGGGTCAGCTTCCTTTTCATCACATATTTTTCATCTTAGCAAAAATTTTAAATAAATTTTCCTGGTATGCAACAGCAATTTCAAATAACAGACAATTTTTAATTGCAGATATTTTATTCTAGTGTCACCTGTTCACCTTTCCTAAAAACCAACTAAATTTCTTACCTTCTTTCCAGCCTCTTAATATAGGGTGTAGAGAGCAAATTCCTGATTTTGATAAATATACAGCCATTTTCATCTCAGCGGATTCCATATCATCATTGTCAATGACCATAAATGGCAGCAGATGCACCACCACCTGACTTGACAACTGGTCATTTTCACTCAATATCTCTTCTTTAATTAATACGTCTGTTGCTACCTCAAGTACCTTGAACCTAAAAGATACGTAAGCATACCTGGTTGAAAGACACGTCAGAGATTTCAGTTGAGCGAAAAATCATCATTGCATTTTTCCAGCTCAACTGACATTATCCTGGTCTCTTTGTCAAACACATTATTCAGAAACACCAAGACATCACTTAAAATCCATGCTAATGACTGAGTTAGTTGGCACAAAATTTTAAAGTTGGCACAAAATTTAAGTCTGTCAAATCTTTTTTTTTTTTTTGAGATGGCATTAGGCTAACAACTATAATATAAAACATATATCACACTATATGTCTCAATTCCACTAGAAATCAGACATTCACTCATAAGTTCAAAAAATATTATCTGAACACATACTATGTGCTAAGAATTAAACAGGATATTAAAAACCTGTAAGACAAGCTCTTATCCTCTAAGGAGCTTGGTCATTTTTCCACACAAAAAGTTGAGGTGCCAAAAATGAAGTAACAAAACTCATCAAATACTACAGAAGGTATCGTGTGCCTCTGAGCTTATTTTTTAATTAATAGATTTGTACTTGTTTTTAAAGTAATATATTATCCTTATAAAAAATGATTAAACATAGAGAATTGTACAAAGTAAAAAATCAAAGCTCTTTCCCATCCTACCTCCCGATCTCAGTATTACATCACACATTATATACTTTTTCCACTGTATTGAGAAAAATTTCAAACAGAGAAGAGTATAATGAATCCATATAAACCCAAATAAAAGTGACCTTGATGTAAGAATTTCATCAACTTATTTGTATAAGGAGAAATAAATACATACCATTCCCTATTATTTGAAAGTTCTGCTCTTCGAAAGAGATTCAGAAGATTTGAAACTGTCACTTCTGAACTAAAGTGCTGTTTGAAAATCTAGAGAGAAAAAATAACCCGTAAGTAAATTTTTAACTTACTTCAAATATGGTGCTTGCTAAACAAACATCAAAAAATTGTGAATTATAAAGAATTTACCTCCCAAGAATCCTAGCATACTTTAAAAGTTTTATAAGAGCAATTTCTCAAGAGTGGCATTCGTAAGCCAATTTCCCATAATCTCTAGGTATTTACTGTTAACAAAAATTCACAAAGCACTTTTCATTTTTAAAGGCACTTCCAAATAAATAAAATTGTGCAAGCTAATTATTCCCATAAGCTTTCCCAACTAGACTGAAGTCTGTGCTCTCAAGAGAACAAATTTCCAATGAAAGAATCATTTCTAATATATTCCCACCTAGAGCAGAGACTCATGTGAGGAGGGTAAGAAAATTATTTACAAAGAAAACATGTATTTCAATGAACAACAAACTTACTCACCTCAAAAGCATGTAGAGCTGACAAAACAACATCTAAACTATCATCACCTAATCGGGTTAAAATAGCTTCTTTTATGAAAGACTCATCAATATTCTCCTGAGCAATAGAAAAAAAAATATTAATTAGTTGTTGCTAAAACCACTTGAGACTTTACTTTAGAAAGGAAGCATGGTTTTGCAAAGAGTATTCCATAATTCCAGTAAAGTAACATGGGCTCCGCTGCCCTGGAAGCAAACTCAAAAATAAGGCACTTGCATTAAACTAGGTAATCTCTAAAGGGTCTTTTGGGGGTGGGGCGGGTGGCCATAGCTACAGTATGTGGAACTTCCCGGGCCAGGGACTGAACTCGAGCCACAGCAGTGACAGCTCAAGATCTTTAAACTGTTGAGCCACAAGACAACTCCTATAGGGCCTTTTTAGATGAACAATTATTCAATACAAACTTTTCCCAGTTTCCAATGAAAATATAATAAAACATGTATAATCCAAATTTTTTTGCAGTAAGGAATTTATCTTGTTAAAATGAGAACCTAGATACTGGGAGTGCACAGACTAAAAAGGACCAGAACATCTAGGTTTAAATCTGAGCTCTACCACTTTAGCAGTGCGACCTGGAACAAGTTACTTAACTTTTCCAACCTCACTATTCTCATCTATAAAATAAGGCTAACAATAGTACCTATCTCAAAAGGTTATTAAAGATTAAATAGTACATGCCAGTGCTTAAAACAGTGCCTTAGACACAGAAAGCACTGTTAAAAGTTAGCTATTAATTTTCCAGGTTTTTAACAAGGTTGATGATATGCAATGATGACAGTACACAGTCTGCCAAAAACAGTTCCTATTTTTAAGTAACAAAAGAATATAAAGCATAAAATCTGCACAATAAAAGAAAAATAAAGACTGCTAACCAAATTGAATGTATCTCTACCTGCAGGTGGTGGTGGGGCTGGGGGGTAGTAAATGCTACAAAAACACATATATAGGTCAGAAGGTCGGGAGACAAAAAGTAAAATCCCGAGAATTTACAAATCTGAAGTCAAAGGTTCATGTATCAAACGCCAAAATTTTCCTCAAAAGCCAATGAGAGTAGCCCAATCTGAAATTATAGAATATGAATTCTAGAAACCCTTATGTCCTATCCTTGATGGAGAAGGGAAAAGGAAATCTAAGCATACAAAGAAAGACAATTGCATTACAATGCTTAGCCTGTAAACTGAACATATCATTGTCCTTCACTAAAAAAACTTAGCAAATTCAGAGAAGGAAGGAGGCAGGGGAAGGACATGATTAAAAGAAGGAACGATGAGAATGGCTTCAAGACTATTAGGACATTCCAGGGACCCCTTTTTAATTCTACACACTGAAATCTTCTCATTACAACAAAAAACAGTATTCACTGAGTTTAATTATCAAAGAAATCAAGACAAACCTATTAGCAATTTTTCAGAGACAGGATTCATACCAGATCAGAAATGAATCAAATAAAGCAATATTTTGAGTACACCAAACATTTTAAAAACTAAGTAACTCTTTAAAACTACAAAAGAATAAAACAAAAATATTTTTTAAATATTTAAAAAAACAAATATTAAAAAAACTAAAATCTAGGTTTTAACTGTCATGACACAAGTTTCAGCATTCAGTGTGCTCATACTACATGCTACGGAGAACTGAACTCGGCTACCACTTTTCTCTACTCCAGAAATTGTCCAAATATGCAAATGGTAATAGTACATGAGATGATTCTAGATATTATACAGATGAATATTCCTATTTTAATTGTAGTAACTACAGTAAAATGTACATACAATTAGCATTTCAAACTCATGATTTAAAGTCTATGTAAAATAAGTGAAGGGGATTAAGAAGTATAAACTACTATATATAAATTAATTAAGTTACAAGGATACAGTGTACAGCACAGGAGACAGAATCAACATTATGTAATAACTGTGTATGAAGTATACCTGAAAACACTGAAATACTATGTATATACTTGAAACTCATATAATTAATTGTCAGTCAACCACAATTCAGACTTAAGAAGGGCTAGACAAATAATAATGAGCCCATTTAAAAGCAGCTAAAGAAAAATTTTAAGAAAATAGTATCAGTGGTAAGCTAACATAGCAAAACATTAAAGTTCAGAAAATGCTGCTCTATTTGAATGACTGCAAAATCTGTAAAATACCATTTTGGGTACAAAGGCTTTATTTACAAATTAAGTCAGCTTCTATACTTACTAGTTGGAGGAACCAAAATTTTAAACACAGATCTGTCTGGCAGGTACTGAAACCATGAACCAGGTTCCAAAAGTTATCATTGAGATGTCCCCAAGTACACTCATGTTAAACTTGAGATTATCAAATTCAAATTGCAAAACTAAAAAACTCTCAGGTGAACCTCTGTATGTTAACCTATAAACTCCAGCTTGAAAAATTCTCAACTAACTCTAAAGTAAACATCTGCATAAACAGTTCTTATTAGGGTATATAAAGCTTCTGACATATGGTCCCAAGTCTTTGCCCAATGTACTCTCATATGTGTTATTAGGCTTATCTCTGTAATTAAACAATACTGATTCTAGGTAGTAACTTCAAGGTTTTTTTTTCTAGAATTAACACTGTTCATCTTAAGGATAAAAACATCACTAATGAAAGCTATTTGACACGAACCTTTGATGTTTCCATGATATTTCTTAGATGATTAACAGCCAGAAGTCTTACAGGAGCAAGTGGATGATTCAGACTGAGCATCAAGGAAGTATCAGAATCTGCTAAAAACTACAGGGATTCATTACAATAAACAAATGTTATCACCACTAAATCTGAGCAGCTTATGGTCAAGAAGAAAAACCAGAGAAAATCACCACTAGTTTTTCAACATATTTAATAACAACTATCTAGTATTAGAAGCAAAAAAGTAAATCAAAGTAAAGGAAAATCTTTGCCTCAGATAAAAAACAAATAAAAAAATTGTAACTGTAGTATGAGTTACAACAGATTAAAAAAATTGTATTTTTAATGTGATTTAATGTATAGTTTTGTCTACATGCAGATTTAAATTAGTGAAGTAATGAGTTCCCGTTGTGGTGAAGCAGAAACGAATCTGACTAGGAACCATAAGGTTGCGGGTTCGATCCCTGGCCTCACTCAGTGGGTTGAGGATCCGGTGTTGCCATGAGCTGTGGTGTAGGTTGCAGACACGGCTCGGATCTGGCATTGCTGTGGCTGTGGCGTAGGCCAGCAGCTGCAGCTCCGACCCCTAGCCTGGGAACCTCCATACGTCGCAGGCACAGCCCTAAAAAGACAAAAATAAATAAGCAAGTAAATCTATGAAGTAAATTTGTATTCTTTATGTATATCTGATTCCAAGGTGAAAAGCACCTAAGAAAAATCACTATATTCACACCTAATGGAAATACAAATAAAAAAACTGGATGCAAACTATTGCATTTGGAGTAGGTAAGCAATGAGATCCTGCTGTATAGCACAGGGAACTATATCTACTTGTGATGGAACTTGATGGAGGATAATGTGAAAAAAAGAATGTATATGTATATAACTGGGTCACTTTGCTCTATAGCAGAAATTGACAGAACACTGTAAATCAACTACAATAAAAATTCTTTTAAAAAAATTGATCACTGGGAGTTTCCATCATGGCTCAGCAGAAAGGAATCTGACTAGTATCCATGAGGACGCAGTTTGATCCCTGGCCTCACTCAGTGGGTTAAGGATCTAGCATTGCCGTGAGCTGTGGTATACGTGGCAAATGAGGCTCAGATCTGGTGTGGCTGTGGCTGTGTCTGTGGCATAGGCCAGTGGCTACAGCTCCCATTGGACCCCTAGCCTGGAACCTCCATATGCCACGGGTGTGGCCCAGGAAAAAAAAAAAAAAAACCCAAAAAATTGATCACTGAAACAATGCAATTTATCTAAATGATAGGACAGGGAGTTCCCACTGTGGCTCAGTGGTAACAAATCCAACTAGTATCCATGAGGATGCGAGTTTGATCCCTGGCCTCGCTCAGTGGGTTAAGTACCCAGCATGGCTACGGTGTAGGCCAGCAGCTGCAGCTATGATTCGACCCCTAGCCTGGGAACTTCCATGTGCCACACTTGCAGCCCTAAAAAATGAAAAAAATGATACAACAGTCGAATTAGTGACAACATAGTTTACTTATGTAATCAGACAAAGGAAGTCTATCAACCTATGATTTGGAAATGAAATACCATTAAAGACGAAAGTCTAGTTAAATGGAAGAGAAAAGCCAAAACAACCATATTTCTTTTCATGATGTTTATTTTCAAAGGTAAGTATTAAAAACTACTTATATGGCTAACTTCCAGTAATAAAGACTTAAGGTGAATCACCAGAAAACTTCTGAAGTTCTAACATAATCATGAAACAAAAATCCACTCCCCTTTTCTAATCAATGCCTTAAATAGCCACCTGTGGCTGTGGGCGCCTCACTGGAAAGTGCAGATAAAGGAGGAAGCTATGTACACTAGGACACTGTTAGGCCGCCTTCTGGTGGTTGCCTAGGAACATCACACATAAAAATTTCCAAACAACAATTTTTCTGAAAAAAGCATCACATTCAAGTTACCTGATACTTTCCCCCACTTGTAGAAAGAGAGATAAATTGGTGGAAAAGCTCCTGTTTTTTTAGGTCTGTAATTTCCTTTAGGTGTTCCTCTAACACAGCATCTAATGTTTTGGGGTATCTTGGATGAAACAGAATTACATAGTTCATTATTCTTAATAAATTTTTCAACCACACATATCATACATGTATAAAAGACAAAAATTTTTTAAATTACTGAGGTTGAGATTTCAAATTGTGACAAATGGAAGGTATAAAACCAAATGATATTGATCAAGTTTGTCACTAGGACAATTTCAACAACAAAAAGTCTATATCAAAAACCTATACTCTCCCTAGCCCCACAAAACCCCTATTTCCTTTTATATGTCAAATACATTTAAACGCTGTAACTGTCCTTCCTAAAGGGAAGAACAGTCTCTTTGCAATTCAATCACTGTATTACACTGCAATTTGTGAATCATCTCTTTATAAGACAAGAGGTACACATTAAGAAGGGCACAAACACACACAACTTACCTGCTTTCTAAAAGCCTGATAAATGGAAGAAACTGTTCATTAAGCAAAGATATTTTATTAGAATCGATCTCTTCCTGCGAACTATATGAAATATACTCTTCAAAAAGAAGGCTGCAAAACAAACAAAAAAATCAGCACACGCAAGTTACTATTTACTGAATACCCATTATCTAGGTACTTTAGAAATAATAACCTCTCTTAGACCCTTACAAGGTAGAAATTTTACAGATACAAAAACTTGGGCGATGAAATCTTGTAATTCACTTGAGGTCAAATGAGAACAGCAACAAGACCTGAGACTCAGTGACCCTAATGCACCATAAAAAGCAGAGCAGGGTTTTCAGCCCCAGACAGGTTATGGAGCCAAGCTCTCACTAGGGTTTCACGTGTTTAAGCTCATTTAATACACAAGCCAAATGCGGGAGCACAAGGCACAAGTGACACACTCCAGCAGGTAGGTACCTGCTCAATGACGCACCACAGCAAAACCAGGTCCAGGTAGACCTTCAGAACTTACTACTCTAACTGTCCTGAAGATGAGAGAGCAGGATTCAAACCTATGACTCACTGCAACCACCATATTCCTTTCACCGTATCAAGTTGTCCTTCAAGCAAAAAAAGGAAAATGGGAGACTAAACTATCTTTACCTCATGCCAGCCCTCAACGTAAGTTCCTAACTGACACCTACTGATTACCAACTGTGATGTTTGGTGTGAGGCATTTCGGTCCATTTATTAATAGGAAATTCTCAACCACCACAAATTACATGTAGTATAACCCAAATTCAGCTTCACCATTAACTTTCCATGATCACATGTAAGCACTAAAGACAAACGAGAAAAATTTCTATTTCTGTTGCCACAACTATTTGACCAAGAAGTTAAAACTGAAAAAAGTGACACGGACAAAGCAGAAAATACATTATAAAGGGATATGGGAAAACTGTTAACCAACCCTGCAAAGTAAACTAAGCCACAGAAATAAATACAAATCAAAAGCGTGTCAGAAGTAACAGCTTACCCCGCCAACAAATGGTCTAAGTTGTTCTTGAGGGATATATTTGTAAGTATGGCTTCCAAGAGTTGCCGGTAGATTTGACCATCTATCTCTTCAGTTTCTTCTCCTTAGCAGAGACAACAAATTAAAACTGGGGAAAACTTTCTTTGGATGCTTAAGTTACTACATAGTTTAATAACAGAAAATCTCTTCTACAAGAACTTTAAAACATGTATCAACAGCCAGCTTTTTACCTATTTTCAAGTGTACTTTACTATTTAGTAACTATCTTTCCAAACCATTTTTTAATACATTACCCTCATTTATCCTTTACCCAAAATTCTCTGTATTTTGGAGAAGGACTATCAACACTCTCAATGAAGCGAAAGCCCAAAAGAATATAGTCTTTCCTCAGCTTATATTACAAGTGGTGAAGTTGGGACCTGAACCTACATCTCAATAAACTATCTCTGATAATGGACTAAACTTTCATCTCAATGCTTCCTTCCTGAACCAAGAGCTGTCGTTTTCTATTCTAGATTTCCCGTAAATATATGAATGGGATGTTAGCCCCAGCTTCATTACTCACCACCATCAGACAAGAAAAAGTACTTTCATTCCTGCTAGTTATGTTTCTGAAACTCATGTTTAAACTGAGATTGAATTAAGCAAACCTTATTTTCCAATAGACTGGCTAAACTTCAGAGACAACAGTTTTTTTTTTTTTTTTTGGCTGCACCCATGGTATACCTAAGTTCTCAGTCCAGGGCTCAAACCCATGTCATAGCAGTGACAACACTGGATCCTTAACATGCTGAGCCACCAGGAAACTCCTAGAAACATCTTTCTTAGTCCAAAAGCAATAGGACCAAATATTTCTTGTCTTTTTGTATTTACTGAAGGGTAAAAATCATAATGCAAACAACCACTTTCTAATTAACTTTTTGGCTTTTTTTAAATTTGGATTTTTACGTATGAGATATTCTTGATCTTATATTTTCAATGACTCAAGGGAGAAAAACTTACCGACAATTGGGTATTTATTATAAAGAATCACAAAGGAAAGTTTTACTTGGTAACATTAATTATTTTATTATTATTATTATTATTTTTTTTTTTTTAGGGCTGCACCCACGGCATATGGAGGTTCCCAGTCTGAGTCTCATTGGAGCTGCAGCTGCTGGCCTACGCCACAACCATAGCAACTCAAGATCCGAGCTGCATCTGCAACCTACACCACAGCTCACGGAAACGCCAGATCCTTAACCCCCTGAGCAAGGCCAGGGATCGAACCCGTGTCCTTATGGATCCTCCTCAGGTTTGTTAACCACTGAGCCACGATGGGAACTCCAACATTAATTATTTTAAAATAATTCCATAATTTTTTTCATGTAGAGACTATGTAAGAACACAAAGTAAATAATAATGATAGTAATAATAATAATATGTCATTCAATTAACAAAGATCTCCCTTCAATCAACCTGCTACCCACCTGAAATGTTTCTCACATTATAAAAATAGATAAATTGTACAAAAACAAGTGGACAGCAGAAATTCTAAATATCTAAAAGATATTAACAAGGATATCGTTCCTATTTTAAGAGAATCAAGTCTGAGAAAGCAAGTTTCTGGACACAAAATGCAAAACCATATACCTGTAACATGACTAATGATGGAGACAACCAGATGGGGAAGCATGTAACGTAGAAGAGGACTGATGTCGTAGATTTCAGAAATCCCCTGAAGCAGTGTAATAAGATCAGGAACCTTACACAAGTGAGGAAATGGCCTTTGAAGAAGCAAAGACATAGATGTTGATTTCACAAGCTAGACAATGAGTGGCAATTTTCACAAATAGTGTAAGATTTATCTTAAGTAAAAAAATGATTCAAAATAATTTCATTTGCCTCTAAACATGATCATTTCTCAACTCAATCGTACATACTTTTTCCCCAAGCTCTCTGGCTTCTGTCGCTGCAGGAGCACTATCAAGCAGCCCAATCCATCCTTAATCAAAGAGGGAATTCTGGTCAACGTTTTGATGATCTGCGAAGCCAGTGAATTAACGAAGGTATCTTCCATGGTCACTTTCACAGAAATCTGACATATTATCATGTACGTTGCAGCTCTGTAATCTGGTAGAGATGATTTCAATCCCTAAATATTTTTTAAAATATGAGGAAAAAAAATCATATAAGCTATGTTACTTTATTCCACTTAAAAATGCTACTTTACTTTGACAAATTGGAAATGGCATAAATTAGAGGTTAATACAACCTAATGCACACCGAGAGTCAACACTCCTTGGAAGTGAAAAATCAAGCTGTTGACTCCTTTTCCTGAGGGGACATGGAAATAGACAAGTCTCTTAGATGACAGAAGGGATCTCAGAAGGTCTCCCAACTACACATCCTAACAGGAGCCAAGGAGTCTTCTTTTATTTGCAAACATCCACCTGTGTGAGGGAGACTTCAATCAGAAACAATGTCTGACTAAAGACAATAATTTTGGGACAGTGGTGGGAAGTGAAAGCAGTCCCGCCATGGCCATGCGGAATCTAAGAAGGTGGGAGGCCATGAGATGCTTGGTGAGAAGAAACACAGAGAAGCAGAAGTCAATGCACAGAGAATGATGAGAGGGAGCTCCCACAGCGTAGCAGGTTAAGGATCTGGCGCTGCTGCAGCTCTGGTTCAGATTCTATCCCTGGCCTGGGAACTTCCAAATGCTGCAGGTGCAGTCAAAAAAAGAAAGAAAGAATGATAAGAGAGCCTCTGCCTTGAAGAGATTTTCTAATCAGTTCTCTTCCCACTGAGGTAACATGACTGCTAAGAAAACAGATCTGGGAGAAGGTGGCAGGGCCAAATAACCAACGTTCATTCTTAAGGAGCCCTAAGATCCCATTCTGCTAAGTTTTTCAGACAAAAGAAGTCATACACTTAAAAATTAAATTTCATCAACCACCTGAAATAAACCGTCAATGTAAGAACATTTATATCCAACTGAAATTTTTGAAAGCACAAAAGTCCCCTTAGGTTACAAAATATTCCTAAGTACAAAATACACATGAGTAAGGCTGACCTTTTGAATGTATGGAAACAGCTTGGCGACTATGTTGTCGGATATGTTCTCAGCAGCCACCAGGGCAGACACGATGGTGGAAGCGTAGAAAGTTAAGAGCACCCTCAACTGAGCTGAACTCCCAGGATGCTCAGCAAAAACCTGGAAAAAAGATCATAACCAGAATACATTTAAGAGTGAAAGGCCAGGAGTTCCCATTGTGGCTCAGTGGGTTAAGAACCTGACAGAGTGTCTGTGAGGATGCAAGTTCAATCCCTGGTCCTGTTCAGTGGATTAAGATCCGGCACTGCTACAAGCTGCAGCATAGGTCACAGACTTGGCTCGGATCCCTGTAATGCAGGCCAGAAGATGCACCTCTGATCTGATTCGATCCCTAGCCTGGGAACTTCCATATGCCGCAGGTGAGACTGGGGTTGGGGGGAGAAGAGTGAAGGCCAATTAAATGAAAGTATAAAAATATTTACAGTTCTCCTCAACTGCTTCAGGCTGATATTTTACTTCTGTCATATGCAATATTAAATAAACAAATTTAATGGTTTATTTAAATATGACAAGAATGAACAATATTCCTAACATTTTTAGATTGTCTCATTTTAAACAGTTACTGTAATCAGAATTTGGTAAAGAATAGAATAATTTATTTTTGTAGAAAGAACAGGTCCGATGAAGAAAGTCTGACCAAATGGCTTATGCTCCAAAACAGCAGATCATTTAATAAAAAGAACTTCTTCAAATTCCCACTGTTATTAGAGAGGGCCTTCATGTATTTTCTTTATTCAGAGGAAACAACCTTCCAATGAAATTATACATTCATGAAACCACATACTCACCTTCACAGATTTTGTCACCAGGCTACAGATGAAATCCATGAATCCAAGATCTTTGTAGCAGTGGGTAACCAAAGTTCCTTTAGCTAAGGGCACTCCAGATTGCTATTATAGATGGAAAGAACCAACCATTACTAAGGACATTCATCAACTCATGATTATTTTTTAAAGTAATGACCAAAAAAAAGCTTCATGCTGCTAGTTCATAAATACAAAATACAGCCTCTCTTCATAGTTATAAGGTGGAAATTCAAAAGAGAAGGGCCAACAATAAGTGTGGTGGCACCTGATGAAAAATGCTTACTTATCATGTGCTGCATTTTATGCATAGTTATCTGAATCTGGATTCTCCATATTCTTAGTAACGCTACCCATTAGACTGGGTTTTTGAGCCAGTGTGATATGGTTTTGTCACTGCTTTACAGTAACACTAGAAACAAATAGACTAGGAAGCCAGTCAACTCATACTACTCTTCCTACTGCCTAGCACTGCACATGGCATGTGTTAAGTGCTCAATAAACATGGAATAAATCAATAAAAGGGTCATTTGATGTGAACTTTAATAGATAAGTGGGTTTGGGTACTTGAAACAATTGTGTCTAAAGAACAGCAGGATCTGTGTGTAGACCAGGGAAAAAATGATTTTGATATTATCAGCAGAGTGAATACCGAATAGATTTATTTTAAGATACTTTATTTTAGGTTGGCCTTCTCTTTTCTTTAGTTCAAATGCTTTACATTCAAACTCTTATTAAAAATTCCCATGCCTTTTTTTTTTTTTAACTAATTCTGATCATGGACCTCACTGTCATCACCCATAAAGTTAACTCCTTCCAAAGTCCCAGTCTGTTTCATCCCCATTTGTTTTCCCTTGAGCCCAGATCACTGCACTCAACCTTCAGTTAAATTCCTGCCAATAACATACATTTACTTTCTTCTACTATTGATGGAAACAAAGTGACAATGCAAGTCAGTTGTTTTACTATAAACTCATACAATCTGATCCCAGCCAGAGCCTTCCCATAAGGCAAACATTCTACTATTCATCTGTAAATTAATACCCAACATCTTCTGTACAACTTGAATAATTTCCTGAAGTCCTTCAAGTTGTCCCTACTCTTTTAATTTTTGTAAATATTTTTTTGTTTTTCTTCACCTCTAACTTTTTGAAGCTTTCCAGTTTCAAAATTTAAAATGCCACACAGCATGGCACAGTGGAAAGACAAGCTTCAGGGTCAGATCTGGACTCAAATCCATTAAGTTACTTTGGCAAGTAACTTAATGCTCTGAGCCTGTCCTCATCTGTCAAAACAGAGTTTTGTGAGAATCCAAGATAATAAAAATGACGGAGATAATATTAGACTACTCTCAGGAGCACTAATGACTTGATTTTTTCCAAATTATATCTTTAATTAAGGATTGCAATGATTATAGATATGTGTCATTCAACAATCATACCTTAACTGGCAACAACCAGAACCATTTGTGCTTTGAATTATTAATTTTTAGAAGCTGTATAACTCGCACAAATATTCTTGTCTCGTGGTATGGCAGAACGCAAGCGATGAGGCTATCTTGATTATAAAGATGGATATGGAACCTGGGGAAAAAAGCAAACAGGTAGAGGTGACACAAAACTTAAAAGCATGTCTTTCCTTACATGTTCAAACTGTGTATCAATGAAATGAACTAAACCCATTTAAAATAACCAAATAACCATAAGCACTGTATAGAGCACTTAATAAGCATTAAAGTACTCAACAGGGAGTACTATACTCCCTGTACTAACAATACTATTCTTATGTAGTAGCATTTTAAAATATCAGGAATTCCTGTTGTGGCAGGCTAACAGAAGCATCTCCCTACTGAATGATGTGAGCACCAAGATAATACATGCAAAGTGTTTACCAGAAGGCCTGGTGTATAAATGTTCAATACACATTAGCCACTACTATTTTTCTTAAGTTGGGGTATTTTAGATAATACCATTATCCTCTTTCCAAACCATTTTTGTTGTTGTTGTTGTTATGTTGGCGAGAAAAGTTTTACTAATAACCTTTGCTCCAAATATGCAGTGACAATTTAGAACGGCAAACTGACATGAACTCCTTAGAACTAATGAGGTTAGACTACATACCCAAGACCTTTAATAGTTCTACTTTTCACTATTGGTAAAAATGAGTTCAATAATAGAAGGGCATGCTTATCTCACCCAATACAAATCATGTTAACCTCCTGATACACCTAATTTTTCAACTTTAAATTGATAAATGTTCTCGCTACTTGATTTTTAAAAGAGATCAATGTTAGCAGCCCATAATTACTTTTGTAATTCCATTTGCTACCTGTGAATCAACCACTCCAGACACTTCTGTGCTGGCTTCAGCAGGAAGTAAGGGGACAAGTGAATAAGAAATAATGAAATGTTTTCATCCAGCTGTTTGTTCACTGTTTTGGTCTGAACGCTGCGCTCCAAGGTTTTTGCTAGCTGGCTGAACAACGGTGCTTCAAACTGTTCAAAGGAAGGATCAATTCCAAGCAGCTCTTCCAGGCCAGTGCATCCTAGGAAAAGGCCAGTTAAATTAACAAACCTTTGCAAGCAAACTCGTCTTACTCTTCTTTTACTGTTTTACTTATCCCTAAAAATGTGAATTCTTTTAGCACATGTAATCTGTAATACAGTCCCAAACACAGGTTTCCAGTTTCCAACAAAGAAAATAAGTTCCATCCTCATGAATCAGGAAAATAGAAAGTACCCCTGGCAGGGGGCCTTCTTTTTTACCTCAATACAATTTCAATATTATAACCTGACTAATCCGGGGAAGACACCTCCCCTAACTCCCAGCCACTGTCTCCAGCCCCTTTTAGCTGTTCTTCCTCTCTACTCCTTATCTGTGGAATTCAAGTACCGCTGCCTATAGACACACTTAAGACATCTTAACAAGTGACTGTTATTTTCTTTCCTTTAATAAAATTAAGTCAAGTTAGCAAGTTAGAAGTCGCTAAGGAAGAGGGCAGGTCAGAAAACAAGAAAATACAGCAACACCCAGGACGCACGCTTCCCAGAGTTTTTTTAATTTAAAGGGTAGCTCACCAATGGCAAAGGCCGTGTCCCTGTCGATGGTGGCCGCTTCCTTGGGGTCAAACAACAAAGAGGCAACTTCATCTCTGGATAAGAGACTGGGATCACTTTGAGGGAGAGCTAGTCTCTGGAGCTGCTGGGCTAAGGACGTCATCTTTCACGCCAGAGGACTTCTAAAAAACGCAGGCTAAGAAACATAACCACCGTGAGAAGCGTCCACAAAATCTTAAGGTGGCTTAACCGCAAATAGCAACTTTCCTCCGCACGCAGCGCGGTCGCGGACACGACAGCAACAGCGTTAACAGCTTAAGTACAACCTCGGCGGCCGCGCCACCCGTGTCTCAGCCCCGAATCCGCGGAGACTCGAAAACCCGAGATGCCGCCCAGACCCACAGCTCTTGCTCACCTGGAGCTCAACTTCGGGTAGGATTTAGAAGCCAAGCGAATCTTCACAAGTGCTCCCACATGGTACCAAAAAAATCCAGCTTTCGCCCGGAAATGTAAAGCACGCCTTAGGCGAGCTTCCGGTTTCGGGCACTACGGCAAGAGAAGAGGTACAAGCTTGCCAAATTGAGAAAAGTCGACTCCACCTCCCGGCGGCGAAACTCCGCCCCCCCGCCGCGCCAGACTTCGGGCTCGGAATCCCGACCCTACCGTGGGGTAGCGGTCGATTCTCTGCTGGTAGCTGGAAGTTACCGTTTCTGGGTGGGCTTTTGTGAGCCTTAAGGTCTATAGCAGGAATTATTCATTCAATACATATTTATCCAGCTTTAAGGACCAGCAGCATCGCGCAGTGGTTAAAACTGTGGGCTGTGAACTCACAGACCGAATTCACAGATCCGTGCGAGCCCCTTCCTTTTACAAGCAATATCTTTTGTTGTGGCTTTGCTTTAACAAAGAAAAACATCTTTTCGGTTATTTCTACAGATCTCCAACATGTGGCGTTGATTGCCTTGTGTAGAATAACACGAGTTTTTTAAGTGCCGGTGTACATCTTTCATCCTTACATTTGAGCTACACCGAATTCTCATTTCTCAGTTTGTTACCTTCTCTAATAAGGTGGAAACAGGCTGAGAATTCCTTGATAGGAGCTGGTCTCAGTGCGAGCTGCCCTGTAAATGCTGGGCACAACCGTTCTGAAGCTTGGGGCCATCCCATCCCTCCAGTTGGCATTCCTGAAGACCACGCTCTGTTGTTTTTTGTTTTGGTTTTCACTGACCCTGGATATCATTTACGAACTAAATCTCAAACTTTAGCTATTTGATGAGTTTATAACAAAAGAGTAAGTAGGCATCTCTCTCTCCCTCTCCCCATTCCAGACATAGGAAGTTTCCATCGCTTTGCACCTTTGCTGTGATGCCCACTCCACTCCTTGCTCAAGGTAACCAACCATTGGTCTTGGTGTCACTGTAGGCCGATGTTGCCAAAGAGTGTCCCCTATGGATACACTGCAGTCTGTGGAGAGAGCGCTCTGTGCTGCCTCCCTGGCTTCTCTGAGAAGGTGCAGAGAGGCAGGATTGAGACTGGATGTCCTACCCATCTTTTTTTGGATGGTTTCCTTTCTGTTAGAAGGTGGAGCTTTTCCATGACAAGATGTCAGTCGTCTTCACTTGGCGATGGTTGGAAACATAGTTGCAATCTGGGGGCCTCCCTTCTGTACTTCTGAAGATCTCTTCCTTTTACAAACACTATCTTTTGTTGTTGCTTTGCTGTAACAAAGAACAAAATCGTTTTGGTTATTTCTACAGATTGTTAATGATCTTCAACATGTGGTGTTGACTGCCTTGCATAGAATAACATGAGTTTTTAAGTTCCGGTGGTACCTCTTTCATCCTTACAAATAGATGTCTCAAATGAATTTTTTTCGTTCTTTATAAAAGCAGTCAGCTTTGGGAGAAATGAAAGTAGTGAGAAATAAATATCAGGCAGGTCTGTTTTATCCACAAGGCATATTTGGTTTTTTCTCATTAAAAAAATCCTCATTTTTTAAAAAACTGCATTTATTTATTTATTTATTTATTTATTTATTTATTTATTTATTTTTAAGGCTGCACCTGTGGCACGTGGAAGTCCCCAGGCTAGAGGGTGAATTGGAGCTTCAGCTGCTGGCCAGTGCCAACAGCAATACCAGATCCTAGCCTGTCTGAGAACCTGCACCACAGCTCAGAGCAATGCTAGATTCTTAACCCACTGAGTGGGGCCAGGGTTGCAACCCGAGTCCTCATGGATTCTAGTCGGGTTCGTTACCACTGCACCACAACAGGAACTCCCAAATCCTCATATTTTTAAAAACTTTATCAAAGTAAAAATAAACAGAAAAGTGCCATGGTATTTGGTTCAATTATCTTTATATCAGTTCCAAGGGTATGTGATATCGTGCTTAATTTTACTTTGTTTTGTTTTGTTTTTGGCCACACTCGGGCATGAGGAAATTCCTAGGCCAAGGACTGAACCTGTGCCACAGCAACAACCGGGGCAGCTGCAGTGACAACACCAGATCCTTAATTCACTATGTCACAAGAACACTCCTGAATTTTACTTTGGAAGTAAATTAGGAAAGTATGAAGAACAAGTCAGATATTTGTAAGTGTAATAATGTTTTTTAAAAAAGCTTTGGTTTGAAGAAATACGTTGTGATCTTAAAGTATATCTTTTGGGCTGCACTCACGGCGTATGGAAGTTACCAGGCTAGGGGTCAAATCCGAGCTATAGCTGCACGCCTATGCCACAACAACCGGGGATCCAAGCTGCGTCTGTAATCTACACCACAACTCACGGCAACACCAGATCCCCAACCCACTAGGCTAAGCCAGGGATCAAAAACACATCCTCACAGATACTAGTCAGATTCGTTTCCACTGAGCCACAACAGGAACTCCCCTTGAAGTAGATCTTTTTCTCCATTTTAAGAGAATCCTTTGGATATATTTGTGATTGTTTTCTGATTATCACCTCCTCAGTTTTTGTGATCATAACCCTGTCTCCCAATTTGATTATTTAGCAGAAGACCAGAGCAAGCTTTCTTTCTCAGTTGTTATTTGAATTTAAAATATCCTTTATAGTTCATTGTAACCCTGCAATCCTTTTCATGCCTTTTACCATTTTTCATTCTTTAAATCCAAAATTTTAGCCATAGTGATAACATATTTCTTGATGTAAGGGTAAATACTATTTTCAGAGATGTTATTTTAACTATACTTTCTTCTGATGCGGGAGTATCATATGGCAGAGTAATGAATTCTGCCTCTTATTTCAACGTTTGTTCATGGCAAGGACTCTACCCCATTTGTAAGAGTGACCTGAATGAATGAGTTGGGTTTTTTGTTGTTGTTGTTGTTTTGTTTGTTTTTGTTTTTGGCTGTGCCCATGGCATGCAGAAGTTCGAAGAGCAGGGACTGAACCTTCACCACAGCAGTGATAACGTCAGGTCCTTAACCTACTAAGCCACAAGGGAACTCCATGAATTAGTTCTTTTTAAAAGAACGTTTGCCCTCCCTCACCCCACTCCCTTTCAGTCCAGATTGAGAAGACTTTGATTCAGTCCCTGTGTACTTTAGACCAGGCTAGGCATATGGTGGTGGTAGACAAGACATGTAAATTCTCTGCTCTTATGGAACTTAAATTCCACCAGGAAGAGACAGTAACAGATAGATAAATAGATAAATCAGAAAACCATCAGCTAATGTCATAAGGGTTCTGATGACAATAATACAAAGCCATGTGTTAGGGGTAACAGAGGGAGGCCATCGTTAGTTTGAGTGGTTGGAGAAGTTTCTCTAAGGAGGCAACATTTAAGCTAAGACCTGAATGATGAGTCTTTTTTTTTTCTTTTTTCTTTTTTGGCCGCACTTGCTGCATATGGGCCAGGGATCAAATCAGAGCCACAGGTATGGCAATACCAGATCTTTAATCCACTGAGCTATAGTGGGAACTCCTGAATGATGAGTTTTGATAAAGAGGAGATAACCCAGATTAGATTGATCTTGATGTTTACACTGCTCCAATCACAACAGGGTTCTTTCTGCCCATCAGTGATACCAAGCTTGTATTTTCTTCACAGCACTTACAACTCCCTGAAACAATCTGATTTGTTTATTTACTTACTTATGCAGCCCCTCATTAGAATATTGGCTTCACATAGGATGGAAGGGAGCCTGCCTCTAAGTTGTTGAAGCCTGGATGAGAGTACAGATGGAGACTCACCTGTCAATCTAAATACTTAAAAGTTATAAATCAACCTAACACATTGTTACCTAGACTATGTTATAAACCCCAACTTTGACAAGTAAACAATTATAATTACGAAATAAAAATGTTTTCATATGGCTGAGAGATAGTAAAATACAAAAGATGACAACATTTGATTACTATTGCCCCTGTCTGAGTACAATGTTGATTGGCTGATGATTTTTTTTTTCTTTTAAACTTTTTTTAATCTTTTTTTTTTTTTTTTGTCTTCTTGCCATTTCTTGAGCCGCTCCCTTGGCATATGGAGGTTCCCAGGCTTGGGGTCTAATCGGAGCTGTAGCTGCCAGCCTACACCAGAGCCACAGCAACGCAGGATCCGAGCCGCGTCTGCAACTTACACCACAGCTCACGGCAACACCAGATCCTTAACCCACTGAGCAAGGCCAGGAATCGAACCCGCAACCTCATGGTTCCTAGTCGGATTTGTTAACCACTGCGCCACGACGGGAACTCCTTTTTTAATCTTTTTTAGGGCCACATCCACAGCATATGGAGGCTTCCAGGCTAGGGGTTGAAATGGAGCTGTAGCTGCCGGCCTACACCACAGCCACAGCAATTCGGGATCCGAGCCGAGTCTGCAACCTACACCACAGCTCACGGCAATGCCAGATCCTTAACGCACTGAGTGAGGCCAGGGATCAAACCTGTGTCCTCATGGATGCTAGTCAGACTCGTTTCCACTGAGCCACAATGGGAACTCCAAGCTGATGATTTTGGATGAGTAACAAGGATGTATAGAGCTAATACATTTCCTATGTAGTTAGCCCATAAAATTTTGCCTTCATTTCAGCAATATTACCAGTTATGTTGTTGAGTTCAGATTTCCACAGATTGTATTCTATTGGCAAAACTGATCAAAAATGGGTTAGTAGGTGCAAACTATTACATTTAGAATGAATAAGCAATGAGGTCCTACTGTACAGCACAGGGAACTATGTCCAGTCTCTTGAGATAGACCATGATGGAAGATAATATAAAAAAGCGTCACTTTGATGTACAGCAGAAATTGGCACAACATTTTAAATCAACTATACTTAAAAATTTTTTAATGATCAAAAATATTAAAAAGTAAAAATAAAATTTAGCTACATTCAAAGTATATACAATTTGAATATATTTTCAGGAAAATATATATTAGGTAAAAATCAATACATTATATTATTTTTTCATTTGTTTACAATGTTTTCAAAAGAATTATCTTCAAGAAGGAAAAATACAGATTACAATGACAACATTTTAAATACAATTAAATAAGGTTTTTTATTTCTCGAAAAATATTACCTTATTTTATTTTATTTTATTGTCATTTGTCTATTTAGGGCCATACCCAGGGCATATGGAGTTTCCCAGGCTGGGGGTCAAGTTGTAGCTGTAGCTGCTGGCCTACACCACAGCCATAGCTACTCTGGATCTGAGCCACATCTGCGAACTACACCACAGGTCATGGCAAGGCCAGATCTTTAACCCACTGATAGAGGCCAGGGATCCAGCCCGCGTGATCATGGATGCTAGTCAGGTTTGTTAACCATTGAGCCATGATGGAAACTCCCAATATTACCTTATTTTAATAAAATATCTCCATAAGCAATTATTCACAGTTTATTGCTAGTTGCCAATGTAAAGAGTCAGTATCACCCTTCATTCATGTTTTATCTGTATCTACCTATTTTCAAATTTAAGAATCATATGAATTGGTTAATAGCCAGCACATCCAATTTTTGAGAATATGTAATAGAGTAATTCATGAGTACTTCCAGAACCATAAATTGGAAAACAAAAGGAAATGAGGGAGTTCCCATCATGGCACAGAGGAGATGAATCCAACTAGTACCCATGAGGTTGCAGGTTCAATCCCTGACCTTGCTCTGTGGGTCAGGGATCTGGCGTTGCCATGAGCTGTGGTGTAGGTCAAAGACATGGTTTGGATTCTGCATTGATGTGGCTGTGGCTGTGGCTAGGCCAGCAGCTGCAGCTCTAATTCAACCCCTAGCCTGGGAACTTACACATGCCATGGGTGTGGCCCTAAAAAAGCAAAAAACAAAACAAAACAAAAAACAAAAGGAAACAAAAAATTACATTTGGAACTACTTAGAAATAATATTTTCCTATGCAAAAATCTAGTATGTACATGCAACCTAAAAGGAAGAGTGTGACAAGTTCCTCAATTTGTCTTTTCTCTAAGCACTTCCAAATTCAAACCACCCCTCCACTGTGAGGCAGTGTCTGTAAACAGTACAATCCACAAATCTTCAGAACATTCTAACAGTTATCCTGTACTTGAGGACACAGGGCAAGAGACCTGTTTCCCTGAAGTTTAAACACGTAAATCAAAGACTTGAGATTCTGAGTTACAGGGTACACTATAGCAGTAATAAATAGCTCTTTTTGTTTTTGTTTTGCCTTTTCTAGGGGTGCTCCCTTGGCATATGGAGGTTCCCAGGCTAGGGGTTGAATCGGAGCTGTAGCTGCTGGCTTATGCCACAGCCACAACAACGCCAGATCCAAGCCACGTCTGCAACCTACACCACAGCTCACAGCAATGCCAGATCCTTAACCCACTGAGTGAGGCCAGGGACTGAACCTGCAACCTCATGGTTCCTAGTTGGATTTGTTAACCACTGAGCCACGACCGGAACTCCCCTAAATGGCTCTTTTTGAGGGACAGTCTTCTTCTTTTTTTTAATGGCAGCACCAGCGGCATATGGAATTTGCTGGGCCAGGGATTGAATCTGAACCACATCTGCAACCTACGCCACAATTGCAGCAGTGCCAGATCCTTTAACCTACTGTGCCGGGCACTGAACCCGCATGTCTGCAGTGACCAAATCCGCTGCAGTCAGATATTTAACCCAAGGTGTCATAGTGGGAACTTCCAGGCTTCCCTATTTTAAAACAAATTCATTTTTTATGTATTTGTGATATCCATGTGCAAACCTTACCCTGGTCCAAGGGTGGTGTTGAAAACAGGGCTTTCTCACATTTATTGATGAGTCTCTGCTACAAAGTAAAGTGCCTGGGATAAAGTTGACAATAAATATTTACTAGCTGAACAAAGGAATGAATGAGTGTAAATGTGTGTAAGCTCCATCTGTATCTCCTTCTTGTTCAAGAAATGTGAATCAGAATGCAAGTGAATGAGTAGCGTTGTTTCAGGAATAACTTAGAATTTTCCAACTATAATAAAAGCAAATTATTCAGAAAATTCAGAATTGCTTTATTAGCAGATTATTTGCATCATATATTACAACCAATCACATACTGTCTCCTTGAAGACATATATATGGGTGAGAAATAGGTACATAATTAGCACTATAAATGCAGCATGCGAAATCTACATTTTAGTCAAGTGCCAACAAATCCTTAGCTGGTTGAATGACTGAGAAGTTAAGAATTTGTTTCTTTATGTTGTGTCCCAAACAAAGTCATCTATGTTATTTTGAGTTTGGGCATTTGTGGTCTTGTTACCCAAAATTGCAATTATTTTTCTGGTTATCTTGAGATGCACTGGTAGAGAGCTGGGTATTGCAGGAAAAAAAAAATGGAAATCAACCAGAGCAGTGCCTGGTATATCTTTAGAACCCAGCAGATGGCACAGCAGCATTTTCCTGACCCCAGAGTGCACCTTAGCTGAGGCCGCAATTTTCAAACATTTTAAATTCGAAAATTATGTTCAATCATATAAAATTTGGTTATTTAAATTTTGCATGTATTATAAAATGCAATAAAAATAATGTTTTTAAACCTTATTTAGAGAACCATAGGACTTAAAAATGTTTAGCTTTGTATAGCCCAGGGAACTATATTCAATCTCTTGGGATAGAACATGATGGAAGATAATATGAGAAGAAGAAAAATATGACTGGGTCACTTTGCTGAACAGCAGAAGTTGCCACAACATTGTAAATCAACGATACTTTAATAAAAAATTTATTTAAAATAAAATAGGGGAGGAGGGGGGATTAAGATGGCAGAATAGAAGGACTGGAGCTCAACTTCTCTCCTAAAAATAACAAAATACACAACTAAAGACTGAGCACTCTTCACCCAAATGGACCGGAAACCTTAAAAAAGATACCCTACTCCAGAAGAAAAAGAGGAGGCCACATCAAGAGGTAGGAGGGGCAATTTCACGATATAAACAACCCCATACCTCCTGGGTGGGATGCTCCACAGAATGGAAACTAAGTGGTTCACAGAGACTCACCTACAGGAGTGAGAGTTCTTAGTCACACATCAAACTCTCATGTGTGCAGATCTGGCACAGGGAGAAAGAGCCCTTGGAGCATCTGGCATTGAAGGCCAGTGGGGCTTGTGTGAAGGAGCTCCACAGGACTGGGGGAATTGGAGACCCCATTCTTAAAAGCCGCACACAGACTTTCATGTGCACTGAGTCCCAGGGCAAAGCAAAGTCTCCAAGGATATCTGGGTCAAATGTTACCACAGTTCTTGGAGGACCTCCTGGGAAAACAGGGGTGAATGTGGCTTGTTGTGAGGGAAGGACATTGAAAGCAAAGTGCTCGGGAATATTCAGCAGCAGTGCCTTTCTTGGGAAGTGGCCATTTTGGGAAAATCTGGCCCCACCTGTCAGTCAGCTGCTGAGAAGCCCCAGGGCAAACAACAACCCAGGTGGGATCACAGCCCTGTCCCTCAGTAAACAGGCTACATAAAGACCCCTCAGGCACACAGCTGCCTCTAATCCCATCCAGAAACTAAGCCCCACCCACCAGAGGGATTAGAATCGGCTCCTCCTACCAGGGGGCAGGCATCCCATACTGACCTCAGCCACAGGGGGGCAGACATCAGGAGTAAGAGAGGCTACAACTCAATTATCTGTAAGAAGGTCACCACACCAAAAACCTATAAAAATGAAAAGACAGAGGACTATAACTCAGATGAGGGACAAAGAAAAAACCCCAGAAAAACAGCTAAGCCATGAGGAGATTCTCAGCCTCCAGGAAAAAGATTTTAGACTGTTGATGCTGAAGATGATGAAAGACATTGGAAATAAACTGGAGGCAAAGATGGATAACTTACAGGAAACACCAAGCAAAAAGATACAAGATATAAAACTTAAACAAGAAGAGATGCAAAATACAATAACTGAAATAAAAAATTCACTAGAAGCAGCTAATAGCAGAATATAGGAGGCAGAAGAACGAATAAGTGAGGTGGAAGACAGATAAGTAGAAATTACGGATACAGAACAGAAAAGAGAAAAAAGATTGAAAACAAATGAAGAGAGTCTCAGAGAACTCTGGGACAACGTGAAACGCACCAACATCCATATTATAGGGGTGCCAGAAGGAGAAGAGAGAGAGAAGGAGACAGAAAAAATATTCCAAGAGATAATAGCCGAAAACTTCCCTAACATGGGGAAGGAATCAGTCACTCAAATCCAGGAAGCACAATGAGTACCATATAAAATAAACCCAAGGAGGATCACCCTGAGACACATACTAATCAAACTGACCAAAATTAAAGACAAAGAGAAAATCTTGAAAGCAGCTAGGGAAAATAAACAAATAACATACAAGGGAACCCCGATAAGGCTATCGGCAGATTTTTCAACAGAAACTCTGCGGGTAAGAAGGGAGTGGCATGATATACTTAACGTGATGAAAGGAAAAAACCTCCAACCAAGATTACTCTACCAAGCAAGGCTCTCGTTCAGATTTGAAGGAGAAATCAAAACCTTCACAGATAAGCAAAAGCTGAGAGAATTCAGCAACACTAAACCAGCCTTACAACACATACTAAAGGAACTTCTATAGGCAGAAAAGAACAAGAGAAGAAGGAAAGGAAAAAGAGTAGCAAAAACGAATCCAAAGTAATTAATAAAATGGCAATAAGAACATACATATCAATAATTACCTTAAATGTGAATGGACTAAACACCCCAGCCAAAAGACATAGACTGGCTGAATGGATACAAAAACAAGACCCATATATATGCTGTCTTCAAGAGACCCACTTCACTTCTAGGAATGCATACAAATTGAAAGTGGGAGGATGGAAGAAAATATTTCATGCAAACGGGGATCAAAAGAAAGCTGGAGTAGCAACACTCATATCAGACAAAGTAGACTTTAAAATGAAGAATATTTTCAGGGACAAAGAAGGACATTACATAATGATCAAAGGATCAATCCAAGAAGATGATACAACAGTTTTAAATATCTACGCACCCAACACAGGTTCACCACAATATATAAGGCAACTGCTAACAACCTTAAAAGGAGAAATCAACAATAACACAATCATAGTGGGGGACTTTAACACCCCACTTACAGCAATGGACAGATCATCCAGACAGAAAATCAATACGGAAACACAGGCCCTGAATGCAGCATTAAACCAGATGGACTTAATAGATATTTATAGGACATTCCATCCAAAAGCAACAGAGTACACATTCTTCTCAAGTGCACATGGAACATTCTCTAAGATTGATCACATCCTGGGCTACAAATCCAACCTCAGTAACTTTAAGAAAATTAAAATCATATCAAGCATCTTTTCCGACCACAATGCTGTACGACTGGAAATCAACAACAAGAAAAAAAACCTCAAAAAACACAAACACGTGGAGACTCAACAACCTGCTGCTAAATTACCAATGGATCACTGAAGAAATCAAAGAGGAAATTAAAAAATACCTGGCAGCAAATGACAACGAAGATACGACACTCCAAAACCTATGGGATGCAGCAAAAGCCGTTCTAAGAGGAAAGTTTATAGCAATACAAGCCCACCTCAGGAAACAAGAAAAAGCCCAAATAAACAAGCTAACGTTACATCTAAAGCAGCTTGAGAGAGAAGAACAGACAAGACCTAAAGTTAGTAGAAGGAAAGAAATCATAAAGATCAGAGCAGAAATCAATGAAATAGAAACAAAGAAAACCATAGAAAAGATCAATGAAATGAAAAGCTGGTTCTTTGAAAAAATAAACAAAATTGATAAACCCCTAGCCAGACTTATCAAGAAAAAAGGAGAGAGGACTCAAATCAATCAAATTAGAAATGAAAAAGGAGAAGTAACAACGGACATCACAGAAATACAAAGGATCATAAGAGACTACTATATGCAACTATATGCCAATAAAACGGAAAACCTAGAAGAAATGGACAAATTCTTAGAAAAGTACAATCTTCCAAGACTAAACCAAGATGAAATAGAAAAGATGAATGGACCCATCACAAGAACTGAAATTGAAACTCTGATTTAAAAACTTCCAACAAACAAAAGTCCAGGACCAGATGGCTTCACAGGCGAATTCTATCAAACATTTAGAGAAGAGCTAACACCTATCCTTCTGAAACTATTTCAAAAAATTGCAGAGGAAGGGATACTCCCAAACTCATTCTATGAGGCCACCGTCACCCTGGTACCAAAACCAGACAAAGACTCCACAAAAAAAGAAAACTACAGGCCAATTTCACTGATGAACATTGGTGCAAAAATCCTCAACAAAATACTAGCAAACCGCATCCAACAATTCATTAAAAGGATTGTACATCATGATCAAGTGAAATTTATCCCAGGGATGCAAGGATTCTTCAATATCCGCAAATCCATCAGTGTGATACACCACATTAACAAACTGAAGAATAAAAACCATATGATCCTCTCAATAGATGCAGAAAAATCCTTTGACAAAATCCAACATCCATTTCTGATAAAAACTCTTCAGGGAACCTACCTCAACATGATAAAGGCCATATATGACAAAACCACAGCAAACATCATTCTCAGTGGTGAAAAGCTGAAAGAATTCCCGCTGACATCAGGAACAAGACAAGGATGTCCACTCTCACGACTCTTCAACATAGTTCTGGAAGTCCTAGCCACAGCAATCAGAGAAGTAAAAGAAATAAAAGGAATCCAAATTGGAAAGGAAGAAGTAAAACTATCGCTATTTGCAGATGACATGACACTAGACCTAGAGAATCCTAAAGACTCTACCAGAAAACTGTTAGAGCTCATCCACAAATTTGGCAAAGTCGCAGGATACAAAATCAATACACAGAAATCAACGGCATTTCTATACACTAACAACGAAAGAGCAGAAAAGGAAATTAGAGAAGCAATCTCGTTTACCATCACATCCAAAAGAATAAAATACCTAGGAATAAACCTACCTAAAGAGACAAAAGACCTGTACTCTGAAAACTACAAGCTGCTGATAAAAGAAATCAAAGATGACACAAATAGATGGAAAGATATACCATGCTCATGGATTGGAAGAGTTAATATTATCAAAATGACTATACTACCTAAGGCAATCTACAGATTCAATGCAATCCCTATCAAACTACCAAGGACATTTTTCACAGAACTCGAACAAAATATTTCAAAGTTTGTTTGGAAGCACAAAAGACCCAGAATAGCCAAAGACATCCTGAAAAAGAAAAATGGAGCTGGAGGAATCAGACTCCTGGACTTTAGACTATACTACAAAGCAACAGTCATCAAAACTGCATGGTACTGGCACAAAGACAGACATATAGATCAGTGGAACAGGATAGAAAACCCAGAATTAAACCCACGCACCTACAGCTAAGTAATCTATGACAAAGGAGGCAAGAATATACAATGGAGAAAGGACAGCTTGTTCAACAAGTGGTGCTGGGAAAACCGGACAGCCACATGGAAAAGAATGAAATTAGAACACTCCCTAACACCATACACAAAAAGAAACTCCAAATGGATTAAAGGCCTGGATATAAAACCAGACACTATCAAACTGTTAGAGGAAAACATAGGCCAAACACTCTCTGACATAAACGACAGCAACATCTTCTCAGATCCACCTATCAGAGTATTGACAATAAAAAGAAAAATAAACAAATGGGACCTAATCAAACTTCAAAGTTTCTGTACAGCAAAGGAAACCCTAAACAACACAAAAAGACAACCCACAGAATGGGAGAAAATATTTGCAAATGAAGCAACTGACAAGGGATTAATCTGCAAAATTTATAAACAACTTCTGCAGCTCCATACCAAAAAAACAAACAAGCCTATCAAAAAATGGGCAGAAGATCTAAACAGACAGTTCTCCAAAGAAGACAGACAGATGGCCAAGAAACACATGAAAAGATGTTCAACATCACTCATTATTAGAGAGATGCAAATCAAAACCACTCTGAGGTACCACCTTACACCAGCCAGAATGGCCATCATCCAAAAGTCTACAAACAATAAGTGCTGGAGAGGGTGTGGAGAAAAAGGAACCCTAGTACACTGTTGGTAGGAATGTACATTGGCACAACCACTGTGGGAAGCAGTATTTAGATTTGTCAGAAAACTAAACATAAAACTACCATTTAATCTAGCAATCCCACTCCTGGGCATCTATCCAGGGAAAACCACGACTCACAAAGATACATGTACTCCAATGTTCACTGCAACACTATTTACAATAGCCAAGACATGGAAACAACCTAAATGTCCATCGACAGAAGAATGGATCAAGAAGAGGTGGTACACATACACAATGGATTATTACTCAGCCATTAAAAAGAACGAAATACCAGCATTTTTTGCAACATGGATGGACCTAGAAACTATCATGCTAAGTGAAGTCAGCCATACAATGAGACACAAACATCAAATGCTTTCACTGACATGTGGAATCTGAAAAAAGGACAGACTGAACTTCTTTGCAGAATAGATGCTGACTCACAGACTTTGAAAAACTTATGGTCTCCGGAGGAGACAGTTTGGGGGGTGGGGGGATGTGCCTGGGCTGTGGGATGGAAATCCTGTGAAATTGGATTGTGCTGATCATTGTACAACTACAGATGTGATAAATTCATTTGAGTAAAAAAAAAAATAAATGGAAAAAAAATAAAAAATAAAATAAAATAAAATAGGGGGTTCCCTGGTGATTTAGTTCTTAGCACTTGGCACTTTCACTGCTGTGGCCAGGGTTCAATTCCTGGTCTGGGGACTGAGATTGTACATCAAGTTGCTTCCTGCTGTGGCCAAAAAATAAAATAAAGTTAAATTGCAAAACAGGAAAAAAAAATTCACATTCTTAGCTAACGAGAAGCAAAGTCACCTATTCAATAAGTACACTAAATGGTGGGTGTGGAATTTCCTCCCCCTACCCCATCCTAAGTTAATTTCCATTGAATGTTTGCCACTGGAGAGATTTTTCATTGAATAATGGTGCAGTAGAGAACTGAGAAAGCCACAAAGTAAAGTCAATAGAGTTATCAAAAAATCCAGGAAACTTTGGGTGAAGGACTTAGGACTTTGTGAGTTGGATTTGAAGATGAACTTAGGGCAGACAGAGGAGTTTTGAGGATAAATGGAAGAGAAGATCAGTTGCCTGTGTGAGATGATTAATTGGATAGGTAAGAGGTATATAGCAAACACAATTTGTTTGCTTTGTGTTACATTTGGATTCTCCTTTTGGTATTTTAAAAGGCTTCTGGGAAGATTTCAGTTTATTTTTAGTTCTATTTGGGATCCAGACTAATATTTCTTTAGCGTAACTCTATGCTGTAGCTAGTTTTAAGAGCCAGTGAGTCAGTCTACTTTTATGAGAATTATTTAAGTATTGTAAATAAAGTGACAAGAACACCATTATTTCCTAGTGACATGCTTATGTACCTAGAAAAGCCAAGGGTTCAGTTCTATAAACAACTGGATAGTGTGGAATATAGGAAACTATATTAGTGCAAGTATATTCACACAGACACACATATATTCATGTGGTGTCGAAAACATTTTATCTGTAACTGTAGGAAAACTAATTGACAAAATAAGGGCCAATTTCCTGAGTTCCTGTCATGGCACAGCGGAAATGAATCCAACTAGGAACCATGATGTTACAGGTTCAATCCCTGACCTTGCTCAGTGGGTTAAAGATCCGGCATTGCCATGAGCTGTGGTGTAGGTTCCAGACATGGCTCGGATCCTACGTTGCTGTGGCTGTGGTGTAGGCCAACGGTTACAGTTCTGATTAGACCCCTAGGCTGGGAACCTCCATATGCTGCAGGTGCTGTCCTGAAAAGACCAAAAAAAAAAAAAAAGGCCAATTTCCAATAGCAAGACACGTGTGTGCTCACACACACACACAAACATGCACATATACACTCACAAGTAGCTGAGAGAAAAAAATTTTTAAGATCTTTGTGAAGAGACTATAAAAACTTTCAGAAAATTAAAATGAAAGATTTGAATGAGTGGAGAAGATTGATAGTTATAGTATGTTCCTGGAGAGGAAGACAAATATTATAGAAAATGTCTTTGTGTCTTCCCCAAGTTAATTTACGTATTTAATTCAGTCTTCAGAAAAATCCCAGAACAGTTTTTTAAACTTGACAAAATGTTTCTTAAATGGATATAAAGGAATAAGTAAAACAGAATACATTTAGAAAATTCTCAGAGGAACACTTAATGGAAAAATATAATAGGAGAGATTAGCATTATCAGATATTAAAATTATATGACAAAGCAGCTGCAGGTAAAAGAGTAGCGCTCTGGGGCAAAAATAGACAAATAGATCATCAGTACTAAAAAGCTAATCCTGAAATAGACCCCAATTTAAGTGAATATTTAAAATAGTATGATGTAAATATCAAAAATAAATCAGGAAGAAAAATTTGCACTCTTTGATGTTGGGGTGATTAATTTAGGTGGAGTTAAAACAATCAAAATAGATATTCATTTCAATCCATATGCAAGAAAGGATTTCAGATAGTTTTAAACCAAAACAAAACACATGAAACAATGGTTTTCAAGACACTGTACATCAGGCAACAAAGTGATCCTAGAAGTACATGAAATAAATGAGTCTTATGGTTTACTGACTTTGCAGAGTCTCCTGGCTGCAGCCCAAGGAGAGGAAACCCAGGCAGAACACAAGAGAATCCTGAGTTGAAGAAGTGAAACTAAGACTCCAGGGAGGGGAAGGCAGCTGGAGTTTGCGGGACAGAGCACTGAAGAAGAGAGGAACTCAGAGAGGGCTATGGGGATCTGCAGAGGGTCCCCCTAGAGTACTGGTCAGTGCTTGCTTGTGAGGAACTTAACTCAAGCTGAGGAAAGAACCCCTTGAAAGTATTAGAGGGAACAATATCTGCATTCACACACAGCCAGGAATGAAATTCTATCCTAGCATGAGACTTTGTCCCACTTCTTTCACCAGTGAGAGGAAAGCCTCATGGCTGGCTAGAATTCACAGAAAGGTCTTGCCTTGGAAGTGGGGCAGAATTGCCCCTGACTGAGCACTGCTGCAGTCCCCTCTAACATCTCAGTAGCAAGACATGGAAGATAAAGCTAGTTCCTAGCAACCAAATCCAACTCCAGAAAAAAACTCCAGAACATCTGATGGAATACAAAAACAGCCATTACCCAATAAGGTAAATTTTACAATGTTTGGCATGCAATAAAAACACACACACACACACACACACACACACATATATGAGGATGCAAAAGAGGAAGAAAATCCAAAATATAGTGAAGAGAAGCATTGAAACAGACCCAGATCTAACACAGGTGTTAGAATTAGCATTATCTGCTAACAATAAGCAATTTTTATAACTACAAGCAATTTTTATAACTATATTCCAAATGTTCAATAAGTTAAAAAAGACATGGGATATTTTTAAAAAGACCTGCATTGAACTACAAGAGAAGAAAAGCAAAATGAGTGACATGAAAAATATACTACATGGAAATAATGGCAAAGTAGATACCATAGAAGAGAAGATTAGTTAACTTGAAAGCAAAGCAATAGAAACTATTCAAAATGAAACACCCAGAGAAAAGATAATTTTTTCTTAATGAACAAAACATTTCTAAACTATGAGACTCCCTTCACAACTTTCCTGCATGATTTACCATCCAGCAGCGTTAGCCGTAGTCCTCCTGCTGCACATTACATCCCAGTACTTAGCTCATAACCGGAAGTTTGTACCTTTTGACTTGGATTATGCTATTTTAAAGGCTTTTCCTCAGACTAGGAATAAGGAGCAGGCTTTGAAGAAGACCTTCAGTTCTGGAATCAGTTTTCTATAACAGAAGGATTAATGGAATGAATTCACTCCACTTAAAACATTTACAAGGACACTGGGCAATTTCTCAGTATGTATCTCAGAGGACCATTCTGCGAAAGCCATTATAAAGACTTTTAAGCTATAAGCATAATTGCAGACACTAAGGAATTTAGAGCCTAAGAGTACTGGTGTTATACTTAGTTATAGGCAATTATTATTTTGGACTGTCAGGTAAAAAGGGAATCCACTCCATTAAAATCGCCAAAATTGTTCATGTCAAAATTTTTTGAACATTTTCAAGGTGGAAAGGATGATGGTATACCCTTAGGAAATTAACTGGGTGAATAGTAGCAAAGAGAGTTCTATTTTACTTCATACATGTTATTAGTCTTGTGTTTTCATTAAATCAGCTTTCAAACATTTCAGAAGAATCTGTAGGGAATCATGGCTATTGTACAAGAAGTACATCAAAGATGTCTATAAAAATAACAGAATGAAATCTTTCTCATACCTCCTTCTTCTAATAATAAGGAGTTTGGGATCACTATGCCAGAGATGTGATTTTTTTTTCCTGTAATTTGCATGATCTGTAAGGGTAGTATATCAGACAATGATTTCTAGGAACTTATGCCAAGATCACCAAAAAAATGAGTTTCTAAGTACACTCAGATTTGCCACTATGTCATTCAATTTAAGTCAATTCAATGAACATTAACTACATCTCGACAGTATGCCTGGCACTTTGATAAATGATGGAAAGATAACTGATACGCAGAGCCTATATTTACCCAGAAAGAGACATTAGCAGAATCTAGTACAGAAAGCGGCCAGTTAAAATAACCTCTGCCATCTGTCTAACAGGCACAGAACCAGAGATTGAGGGTACAAAAGGGGTCAGCTTTCCCTGGAAGCTCATCTTCCCAGAAAAGGTGACACTGGAGTGGCGTCTTGAAATGTTGAATAGAAACAAACAAGGGGGAGTTCCCTGGTGGTTCAGTGGGTAAAGGATCTGACAGTTGTCACTCAGGTTCGATTCCTGGCCAGGAACTTCTACCAGCTGCAGGAATGCTCCCACCTGAGAGAGAGAGAGAGAGAGAGAAAGAGAGAGAGAGAGAGAACAAGGGGGTGACATGCTGGTGGACAAGCCATTGTGGGCTGTGGGTCCACCTGTGAAAAGGCACAAAGATTCAGAGCAGAGGGTTTGTCGAACTGTCAGGCTGATAGGACTGGAACGCGGGGTGTGTTGGTAGGAAAGAGTGAGGGAGGAGATGAGATCAGGAGATGGAAGTCAGATGTAGAAGATGCTCTAACCCAAATCTTCTATAAGGCAGGAAAATTGTAGGTCAAAAGCATGAAGGCAGCCAGCTGGTGGAGAGAACAGGAGGTGAATGTAAAATTCAGTCCTGGGGTTATGTTAACATCTTAATAGATTTCCTTACAGGTGCCATTTAGAAATTATTACCTCCATTTTTATAGTATGATTGATTGAAAATTAAAGAGCCAAAGGTTTTAAAGAGCCAAATCCTGCACAAGGATTTTATGAAATAAAAAGAGCTCCCAGAAAAGGAGGCATCAAACAAAAGCTAACAGAAATGAGGACGTAAGACTTTTACTTCCATTTGGAGCTGGGGGACACACACACACACACACACACACACACACACACACACACACACACACACACACACACTGCGTTATATCTAGGCCATGGCTTCCAAACTGCTACTTAAAAGACACAGAAACTCTTAATGGAACAACTAATCGCTACAGCCAGAAGGGCACATCAATCAAAGTAATTTTCCCCGGTAGATTTTTCCATTGCTCTGTCATAGCCTTTTTTTTCACCCGAGGACTAACTGAAAGTTTTATTAGCATTAGCATAATATCTGAATACCTGAAATTTAGCTGGAAAGACATTAACTGAGACAGTTTCGTCAGCATGATGATTACCAGTGTTTATGGAGTCAAACACTAGATCTTAAACACTGAACTTTTGTCCTTGGTTACAATACATTCAGTACCGTAGGAAAAGATGATATAGTTGTGGCTATTTTTGTTCTTTTTTGAGGGTACTATTTTCTCCCTTTCAGTTAACAGTTGTTGAAAATAGCAATGTTTGTCTTCCTTCACTTCAGATGAAGGGTCCATATCTCTAATTGGATGCCCGGCCTCCTCTGGAACCCTCAGCAGAAACTCTCAGGACCATGCACTGAAGGGTTTTGTTTTGTTTTGTTTTGTTTTGTTTTTCTTTTTAGGGCTGTGTGTGCAGCATATGGAGGTTCCCAGGCTAGGGGTTGAATCAGAGCTTAGCCACTGTTCTAGACCACAGCCACAGCAACACCAGTTCCAAGCTACATCTGCAACCTACACCACAGCTCATGGCAAGGCTGGATCCTTAACACACTGAGCAAGGCCAGGGACAGAACCTGCGTCCTCATCGATATTAGTTGGGTTCGTTTCCTCTGAGCCACAACAGAACTCCCAAGGCTCCCAACCATGCATTGTAGTTTTGTGGACGGATCAGAAAGTGCCCAGAAGAGTCCATTATGATGCCAGACATTTATGTCTTTAGGGAAAGCAGTTGTATTTTCCATGTAATTCCACGTGTAGCACTTTAGAGCCAAGATGTCCTGAGGGATCATGCATTCCAACTCTTCATTTTGTAGATTAAGAACATTTCAATAAGGAGTTCTTGTTGTGGCTCAGCTGGTTATGAACCCAACTAATATCCATGAGGATGCGGGTTTGATCCCTGCCCTCGCTCGGTGGGTTAAGGATCTGGCCTTGCTAGGAGCTGTGGTGTAGGTTGCAGACATGGCTTGGATACCTTGTTGCTGTGGGTGTGGCAGCTGCCGCTCCCGTTGGACCCCAAGCCTGGGAACTTCTTTGGCACTAAAAAGAAAAAAAAAATGTTTCAGTTAGATTCCATTTTCTCTGATCAGCCTGGCAGAATATAAGAAGATATATGATATTCGATGTTGGTTAAGGGGTGCAGGAGAATCAGTCTCATACTTGATTAGGGGAAACATTAAATGGTGTGTTTTTGGAGCAGTTTGGCACTACATATACAAATTGAAAATTTACATAACTTTTTGGCTTATTTTTTAAAAGATAGCCTAAAGGAACTTAGTACACACACTTGAAAATACATGTACCAATGTGCTGGTTCTCGGATTTTTTTTTTTTTTTTGTCTTTTTAGGGCTACACCCACAGCATATGAAAGTTCCTAGGCCAAGGGCTGAATCAGAGCTACAGTTGCTGGCCTACATCACAGCCATGGTGATGCTGGATCCAAGCTGTGTGTTCAACCAAACCACAGCTCATTGGAAGGCCAGATCCTCAACCCAAGAGTGAGACCAGGAATCGAACCTGCATCTCATGGATATAGGTCAGATTTGTTATTGCTGAGCCACAACAGGAACTCCTGGTTTCAGGATTTTTAGATGGTGAAAAGTTGGAGTCCATATAAATGTCTGTCAATAATAGATATTGCTTCATTAATTAAGGTATTTCTGTACCACAGAATATAAGACTGCATTTGGAAAGAATGTTCACAACACAGCGTTAAGAGGAAAATGAAAATTATAAGATAATATACAGAGTTGTTCCCATTTTTATTTAAAATATGTATTTAACTGTTTTAAAAAAATAAAATATATATTTAACTGTTTATAGAAAAAATTATAGGAGTTCCCTGGTAGCTCAGCGAGTTAAGGTGCCAGCATTGTCATTGCAGCGGTTGGTGGGGGTTGAGGGGGTGCCATGTCATAGGTTTGATCTCTGGCTTGGGAACTTCTGCATGCTGCAGGTGTGGCCGAAAATTTTTAAAAACAAAAATGTATAGAGTGAGGTACACCAAATTTTTTTAACAGTGGTTATACCATGGAGTAGCTTCAGAAAGTGAGACAAAGTATATTTTTACTTTATGTATGTAAATATTGCTTAAAAGTTTTATGATAAGCATATATTACTTTTGTTCTTTTTTTTTTTTTTGAAAGAAAAGTCTGAGCCTCACATAAGTGAATAACTTGTTCAAATCACTCAAATAGTTAGCAGAAATGATAGGACGAGAACCTAGATTTTCTTATCCCAATGTGATGCTTTTTCTCCCACAGCAAGGCCTTGAGAGTCTTTTACCTGAACATCCAGTTTCCTGAGGATCTAGTCAGGTCTTCTATTTCCTTAAGAAAATAAGTAAAATGTATGGTTTCTTGCTTTTATGAAGACAAATGCACTTCTGAGCTTCTGTATCAATAATACAGCCTTCTCAAAAAATGTTTCCTTATGTACTCTTGTAATCACAAAAATATTCATTTATAGTTACTATGTTTTATTTTTGTAACTAGTTCTGACCATTACCCTAACCACTAGCCCACAAAGACAGAACTGAAATTCACTTGGATATTAATTCAGAGTTGAATAGAAGATCCAGACTTTCCAACAGAGCACACAAGTCTATTCGCAAACTACAGAGGAATTTGCTATCATGTTTCCTCATCTGTTCTTAGAATATCTTCTGCAGTCTTACTCAACGATAGTTGTTATTTTTAGCTGCATTTTGGTATTCATGGTGGACAGCACCACTGCTGTCCATTAAATAAAATAAAATATATGAATTTTTTTGCCTTAAAATCTATGGCCATAGTAGTGTTTCCCATATGTTTAATTTTTAAGTTTAATTTTAGGGATTAAAAATCCCAGTGTAGAGTTAGAATTTTCAAACTTTAGGAATGGCTATAATTATGGGGTTAATCTTTTTTCCCAATTAATAAATGAAGGAAAACAACTGAAAGTAATTCGAGGGTAATTGTATGTTTAGAATATTTAATTACGTTGGAAAATGTCACTATGCCAAATAAAAAGAGATACCAAAAAATGTGTATTTCAAATTATCCCTATAAAGTAAGCATATATTTATATGCAAGCAGATATGCATAGAATAAAATCTTGAAAGAAATGTATGCCAGCATTATCATTAACTCTGGCTGATGAGACAGAAATTAGAATTTCTTTCTTCTCTGTATTTTCTCATTTTGTTAAAAGAATGTTTTCTTTTCTTTTCTTTTTGCTTTTTAGGGCCACAAATGCAGCATATGGAAGTTCCCAAGCCAGGGGTTGAATCAGAGATTCAGCTGCCAGCCACAGCCACAGTCGCAGCTACAGCCATTTCAGGTACAAGCCACATCTGTGACCTACTCCACAGCTCGTGACAATGCTGGATCCTTAACCCACTGAGTGAGGCCTGGGATCAAACCCATATCATCATGGATACTAGTTGGGTTAATTTCTGCTGAGCCACAGGGGGAACTCTGAAAGAATGCTTACTTTTGACATCAGAAAAAAATATTTTTCGAGATCTGGAAGCCAATATAACGTAAAACAGTACTTCCCAGATGTCATTTTCTGAGAACAATGTCAACTTCATGTACCATTAGAGAAGAGTGACGTAAGCTCATGACAATTTGTGAATATTCTTGCTGATGGAGAAGTCTAATTGAAGTTTAACCTTTTTAAAGAAAACATGGACCTCGGTAAAGAGAGAAAAGGAGACCAAAAGGCAAGAGAGAGAAAAGAGGTGAGTTGACTGACTGCTGATTTGCCTGAGTGGAGCTTAGATTGCAGACATACAGTGTACAAAGCCAGGGGACCTCCTAGCAGGGTGTTGATGGGAGAGAGTAGAGAAAGGAAGTGTGTTATAGAGTGAAAGGGAAATGAAAACATTCCTCTGGGCACAGGAGAACTGGAGCCCTAAATGGGTTGCCTCTACTCACTTTTGCTTTTCTCATGTCCATTGTCCAGCCAGGGCTTAACTCTGTGTCCAGCACATGGCAGGTGGCAGGCGGCAGGCTTTTTTTTCAGGTTGATAAATGAGGAAAGTGCAGCAGCTGTTAGAGCCTGGATGGGAATGAGGCTGAAGCTACAATTATGGGGAAAACCCAACACGATGCAATGCACCAGCGCATTTTTGCTGGGATCATGACATTGGTGGACAGCTTTGCTTCTTAGCTGAGGCCAAAAAAGTCTGTAACTGAAAGAACTGTCTTGCATTCTGACATATGTGTTAGGCAAAGAGTAGACTAAAAAGGGAAAACTGAGGGAGTTCCCTTCACAGCTCAGCTGTTAATGAACCCAAATAGGATCCATGAGGATATGTGTTAGATCCCTGGCCCTGCTCAGTGGGTTGGGGACCCAGTGTTGCTGTGACTGTGGCTGTGGCTGGCAGCTGTAACTCCGATTCGACCCCTAGCCTGGGGACTTCCATGTGTAGTGGGTGCGGCTGTAAAAAGCAAAAAATAAGGGGGGGAGGTGGGGAACTGAGCTGATCATCATAAATATTAGACTTGTAGAAGGAGAAAGAAAAGCCCAATGACCTAATTAGCTATTTGTTTTATTAGGAATGAAGAAAATGTTGAGTAGGAAGTGAAAAGGTCTTAGTCACACAAAGATGGATCGATCAATGATATGATAAGCTATATTTTGATGGGCTGCTGATTTTCAAAGTAAAAATACTAATATCTATTATTTGATAGGCCACTGACTTTTCCATCTTGTAAAATTTCTTTAGCCTCTTTCTGTGTTTCAATATTGCCCTCTGTAAAATAGGATTCAAATTATACTTGCCCATATTCATTAAGATAGGGTAAGCATTAAAATGCAGTCCTGAAATAACCACTTATAATCACATTGTGATAGTTACTCTCTAGTATTCTTGGGGGAAAAAATCTCTAAACCCCTCCTGGTGAGTAATAGTTAGTTTGGGGTGAAGGAAGAAATAGCAAGGAATTATTTATAATAAATTCCCAGTAGTACAAGGATTATTTACTTAGTTCCTTATTTTTCCTCCTCATTCCTCCTAAAGTTCAAAATCAATTGAATACTCATTATCAACTCCTAGAGTGGTGGTCCAAAATAGGAAATGAAATGACCGTTCCTTAAATTTTTCTTCTTACCAGTACGCATTTCAACCATCATATCAAGCATGACAGTTGAAACTCAGATTAAAAGAAGAAATACTAGATTAGCTGTGAATTTCACTTGTCTAAACCATCCTAAACCGAAACTATGCCATTTGCCACCTTTACCTCCTCAAACAGTTGACAACATTTTGGCAGGTGGGGTGCGGTTGGTTCCTTAGAAGAAGTAAAGTGCAAGTTTGAGTGATTTTGGTTTGGTTTTGTTTGTAATCATCCATCTAAATTAGTATTTTTGCATACCTATGCAGAATATCTGGCTATTCATTTTAAATTTTCTGAAACCCGTATGTTGGTTGAAAAACATTTATTCAGAGCCTCATATGTCCAAGGGAGTTATGCTAGGGAGCAAGAAATTCAGAGAAAAACAACACAGTCTTCAGTCTCAAATAGATTACACTCTCAAGTTAAAATGAGCAAAAACTTCTAAAGCCTGGACATTTAATACAAAAGGAACAAACTTCACTATATCTTCACTATATTTTTGATATAGCTAAGCTAACCAAAGAAATATAAAATCACCTATTAGCCTTAGAGATAGCCATGTTTAACATTTAAACACACATACACACATATATTTATTTATTTTAATTATTTTGGCTGCACTAGTGGCATGCAGAAGTTCCTGGGCCAGGGATCAAACCCACAGCCACAGCAGTGATCCGCACCAAAACAGTTGCAATGCTGGATCCTTAACCAGCTGAGCCACAAGGGAACTCCCATACATGTATTTAAAAGGAATCACATTTGGAACATCCACTGTTTTTCAAACTGCTCACCTTTCTCCAAAAACATTTCTTCATGCTACAATCTCTGTTAATAGTTGTATAATTTGAGGGTACTATAATTTATGGGTGTCAGAATTTATTTAAATATTTTCCCAAAAATTTAGGCTGTGGAAAATACTGCATGTTATAAAAATATATATTCAAGAAGGGTTTCTGGGTATGCAGCACCAAAATGAAGCTTGCTTGTAACTTTACTTTCTGTGCTTCATCTGGACCAGAGAGCAGCTTTTCTGTGTGTGAGGTTGAGCTGCTCCCTAGGTGCCAGTGAAGATCATGGAGGCTTATACCATCAGAAAACTCTTGCATGAAGACCATAAAAGAGAGGTTCACAGGTAGAACATGTACTGCTAAAATCTAGGCTCCTTCCTATGGTAGGTTGACTCTGAATGCATGAGTGTGTCTTGTCTTCCTGGCCCAAAGATGCCAAAAAGAAACTCATGGTAGGGAGTTCCCATTGTGGCTCAGCAGTAACGAACCTGACTAGTATCCATAAGGATGTGTGTTTGATCCCTGGCCTCCATCAGTGGGTTAAGGGTCCAATGCTGCTGTGAGCTGTAATGTAGGTCACAGACACAGCTCAGATCTGGTGTTACTGTGCCTGTGATGTACGCTGGCGGCTGCAGCTCCAATTTGACCCCAAGCCTGGGAAATTCCATATGCTGTGGGTGTGGCCCTAAAAAAGGAAGAAAGGGAGAAACTGGTTGCAGACAGATCTTAAAGTGGTCACCACAGCCCCTATACTGGTCTTCTTGCCTTTATAATATTCTTCCTTCGAGTGAAGATGGGACCTGTGACTTGCTTCTAACCAAGAGAATATGGCAATGGTGACTAGATATGTGTGATGACATTGCCTACCATTGTAACAGTCATCTTGCCAGGACACGCCCTTCCTTGTCGGCTTTGAGGAGACAAGGGACTGTTGGAAAGACCCACGTGGCAAGGAACTTAGGACGGCCTCCAGCTGACAGCCAGAGAGAAATGGAGGCCTCCAGTCCAACAGCCCACAAAGAACCGAATGCTGCCAACAACCATGTGAGCATGGATGCAGATCCTTCCCTGCTGGAGCCTTAGATGAGCCCACAGCCCCTGCTGATAGTTTAACTGCAGTTTTGTGAGATGTGGAAGCAGATAACCCAGCTGCCTGTGCCTAGATTCCTGACCCACAGAAAGTATGAGATAACAGACGTGGTGTTTCAATCACTATAGCAGTGATTACTAATCAAAACATGATAATGTCCTGAGTTGTCACTGATCCTGAGGCTAGGAAAATAAGAAACTTAGAGCAGAAAGACTTCGTCTGTTCCTCAGAGGATTGTTTGCCTTCCTGCTTCTACTTTGTCAAGCCATAGGAGGAGAGACAGCTTCTATTACATGAAGGGAGCTCTCAATGTGGGCAATCCAATATCAGACCAGCGCCCAATGAGCCAACAAAGGAAAATATATCTTATTTCAGAAGACCCACTAGCCAAAAAGAGGAGTGTAAGTCAGAACTAACAAAACACATGCTGTGGAAGATGACAGCCAACGTCTTGAATTTAAAAAAATAATAGTGGTGAGTTCCTCCAGTGGCACAATGGATTAAGAATCCAACTGCAGTAGCTTGGGTCACTGCAGAGGTGCAGGTTCAATCCCTGGTCTGGCCCAGTGGGTTGAAAGATCTGGTCTTGCCTCCGTTGTGGCAGAGGTCGCAGCTGCAGCTCGGATCAAATCCCTGGTCCGAGAACTTCCACATCCCGGATGTGTGGGCAAAATAAATAAATAAAAATAGAAAACAATAAAAGCAGTCTCACTTCTAGTACTGATATAATAGCTAAGATGCACTGATTTTCTTGCAGATAAAAATCATTAAATCATCACAAAAATTTTTTCTTTATACAGCTGCACCTGTGGCATATGGATGTTCTCAGGTTAGGGGTCAAATAGACCAGATCCAAACTGCATCTGCAACCTATGCCGCAGCTCGTGGCAACGCCAGATTCTTAACCCACTGAGTGAGGCCAGGGAGCGAACCTGAAGCCTCATGGAGACTATGTTGGATTCATAACCCACTGAGCCACCATGGGAACTCCCACAAAATATTTTTTAAAAACCCGATATCTTAGAGAATGGCTCATAGAAGCAGAGAATTTGATGCTTGAATAGTGAGCTGTGTACCAGTAAGCTCTCTTAATGTGATCTCAACCCTTTTTCTCATTTATTAATGCTCTTCAAGAAGCCGGCCGAACTTTTTGGAACCTCTGTTTCTGGGGCTTGTTAACCCCCTCCTACCATCCTGGTGTTTCCTTGAATCTTCTTGTCTCTGTGGACTCAGGGTGGCAGGGTTCTGCACTTACTACCAGCCACACTTCTGATTCAGCGGCATGGCCTCTGGCCCTTCCTTTTTCACAGATGTTTTCCTTTTCTTCTCAGGGCTGCAGCATGCTTTTCCTAATAACTCCCACATTACAACCATTCTGCTTATCTACACACAAGGCGAAGTTGGCCTCTGAGGTTAAGGATCTGGTGTTGCCAGTGAGCTGTGTTATAGGTCGCAGATGCAGCTCAGATACCAGCTACTGCTCTGATTCAACTTCTAGCCTGGGAACCTCCATGAGCCGTGGGTGTAGCCCTGAAAAAAAAAAAACAAACTACAATTCCAAAAGATACATGTATCTCTATGTTCATAGCAGCACTATTCACAATAGCTAAGACCTGGAAGCAACCTGAATGTCCATTGACAGATGGATGGATTAAGAAGACGTGGTACATATACACTGTAAAATGAACAAAATAAGGCCATTTGCAGCAACATGGATGGAACTAGAGCATCTCATACTAAGTGAAGTAAATCAGAAAGAAAAACACAAGTACCATATGATATACTTATATGTGGAATCTTAAAAAAAAATCCTTTTTTAAAAATCCTAAACAAACTTATTTTGCAGAACAGAAACAGACTTTGAAAAACTTAATGGTTAGCAAAGGGGACAGGTGGTGGTGAAGGGTGGACAGAGAATTTGGGATGGAAATGTTCTAAACTTAGATTGTGATGATGGTTGTACAACTATAAATATAATAAAGTTCACTGAATCATTACCAAATAAAACAAAAATAAAATAAAATATGGCACAAATGAACCTATCTAAAACACAGAAACAGACCCACAGACATAGAGAACAGATTTGTGGTTGCCAAGCCGGAAGGGGAGGGAGAAAGATGCACGGGGAGTTTGAGGTTAATAGACGAAAACTATTACATTTAGAATGGATAAGCAATGAGGTCCTACTGCATAGCACAGGGAACGATATCTAATCTCTTGGGATAGAACATGATTAAAGATAATATAAAAATATATATATGTATAGGTATGACTTGGTCACTTTGCTGCTGTACAGCAGAATTTTGGCACAACATTGTAAATCAAATGTACTTTAAAAAAAGAAAAACAAAACAAATATGTTAGATGTCTTATTTAGCTTATTTGCTACCTATCGCTTTGTCTAAAATGTAAGTGCTGTGTATTCACGTATTGGTGTCTGCTACTTTTTTCTTTTGTTACTTCTGTGGTGTTTGGAACCATAATTGCCACATGTCAATCATTATCTGTTGAATAGCTCGACTTGGCTTGAAAGTTTAATTTTTTTAAAAATTTATTTTGCTGAAGTAGAGCTGATTTACAATGTGGTGTTAATTTCTACTGTACAAAAAGTGATTCAGTAATATACATATATATTATTTTTTACATTATTTCCCACTCATTTCATAGGATAATTTCTCCTATAGATTGGTAGGCTGGTGCTAACTGGCAGAGGTGTTTTGATGATCCACAAGTATGGCTTTACTGTTTCAGTTCCTTTTGGCTAGAAGTAATCAATCCTCAGTGATGGAAATAGAATAAAATAGAACAGCTAGGACTTCCCCAGTGGGCAAAGGGTTCCAAAGTTCATCCATAAAGTCAATTGTTTGGATATCCTGAACTTATTTTCAGAACATGGTTGAGCACAACTAGTTAGCTGCAGGGAGTGTGAAAAGACTGGAAAATGCCAGAACTCGGAACCAGATCTGCCCACTGGGATGGGGTAAGCCCTGAAAGGACAGGAACAGGTGTATCGAACTCCAAGGGTGTTTAACGCAGCCAGCAGGAGACATTGTCCTGAAGGCCGGGGCATAGGCAGCAGTTCACATTAGAGACGGCCCAGAGTAATGGGGTGAGCACATTGGCAAGTAGAGTTTAGTAACTGGCTATCTAGGAGCAGTGATGCTTAAAAGACAGGTTTATCGAAAACACCACCTAAGTCAGTGCAAAGACAAGCCAAAGAATAAGAGAGATGGATCATATTGAGAATATTTAGGGAAGTTCTTCAAATCAAAAAGAAAAACTAGAAAAACCTAATAGAAAAATGGGCAAAAGTATATAACTGTCATTTCAAAAAAAGACAATATCTGGAGTTCCCTGGTGGCTCAGCAGTTTACGGATCCAGCAATGTTACTGCTGTGTCTCAGGTTGCTGCTGTGGTGCAAGTTTGATCTCTGGCCCAGGAAATTTTCGCATGATGCAGGTGTGGCAAACAAACAAACAAACAAAACTACATGTCTAGTAAACTTAGGTATCTGTTCTCAGAATCAATTATAAGCAAACTAAAGCCACAATGAGATTTTACTGCACACCCACTAGAATGGCTAATACTGGGAAGAGTAGAAATAGAAAGCTATTGGCATAAAAACAGACATATTAGTGAAACCCAATTGAAAGCTCAGAAATAAATCTATACATATATGGTCAGTTAACTTACGGCAAAAGAGCCAAGAATATGCAGTGGAAAGGCACGGTCTCTTCAACAAACAGCACTGAGAAAACTGGAGAGCCGCATGCAAAAGAATGAAATTGGACGACTCATTTACACATACATGAAAATAACTCGAAATGGTTTAAAGACTTGGACATACAACCTGAAACTATAAAATTCCTAGAAGAGCACATAGTCAGTAAGCTTCTTGACATCCGTCTTGCCAATGACTTTTTGGATTTGATACCAAAAGCAAAGGCAGCAAAAGCAAAAATAAGCAAGTGGGACTACATCAAACTAAAAACCTTCTGCACAGCAAAGGAAACAGCAAAATGAAAAACCAACCTACTGAATGGGAGAGAATATTTGCAAATTGTATATTTGATAAGGGGTTGATATCCAAAATATATAAAACTCACACAACTTAATAGCAAAGAAAAAACAGTCCAATTTAAAAATGGGCAGGGGATCTGAACAGACATTTCCCAAATAAGACATACAAATGGCCAACAGGTACACGAAAAGGTGCTCAGCATCACTGGCCATCAGGAAAATGAAAATTGAAACCACAATCTCCTCACATCTGTTAGAATTGGCTATTATCAAAAAGATAAGAGATAGCAAGTGGAGTACCCATTGTGGCTGAGCAGAAACAAATCCAACTAGTATCCATGAGGATGCTGCTTTGATCCCTGGCCTCACTCAGTGGGCTGGGGGTCTGGTGTTGTTGCTGTGAGCTGCAGTGTAGGTTGCAGACATGGCTCGGAAATCTGGCATTTCTAAAGCTGTGGTGTTGGCCAGCAGATGTAGCTCTGATTCGACCCCTAGCCTGGCAACTTCCATATGCTGCAGGTGAAGCCCTAAAGAGGAAAAAAAAAAAAAAAGGAAAAAAGCAATATCAAGTGATGATGAGGATGTGGAGAAAAGAACACCCTTGTGTACTGTTGGTGGGAATGTAAATTGGTAGAGCCACTATGGAAAACGCTATGGAGGTTCCTCAAAAAATTAAAAATACAACTCACATGATCTAGCAAATCCACTTTCGGGTAATCAATCAAAGAAAACAAAAACATTAACTTGAAAAGATATACGCACCCCCACGTTCATTGCAGCATAGTTGATAATAGGTAAGATATGGAAACAAACTAAATGTCCAATAATGGATGAATGGATAAAGAAAATGTGATGTATTTTATGATATAAAGTATATTTTATATATTTGTGTTTTATTATTCATAATAATATTATGGAATATTCATCCACGAAAAGAAGGACATCTTACCTTTTGTAACAACATGGATGAAACTTGAGGGTGTTTTGCTAAGTGAAATAAGTCAGACAAAGGCAAATGCTGTATGATCTCACATGTGAAATAAAAAAAAACAAAGCAAAACAAAACTCACTTTTATACAGAGAACAGAATGGAGATTGCCAGAGGTGGGAGCAGGCTGGGGTAATGGGCAAAATGGGTGCAGGGAATCAAACTGGAGTTCCCATTGCAGCTCAGTGGGTTAAGGACCCAACATCAGCTCTGTGAAGATGCAGGTTTGATCTCTGGCTTTGCTCAAGTGGTTAAGGATCCGGTGTTGCTGTGAGCTGCAGTGTATGTCACAGATGTGGCTCGGATCTGGTGTTGCTGTGGCTGTGGCGTAGGCCAGTAGCTGCAACTCTAATTTGCCCCCTAGCCTGCTAACTCCCATATGCCACAAGTGCAGCCCTGAAAAAACACAAGAAACAAAAACAAAACACCCCCAAAGGTACAAACCTTCAGTCATAAAATAAACAAGTCCCTGGGATGTAATGTACAGCAGGGTGATTGTAGTTAATGATACACTATTGTGTGTTTAGTTTTTATTTTTTTTCTTTTTTGGATGCCCCTCAGCATATGGAGTTCCCAGGCCAGGGATCAGATCTGGGCCACAGTTGTGGCCCAAGAAGCCGCTGCAGCAATGCCAGATCCTTAACCTGCTGTGTCAGGCCAGGGATCAAACCTGCATCCCAGCATTCCAAAGGCAACACCATTGCGCCATGGGCGGGGGGAGGGGAGGATCTCCTATTGCATGTTTAAAAGTTGCCAAGAGAATAGAACTTAAAAGTTTTCATCATAAGAAAAAAAATTTGTAACTAGATGTTAACTTGACTTATTGTGGGGAACATTTCATAATGTATACAAGTATGAAATAATTATGTTGTACATATGAAACTAATATAAAGTTATGTCAATTATACCTCCATCAAATAAAATTAAAAATAAATAAGTAAAAAGACTGGCAAATGCCTTTGTTGGTAAGGACTGGAACATCTAAAATTCTCTTACACTGATAGTGGAAGTGAAAATTGGTAAAAATTCTTTGTCAGATTGGTGTTTCACAATTGTTCAACCTGCCAGGTATGAAATCAACAGAAATGTGGAGTTCCCATCCTGGCTCAGTGGTGAATGAACCCGACTACTATCCACAAGGTTTCGGGTTCAATCCCTGGCCTCGATCATTGGGTTAAGGATCTGGCGTTGCTGTGAGCTGTGGTGTAGGTGGCAGCTGTAGGTCTAATTCAACCCCTAGCCTGGGAACCTCCATACTCTGTGGGTGCAGCCCTGAAAAGACAAAAGACAAATAAAATAAAATAAACAGAAATGTCTGCATCTATGAACCCAAAGTTATGTCCAAGGTTGTCCATTGCAGAATAAGAGAAGAACCCCCTGGGGATTTGTGATTTCGAAGATGCCTTTTCCAGCTACTGTTGCTAGAAACAAATCATTAAGAACAAATGAACTGATTAAGAAGATGTGGTACATATACACAGTGGAATACTACTCAGCCACAAAAAGGACAAAATAATGCCATTTGCAGCACCATGGATGGAACTAGGAGATTCTTGTACTAAGTGAAATAAGTCAGAAAGAGAAAGAAAAATACCATATGATATCACTTATATCTGAAATCTAAAAATATGGCACAGATGAACCTATATATAGAATAGAAACAGACTCATGGACATGGAGAATAGACTTGTGGTTGCCAAGAGGGAGGGGGAGGGCGTGGGATGGACAAGGAGTTTGGGATTAGTAGATGCAAACTATTGCATTTGGAGTGGATAGGCAATGAGGTTCTGCTGTATAGTATAGCACAGGGAACTATATCTGGTCACTTGTGATAAAACATGATGGACGATAATATAAGAAAAATAATGTGTATATATATACACATATATATGTATAACTGGGTCATTTTGCTGTATGGCAGAAATTGACAGAACATTATAAATCAACTAAAATCAAATTTTAAAAAAAAAAAAGTTCTCTGAAGGGATTGTATTTGTTTATTTGTTTGCCCATCCCCCCACCCTGTGATGTCCACAAGGTCAGGCACCTTACCTGTCACTTTTACAGCTATATCTCTGATGTCTGGGATAGTTTCCAGCATGTGATAGGGGTAAGTTTTTTAAAAAATGACTAATCTGCACTACATCTACATTGCAGACCTATTAATGAATGTATCGTACACTTGACACCATTCATCAAACACACTTGTTTTTCACACACTAGTTCATTGGGAGCATAAGATGGATCAGGTATGTTCCTTGACCTTCCAAACACTACCCTGGATGCGGGGGGGGGGGGGTGGAGGGTACAGAACATCAACAAAAACTTTAACACAGAGTGATAAACAGGCCAAGTGAAGCATGAAAAGAAGGATGGGAATCCAGGTTAGGGAGCAAAGACTTCTGCCTGTAGGAGCAGGTCCTGGAGAACAACAGACAGGACATTTTGGTTACTTCTTGGAGAAGGGGTTGCAAATGGTAAGGAGGCCAAGGGCAACCATTCCATACAAAAGATAGAGCCTGAAGGGAAGTAAAAGTGTTGTGGTGGCTTGATGTGGGGAGGGGGAAGGAAGCAGGGAGGGTACCAGGTGAGGCTGGAGCAAAGGGAGAAACTAGGTTAAAAAAGGCCAGGGTATCACAGTAAAATCTTTATTTTGTCCTATAGGCATCGGGGAGGTTTGAGGAAACTCCACTTTGACAGAGTCCTCATTCTGAATTTCAGAATTTCCAACATCGCTGCTGCAGTCCTAGAAATGTATTAAGAGCCTCCCAGGTCTACACCACTAGCAAGGATTCTGTGGCTCAAGGTGGAGTTTACTGAGACTTGGAGGCTGCAGAGAAGCGGGGAACAAGGATCAGAGATCCTAAAGAGGAAGGGATTTTGGCAGGAGATTTTGAGGGTGGAGAAGGGCTGGGGACAGACAGGGCAGGGGTGGTGGGTGGAGGCCTCCCTGGGTGGTGAGTGACAGTGTGGTCTGGGGGTCAGGAGCAGCGAGGGGCAGCATCGGACCCCAATCTCTCTGGGTCAATCGTTTCCCTTCTTCCTCTCATGCTTCTCACCATGGAAATATGGAGGGAGGGAGGGAGGCAGGAGGGCCGGATGCAGGTGATGAGATGTAAGTCTTTCCTTTCCATATTTAATACCAGGGACTAGTGTTGGGGAGGGGGGAACAGAGGGGACAGGGTGAGAAGGAGGAGGTGGAAAGGGAATCTCCCGTCAACCCCTATCTCCTCCACCGAAGGTCCTATTTGCAACAGATACTCATACTAGAACCAGGAGAGGAAGTAGGAGGGGGGATGTCATGTGGTAGACAGGACTGGCTGAACTTGGATGTGGTAGGATGCAGCGATGATTCTCCAGTGGCAAAGAACAGGGCAAAGAGAGGCAAAATGTGTGTGTGGGTGGGTGGGTGTGCACGTGGGTGTGTGGGTGTGTGTACACTCCAGTGTTATGAAGTGAGAGAAAGGGAATCTGGAATTGCCCAGTTGGGGGTGAGGGTGGGGCAGGTGCAAGTGGCCCATGTAGATCTATGCACTGCCGTCAGGACAGGCAGCCCAGGACATGAACCTCCTAGCAAACAGGAAGGCAGATGGCCTGGCTTTGTGGTTCCACTGCTGAGGTTTTTGCCAAGAATGGCGTGATGGACTCCCACGGGAGCGGTATCGGCCTTCAGTGGAAAGAATGGCTCCCTTAGGGCAGGAACAAGAGGGTGTAAATTAGAGAAAAGAATCCTAGTCATTTGCTGTTAAGATTTTTTTTTTTTTAATTAAGAAGCTTAGAGGACGTATTTCAAATTTGCTTTTAAGTCTTTTCACTAAACTTCTGGAATACTGCTTCTATGCACTGTTTTTCTAAAAACTAGAGATTTTTGGATTGCAAAACTTCCCTTCTCTACCAAAACCTCATTCCATTACTATTAGAAGTAACCGTTGGACTTATTGTGGCTCATCAGAAACAAACCCGGCTAATACCAATGAGGATGGCATGTTCGATCCATAGCCTTGCTCAGTGGGTTAAGGATCTGGCATTGCCACAAGCTGTGGTGTAGGTTGCAGACAAAGCTTGGATCTGGCGTTGCTGTGGCTGTGGCATAGGCCCCATGGCACATGGAAGTTCCCAGGCTAGGGGTTGAATCAGAGCTGCAGCTGCTGGCCTACACCACAGCCACAGCAATGCCAGATCCTTAACCCACTGAAAGAGACCAGGGATTGAACCCATATCCTCTTGGATACTAGTCAGGATCAGGCTCCTAACCCCTGAACCACAAAGGGAACTCCAGAAGTAATTGTTTAAATTTAAATTTTAATGGAGTCAGTTTAATCATTGAAACCTTACAAATGAATATTATTTAGATAAAAATACTACTTGTGTATATTTTTAAAAGTTCAAAATATAAGAACTTTGGTTCTAGAACATCAGTTCTTCTTGGAATTGAAACATGAAAGCACTGCTTTGGAGAAACCTTGGCCATGTTCTCATCATAATCCAAATGTTCTTGTTCTCACTTGATTGACAGAGTCTGCAGCAAAGAAAATCCCTTCATGTTTCCTTGACTCAGTGAATTTTACATTATATCCTCCTTCCTCAGGCCCAGGATGAGTTGCAGGGGAAGGTGTGGAAAACTAACCTTTAGGTGACAGAGAGCTCCAGATAGCTAGGCAGCGAACTGCAGCTTCCTCCCCTATGCCATCCAGTGAATTGACTGTGGAATAAGAGGGGATTGCGCGCTTAACTTACAAAACCATCTGACGAAGATATCATTCATTCAAACAAATTTATGGTTACCAAAGAGGAGAGTGGGGGCCAGGGGGAGAGATAAATTAGGAGGTTGAGATTAACATGTAGACACAATTATACATAAAAGAGATAAACAACAAGGACCTACTGTGTAGCCCTGGGAACTCTAGTTAATATCTTATAATAATCTATAAGGGAAAAAAAAATCTGAAAAAGAACATATATATATGTATAACTGAATCACTGTGCTGTACACTTGAAACTAACACAACATTGTAAATCAACTATACCTCGATTTTTAAAAAATGGTTAAAAAAATGAGAAAAGAGAAAAAACCCATAAAAAGATACCATTCATTCAATTATGATAGGAATACACATAAACTTATAAACAGAATTATTAATTTTTTGAGCATTATATTTCACTGTTAGTTTTGTTAGACCAGCCACTAATAGCTATTAAAAGGAAGGTTCTGGAATCTTTCCCTGGCTTCCAAACGTGGGGGAAAATTTTTCTAGAAGCGTATTTCTATGCATCCTCCATTACATGGCCCTGCCCATATGTACATAATTCATCCCTTTGTGTAAAACCTACATGGTGGGAGGAACTGCAGCCACCATGCTGAGACATCAACTGTATAATATACATTTATAGGTGTTCATGTAGAATAATGCTTTATGCCTGTGTCCTCTCCTGCTAGCTTGTGGTCCTTTTTAGGGCAAGTTCCATGTCTGTTTTATCTTTGTATATTTGTGTAATTTTAGCCCAGTGTCTTCACCATAGGAAGGACTAATTAGATATTTGCTGCCCGCTCTACAGCCTGCTGGGCAAAAATGACCACAGAAGAGATAGGTTTGGAGCAGTCTGGCTAAAACGTCTCCTTTGACGTGCATAACCTCACTCCTCTTCCAGAGGACATTTCCCATATCACACCAATGGAGTCGACAAGCTTTATTTTATTTTCTCCTTAACAAGTAGGCTCACTAGATGGGACGCTTCATGTGATGTTATTACATTCTCTGTCCATGATGTCATAAAAGGCACTTAGCTCCGGTCCCTTCAGCTTCTACAGCACTGGCTGTGAATGTCCTCTGAGGTCACGATACCATTCAGGTGCCTGCGTCATCCCTTTCCACTACCTCCGGCATCCGGAATCTCATTTTAGCTGTGGGGATCACGAGGCGTGTCCATGACGTCACTGGTAGAGATACTCGGACTGTTTTGCCTCTACTGTCCAGTGTCCCCACCCTAGTGTCCCCTCCGTGCGTGTGATTTAGAAAAGGGGGTCTAAGCAGCAGGCTTTGCCAGCAGTAAATGTTTGACAAAGAAAATGTGAGCAGAGCAATTTCTCCGTATTTGAAGACAAGGTCCTAGGTAGCTGAAACCGGCATCACCTTTTCCCTAGATTAAGTGATTAAGTGACAATAGAATAAAAATCCCCCCTCTGAATCGCAAGGGCTCCAATGGTCCCTCCCATCTGTGGCCGAAGAGAGTCACCCGTTTTCCCATCCAGGGATTATCTCTGTAGGACAGTCACTTTTATTCCATTGCTATTCAGTTCCAGACCCAGAAACCGTAAAGGGGGAAATCCAGAAATAGAAGCCGAGGGACAAAGAAGGTAAGCAGTGGAAACAAAATACTTTCTGAGAGTTACATGGACTTTATGGAATTTCCTTTCTTCGTAATCCTCAGGATCATCAGAAATAGGTCTGTCCTAGGTCCTGGAGAGGTCTCATCGGTGTAGCCCTCCTGACTTGAACACCAGGGTTGGCAGGTGGGAGCTCAGGGCTCAGGGCAGGGGTCCCTTACGCAGCAGCAGCAGCTGCACGTAAGCCGTGTGAGCTCAGGTTTAGAGGCCCTCCTGCAGCCAGTTGCCAGGTTTCTGGAGTGTTAGAATAGTAAACAGTTGTTTCTCAGAAACAGAGATAGGGTTATCCACAGCCTCACAGGCTAAATTTAAATTTAATGAAGCTCTTTCCTAACAACCCAGATCAGTGATTTTCAACGGTGTTGGGGGGGCCAGGAGTGGTGAGGAGAGAGTTCTAGGGGGATGAGGAAAGCACCCACATATGCAGCTTGAAAAGTTCCCCTGGGGATTCTGCGGCCCCCGCTGCAAACTCCAATGCCTCTTTGGAAGACCATGGGCACAGATCTTGGATACTGACAGGGGAGCCTCGATAACTTTTTCTGCAGTTTGCTCACAGTGCTCCTGACATTTCAGAATGAACTTCTGAGGCACTCAGGGAAAATGACGTAGGCCTGCCTCCTTAGTGCCACCCTGTAAACTTTCTCATACTTAGAGGAATGCAGGGGAGTTTCCTGGTGGCTCAGTGGGTTAAGGATCTGGTGGTGTCACTGAAGCAGCTTAGGTCATTACTATGTGGGTTTGATCCCTGCCAGGGAAATTCCACATGCTGTGGGCATGGCCAAAAAAAAAAAAAAAAAGTAGACAGAAGGTAAGGAGGCTGAGTAGGGTAACAAGAAGAAAATAGGGATAATTAAATGCTGATGACAGTTGACTGTCTTAGGTTTGATCCTTGGAGTTGCCAAAGATTTCAGGTGTAAATTTGGATGTCATCCATCACATCTTTCATAATCCCTGTAGAACAAGGACGGTTGCACAGCTTGGAGCAAGCGGGTGGCAACAAGCGGAAGTAGATGCATCCTTGCCCTGCCCAGCCTCAGATGCATCTTTCTTCATCTTTCTGCTCCACATCCTACTTCCCTGCCTTGAACTTGAGAGGGAAGCTTTCTTCCTGCAGAGCTGCCTGTGAAGATGAGAAGCTCAGAAATCATTTATTTGAGCCATGACTGAAAAGACCTTCTGCCTTTTGAAATGCAATTGCATATCTGGAAACCAAAATGAGCCTGTGTTTTCAAAACTGTGGGGCGTTTTTCTGTTTGGAGAATTGCACAGCATTGTGGGGAAGACTGTTTCTTGCTTCTAAGACTAACCCTTGATTTGGCCACTTAGTTATACAAATAAAAGACAAAGCCCAAAAATGGGAAAATGAGACCATGGCAGACACTCCTTGATGGTTAATTCAGGGTTTCCCAACTAATGGTCCCATTTCTGCTGCATTGATTCTCAAAGTGGTCCTGAGATCTTTTTCAGGAGGTCCTGGAGGTCAGAACATAGGGGCCTGTAAGGTTGGAACTATTTTTCCAACACTAAGACAGTACCTGCCTTTGCCACCCTCATCCTCCCTCAAGTGTACAGTCAAGGTTTTCTGATGCCATTCAACATGTGATAATGAAACAGAGTGCAAGAGCAGATATGAGAACCCAACCAGCTCCTTGTAAGATACATCCTAAGGAGATATGCAAAAAACAAACAAACAAACAAACAAACAAACAAAACCAATGCTACTGTACCCACTAATTTTGTTTGGAAAAGATAGTTGTATTTCATAAAAATATATTCTTTGTATGAAACCTATATTTGCATGTCATGGGTTTGTTACTGTCATTCTAAAATGAATTAATAGTCTTAAAATTTCTCAGGAGTTCTCTGGTAGCTCATCAGGTAAAGGATCCAGCGTTGTTCAGAGTTCCCCTGTTGTGGTGAAGTGAAAACAAATCCGACTAGCAACCATGAGGATGCGGGTTCGATCCCTGGCCTTGCTCAGTGGGTTAAGGATCCGGTGTGGCAGTGAGCTGTGGTGTAGGTCTCGGACACAGCTCGTATCCCATGTTGCTATGGTTGTGGTGTAGGCCAGCAGCTGTAGCTCTGATTCTACCCCTAGCCTGGGAACTTCCATATGCTATGAGTGCAGCCACTGCTGTGGCTTGGGTTCAATCCCTGGCCCAGGAACTTCCATATGCCATGGGTACGACCAAAAAAATTTTCTTGGTTTTCATATCTACTATGGTAAATATTGAGAGATATAAGCCAGATAAATAAAAGCTCCTGATGGTTCCACTTTAGAAACAGGGGAAACAAACAAACAGGAAACACATATTTGCTTTCCTGGCCTTACTTGCAGACAGCACAGCCAAGTGTCTGTGTTCTCTCCAGTGAGACCTAAAAGGAAGCAGGTGGGAGTGGTTTCTGAGAAATCTTCCGCATCCTCACAAAAGGTCCAGGTAGGAGACCAGAACATGCTCCCAGGACCCCATCCTCTCTCTCTTGCCTGAAATGCCTGGGCTGAGGCAGCCGTGCTACAGCTGTGAGGAGCCACACAAGGTGATGGTGTGGGGAAACTAGCCTAGACGGCATCCTTATGCAGCCTCCTTATTCCTTCTGTTACATCAGAAAAAGAAAATTTGTTTAAGCTCCTGTTAGTATGATTGTCTGTTCTGCATCCAAAGTGTGGCTAATGGCCACAGTTGCCTAAGAAGCTGGAAACATTCTGTGGCAGGTGGTGCTGCTGAATTTGGTTGCCTTGAAAAAATGTTTTATTCATCTTTTCCCTTACATATACTTAGAGGTTACCCTGTTTCTAAAATAAAACCCAAAGAACAACACACAGAGAGAAAACATGGGCTATGACAGGAGTGTGCCTGTGTTTTGAGAGGCACTGACAGATCAGTAGCTGGGTGGACATTGGAGGAGCTGTTCCCTGTTTCTGGCAAGGGCAGAGCTGCTTGAGTTCCAGAGACAGCCTGCCAGGGGAGGCAGGGCAAAGGCTCTAGGGCTGTCCTCCCCTGCCCCAGCACCCAGCAAAGCCCAGCACCTGGAATGGTGCTCTTCCCACATATGGCTCCCCAGAGACCCTTGGCTGGAGGCAATTGCGCAGCCCAGCTGCTCCCTGGTGAGCCTTAGCTGCTTTTTTAGGGCTCTGGTCCCCACACTGAACCCTCTGTCTCTGATTCTGGCTTCTCACGTGTGGAATTCAGGTCCTTCTACCACTCCTTCCACCCCTCCATCCGCTGCATTTCCCATCAGTCTAGGTGAAAGCCTCCTGCTGTGATCCTGGCCCTGAGACCCTAATAACCCCCACCCCTACCCCACCCGCAGCAAGATCTACTCAGTGGGGGTCTGGCCAAACCAGCTGAGGAGGAGGAGGAAGACAAGAAAAAGAGTAAGAAGAACAAGGAGAAGAAAAGGGTAAGAGGAAGCAACAATCAGAGGCAGAAATGATGCATCTAATGTGTAGGAAAATTATATTTAAAATAAAAAAAAGAGAAGGAGTCCCTGTTGTGGCTCAGTGGTAATGAACCCGACTAGTATCCATGAGGACGCAGGTTCGATTCCTGGCCTCATTGAGTGGGTTAAGGATAGGCATTGCTGTGAGCTGTGGTGTAGGTTGGCAGCTGCAGCTCCAATTTGACCCCTAGCACGGGAACCTCCATATGCCATGGGTGCAGCCCTAAAAAGAAAAATACTAATAAATAAAATATGACTAGTGATATATGGTAATATGCTATATATACATTCACAATCAGTATGTAATTATAATTTCCTAGATCATTTAGTGTCTAGGTTTAACTTGAAACTATTTATATAATTGTATATTAATGTGCATAAAATTAATAATAGCTTTTCTGTGTTCATGGAATTAGTAATAATCCTACTATACAGAGATATCACTTTAGCATACTATTGGAATATATTCAAATGTGTGATGAAGCAAATGGAATATTTTCTCTTTCCAACCTGCTCTTCATCATGTGATTCAATAAGGTGATGTAAGCAGAGCACTACTGCTTTGTGTTGGTACGTAATATCTGCTTCATCAACATGAGCTATTTATGTTCTAGTCTTGGGATTACCAATCAATATGCTTTCTCCTAAACAGCTCCACTATTTTTTTTTTTTTGTCTTTTTGCCATTTCTTGGGCCGCTCTCGCGGCACATGGAGGTTCCCAGGCTAGGGGTCTAATCGGAGCTGTAGCCGCTGGCCTATGCCAGAGCCACTGCAACATGGGATCCGAGCCGCGTCTGCAACCCACACCACAGCTCACGGCAACGCCAGATCCTTAACCCACTGAGCAAGGCCAGGGATCGAACCCACATCCTCATGGTTCCTAGTCAGATTTGTTAACCACTGCGCCACGACTGGAACTCCAGAGCTCGACTATTATATCTAGTTCCTATTTGGAGGACAAAAAGGCCCAATTCCTAATCTACGAGCTTATTTACAATCTACCTTCTGCATTTAGAATCAATCTCTTTATCTTCAGTGTTCTAACATTTCGCTTATACATCTAGTGTGGTTTTTCCTTCTTATTTGTGCTATGGGGTTTCTTTGCATGTGTATCTCCTCAATTTGACTCTAAGTACTTGAAGTCAGGCCTACAGAACCATTACCTATGGAACATAGAAATTACTCATTTTTTTTTTAATGGCCACACCTGTGGCATATAGAAGTTCCTACGCCAGGGGTGGAATTGGAGCTGCACCTGGAGCCTATGCCACAGCCACAGCAACACCAGATCTAAGCCACATCTGCGACCTGCAACAACAGATCCTTAACCCACTGAGCAAGGCCAGGGATCAAATTCACATCCTCTCAGAGACAATACCAGGTCCGTAACCCAGTGATCCACAATAGGAATGCCCTCAATACATTTTTTGTTGTGTCTTTTTAGGGCTTTTTAGAGCTTCCCACAGCATATGGAGGTTCCCAAGCTAGGGGTCGAATCAGAGCTATGGCCACTGGCCAATGCCACAGCCACAGCAATGCCAGATGGAAGCTGAGTCCATGACCTACACCACAGCTCACTGTAATGCCGGATCCTTAACCAACTGAGCAAGGCCAGGGATCAAACCTGTGTCCTCATGGATGCTAGTCAGATTTGTTTCCACTGAGCCACAACCAGAACTCCACAATAAATGTTTTTTGAAGATACAAATTTGATTTACTGAGTCAAATTTTATAGATGCCTTTTGATTGCTTATTTTTATGCTAAATATACAGTGTTCTAAAAAAATGTAGTTACCAAATTACATGTTTTCTTCTGATATTTATTTTATAAAGTGAGGATGCATAAGTACAAGATTTTCATTTAGAGTTGAAAGTGTAAAGCTTGACAAAAGGGTGAGATCAAGATTGAATTAAGTTAAAAAAAAATCTTAGAGCAGGAAAGGATAAATTAGGAGTTTGAGATTAACAGATACACACTATTATATGTAAAATAAACAACAAGGACCTACTGTATAACACAGGGAACTATACTCAATCTCTTGTAATAACCTATAAAGGAAAAAATCTGAAAAAGAATACATATATTCGAATATATAATGTACATATTATATTTCTGAATTGCTGTGCTATATAGCTAAAACTAACATTGTAAATCAACTATACTTCAAATAAAAAAAAAAACACTTTGGGAGTTGTCGTTGTGGTGCAGTGGGTAAAGGATCCATTGTTGTCTCTGCAGCAGGTCAAGTGTGGGGTTTGATCCCCAGCCTGGCACAGAGGGTTAAGTGTCTGGCATTGCTGCATCTGTGGCATAGAGTACAGCTGCAGCTTGCATTTGATCCCTGGCCAGGAACTTCCATATGCTTTGGATGCAGCTGATAAAGGAATACACATGCACACACACACACACACACACACACACACACACACACACACACACACACAATTTTGGTACATTTATTTTATGGAATACAATGCAGCAATGAAAAAAGAATGCAGGCTATCTATATGTCCTGGTGAAAAAGACCTTTAAGAACTCTCCTTCTATATGTCCCTATTTAACTGTTGTCCATCTTCTAGTGACACAGGCTCACCTCTCCTTGTCTCTTTACATCAAGTGAGTCTTGTAACCCTTTCTTCAATATATGCCATCTTTTTTTTTTATGTTTGGCCACACCTGCAGCATCCAGTAGCTCCTGGGCCAGAGCTAGAACCTGCACCACAGCAGCAACCTGAGCTGCTGCAGTGACAACACTAGATCCTTAACCTGCTGTGCTGCCAGAGACAATCACAGCATTCATGTTGAAGTACTGCTGTCTGTCTGTTGGTTTCTTGTGTCTTCTTGCCCTGCTAGCCCATGGTGGATCTTCCTAAGATATGACTTTATATCCCTCACCTCCTTGGCCCACCCACATTTTGCAGGAGCCTGAATTTAACAGTTTTAGCTAGCAGTCAAGACTACATAATCTCACCCCTACCTAAACTGGGGTTTTAATATTATCTTCCACTATCTACTTGTTTTCTAGCCAAATTCAATTAGGTTTTGTTCCCCATTGTCTACTCTTGTTCTCAGAATTCTGGGGGCCTCATTGCCCTCCCCCATGCTGAGTGCTGTGATAGAGGGCCCTGGGCCCCAACTCAGAGCAGCTTGTCTCTGTTCCCCACTTTGCCCTTTCCGGGCAGGAATGCTGGCTGGCAAGTCCATCTCCTTGGAGTCAACTGCTTCACCCGTAAAATAGATGGTTTTCACCTGGCTAACTTCTCCAGGTCGAGCTGTGTCTGCAGGGATTTTTAAAAATATAAAAAAATATATAATTGCCTTGGAGGCCTAGTGGTTAAGGATCTGGCATTGTCATTGCTGTGGCTTGGGTTTGATCCCTGGCCTGGGAAGTCCCACATGCCTCGGGCACAGCCAAAAAAAAATTTTTTTTTTAATTTTTAAAAAGTGTAAAAGAAAATATAATCATAAGTTTTTTGGTTTTTTTTTGTTTTTGTTTTTTGCCTTTTTCTAGGGCCGCTCCCACAGCATATGGAGTTCCCAGGCTAGGGGTTGAATCGGAGCTGTAGCCACCGGCCTATGCCAGAGCCACTGCAATGCAGGATCCGAGCCGTGTCTGCAACCTACACCACAGCTCATGGCAACGCCGAATCCTTAACCCACTGAGCGAGGGCAGGGAACGAACCCACAACCTCATGGTTCCTAGTCGGATTCGTTAACCACTGCGCCACAACAGGAACTCCAAGATTTAATACCTAATAAAAATGTCTTCAAAAAAAAAATCTTTCTCAGGAGCTCCCATTGCAGCTCAGTAGGTTACGAACCCGACTAGTATCCATGAGGATGCGGGTTCAATCCCTGGCCTTGTTCAGTGGGTTAAGGATCCGGCATTGCTGTGAGCTGTGGTATAGTCGCAGATGCAGCTTGGATCCAGCATTGCTGTGGCTGTGGCATAGGCCAGCAGCTACAGCTTTGATTTGACCTCTAGCCTGGGAAATTCCAAATGCCACAGGTGCAGCCCTAAAAGAAAAAAAAAATCCTTCCTCAGCTTTGAATAATCACCTTCTTATGGTCAATGCACTTGATTTAGCTGCCTCATGATGTGATTCATTTTTTGTAAATATCTTCTCTCCCCAACTACATTTTAGCCTTGTATGGAAGAAATTACAATATTGGCCTCTTTGTCATCCTAACCTGTAACACAATCCCTATGTGCAAGGAACACTCAAGCAACAGGGTAGTTGTCCCCAACACAGCTAGTAACAGCCTCCTGTTTCACTTCCAGATGTACCCCAGTTTGGACAACACATTTTCTGTTTGCCACGTGAATAAATGACTGTGGATGCTGGTTACGGTGGGAAAGCATCCTTCAGGCTGAATTTTATCTGCCTTTCCCCCATTCTCCTTTCCTTTCTCTGTGTTACAGCCAGATTTTTGATGTCTACATCTGAAAACAAAACCAAACCATTCGTTAGCAGTTCTTTCACCTGGAAATACTGAATTGTAATTTTCATTTCATGTCCAGCAGTATGTTAGGATAAGCTCCTCATCTCTTGAAAAGAAAGTTGTGTGCAAAATATTGTTCTCCTCCTTTTTGGCTGAGCTGATAGAAACAGAGGCAGAAGGGGGTTGGCACAGAGGTGATGTGAAACAAACTTGATATTCTTCAAGTAGCCCGAGCTAACCCTTTGGGTCCAAAAGTCAGCGGCATACAAAATCAACAGGTGACACAATGAGACAGCAGTTTAGTTCCCTGATATCTTAAAACAACATTATCATGAGTGGCATCAGGAAGACGTGTTTTTGGATGTCAGTTAGCATTGGTATCAAAGGGATTAAGAAATTAAAATTTTATTTCGTCCCTAAAAAGTCAATTAAGATGTGATCCACCAAAGCAGTGTGATTTGAAGTTTAGATTCTGGTTTCAATTCCTCTGAAAATAGCAGATATCACCTCGATCTGAATTTAGCACGGCCTTTTTGGTAATAGGCACAATTTGGGAGCATTCGCTATTTGGCAGAGGCAGAGACCAGGTCATCCTCTCTGTGAAAGGGCTGCCTTTGAGTTGGGCACCTGTTTGAGCATAAGAACCCTTAATGGGAGAAATGCACCCAGTTCAGACTTGGAGGAAACAAAACTTTATAGGACAGGAGGATTCAGGATTTCCCCTTCTAGAGTACGTGGATTTTTGGTACAGGCAATGTTATGTGTTCAGTATATGTAGACACTTTTTTCCCTCTTTTTTTTTTTTTTGCCACACCTGGATGTTCCCAGGCCAGTTATTGCACTAGCGCCACAGTAGAGACCAGAGCTGCCACAGTGACAATGTTGGATCCTTAACCCACTGAGCCACCAGGGAACTCCTGCTTAGACATTTTTGAAAAACACAAAGTTTCAGAGGTGAGTGGAATGCTCAGTTAACCCTGCACTGCAGAATAAAAGCCAACTCTTTGGTAGACACTAAGTAATATCTTATTGGGTTGGGTGATACATCTTATCCCTGGTGATACAAATCTTAATGACTCAGTTTGATTGAATCTTGATGCTAGCTTCTATTTTTGGTCACCTTCTTCTGGAAAAATGTCTTATGTTCCCCAAGAAACATCATGTAGGACCCTCATTCTAACCATTATGCAATCATGGCATGCCATTTCTGAGACAGCCGTACCCACATTCTGAGGTGGACCTTAATCTATGCTCCTGCAAAAACTCTGCTGCTCCAAAGCCGAACTCAAGTGATCTGCTGGTAACTTCAAAGAGATGTACCTTTCTTAACTTTCAGCAAGAAAATGATCATTTAACGGATAGGATTTTCTCAACTTCAAATTATTCTTTCCACACATTTCTTTCCCTTAAGAACTTGGGTCGTCCAAAGACAAAAATGAATAAAAATTTAGCAAGTAAATAAGAACTCGTGCATTGATAGGTTTCCTGTTTTCCTTTTTTCCTTTTGGTATTGATCGTTGCAATGTTCTATGCATCTACTAAATAGAGTCATCCTTTATTTTAGTCAAATTATCTTGGTTTTGATGAGGGATTTGAGTAGGCATCAGAGCCTCGCAGAGTGCAGGCACACTCCATAAAGGGATGTTGACGGTCTGATTATTAGACGAATACAACATGGTCTTCCAGGAGGGCAACATGGGATCCTGCAAAGAGTATCCTGTCTCCAGAAGAAGTTGGCGAATCACCGACCAACCCAAGGCAAGACACTATTCTAGACCCCCTGGGAAGACAAAGAAGAGCTAGAGAGTTTCCACCCTTCAGAGCTGATACTCTTTGGCAAAGCATAATTGGTATAATATGGGAAGAACACAGATGTCTGCACTCCCAAATAAAGAAAGATGGGTGTCTTGGATGGAACTAGAGATTATTGTACTAAGTACATCAGACAGAGAAAGACAAAGACCATGTGACATTACTTATATGATATCACTTATCATGATACATGGTATCTAAAATAGGACACAACTGAACTTATCTATGAAAAAGAAACAGACTCATGACCACAGAGAACAGACTTGTAGTTGCCAAGAGGGAGGGAGTTTGGGCTTAGCAGATGCAAACTATTATATATAGGATGGATAAGCAGCAGGGTCCTATTATAGAATACAGGGAACTAAATTCAATATTCTATGAGAAGCCATAATGGAAAATAATAGGAACAAAAAGATTTGTTTGTAAACCATAAAATGGAATCTAAAAAGGATATTTAAATGTTACTATGCATATGTCTGGTCTGTAAAAATTTCTTAACTGTGGAAAATTATGGTATTTCTCCTTCAAAATGAAAAACAAACAAACAAAAAAGTGTCAGAAGAGAGGAATTTCTCAATGACAGGATGAATAATAAGTCTTATTTGAGGTGATCAATTTCATGGTGGTTCTAGTACTAAATCTGGGCCCTGAAGGACAAACTGGATACTACTGAGTGCACTTAGGATGTTTGGGATGGGAGTTCTCTGGTGGGTTAAGGATCCAGCATTGTCACTGCTGTGGCTCTGGTTATAGCTGTGGCACAGGCTCAGTCCTTGGCCTGGGAACTTCCACATGCGATAGGTGAGGGCCCCCCAAAAATAAAATAAAATAAATAATTTTAAAAAGATGTGTGGGATGAAGTGTAGGGGCAAAAGCAAAAAGTGAGGAAGCATCAGGGCAGAACCAGCAAAGCTGGAGTTTGTGTGTGTGTGTGTGTGTGTGTGTGTTAAAATGAATAGGGCCCATCTGTGTGGAAAGTCCCATAGGCCCAGGGAAGGGTTATGGTTAATTAGGTGGTTGGTGGAAACCACAGGAAGGTTTTGAATGGGGAAGGTGACATGACCAGAGCTGTTCTTTTGGAAGGTCTGTGGGTATGGGACAGATTATTTCCCCCCAGGAAGTGGGTCAGATCCTACAACCATTCAGGGAAGAACTGATGGATAACAGTAGGGCTATGTTCCTTTGCATCCTGATTGCATCGCCGTACTGAGGTCAGTATGCAATAATTACTAATTCTTGGCAATGACCTGTACTGTTACCCCCAAGGACGTAATAGCTAATATCCCATGACCTTGGATCCTTAGAGAGGGCATTTTATTTATTTACTTTCTTTTTAGAGCTGCATCTGTGGCATATGGAAATTCCCAGGCTAGGGGTTGAACAGAAGTGGCAGTTGCTGGCCTACGCCACAGCCACAGTAACTAGGGACCTGAGCCACATCTGTGAACTATGTTGCAGCTTGCGGCAATTCCAGATCCTTAACCTATTGAGTGAGGCCATGGATCGAACCTGCATCCTCATGGATACTAGTTGGGTTTTTAATGCTGAGCCGCAACAGGAACTCCCTGTCTAAAGGCTGGTTAAGTTGTGTTTGCCCCATTGAAAGGAGTGCAGTCACCTCAGAGTTCAGTGGTAACCAACCCAACTAGTACCCATGAGGACATGGGTTCGATCCCTGGCCTTGCTCAGTGGGTTAAGGATCCTGTGTTGCTGTGAGCTGTGGTGTAAGCCAGCAGCTGTAACTCCGATTTGACCCCTTGCCTGGGAATTTACATATGCCACAGGTGTGGCCCTAAAAAGGCAAAAAAAAAAAAAAAGAATCTCTCTCCCCTTAGGGGTAAGAGCATATGGCAGCCCAATCTAAGAGACCAGCTGGGTAGACAGTGCTTGTATGTTACAATTCAAAAGATGAAGTCCTCCACTCTCAAAAAAGATGCATATTTATATAATAATATTGCTTTCCTCTGTAAATACAGGTGACCTTAAACAGGTAGTTAGGGGCACCCATCCTACAGTTGAAAATCTGATATGGTCCCCAGCTCTTAATCAGTGAAAAGTGATGAGGCCAGACAGGGGTAGAGGGTGAGCTGGTTCCTTATATGGGGCAAGGGTAAGAGTGGGTCCAGGGGTCTGGCCAGAGGGGGTGACTTAAGTGGTCCGCCCACCCCTTAGGGGTGTGGTGTGCAGGGGGCATGTGAAATATCCTGCTTTTCCTCCTGATACCCTGCTTTTGCTCTAGGCTCTTCAGAAGGGGCAGTTGGGTTTTTAGGTTTTTTGTATCTTCTTGCCCATAATTTGCCCCAACCACACATGTCCACAGTTATTTTTAGTCCTTTATAGTTTCTTTGTATTTTGTTGCTCAAGCTGTTTCTCCAGGTGCAAGCCCTACAGCCACTGCAGCAACAAGTCCCAGGCCTTCCCTATCTCAAATCCATGTATAATACATAGCTGGCCCTCCATATAGGCAGTCCCTCTGTATCCCTGGTACCTCTGTATCATTGGTTCTGCATCCTTGGATTTAGCCAACTGTGGATCTGGGCCATGTAACACGTAGTATTTACTACCGAAAACAATCCATGTGTGAGCGACCCACACACTTCAAACCCATGCTGTTCACCAATTGTGTTCACCTTCTGAAATGCAGTCACTCCTGCTGCATCTTGTTAAGTCTTTTTTGCCTGGGGCAGTGAGGAAAGCCCAGCCCACCTGGCTGCTGAGGAAAGGAAGCGGCAAAAGAAGGGGGAGGATGAGGCTGGACCTCACCCCGCCCCATTTTGGCCAAGGGCTGGACCACCTACTCACATTAGCCTCTGCTGGATAGATGAGCAGACTGGAAAATGCCTGTAGCTAAAAGAACAATTTCTAAATCAGCCTGTTTCTTGGGGTATAGAAGCAACTGAAAGGTTCTTAGTGGTTTTTAAGGTGCCTTTCCCAAATGGCATTTTGTTTGTTAACCAAAGTTTATTCGTAAAAATCAAAACTATGAAGAGGGCTGGCTACATAATTTATGGGGCTCAACGCAAAATGAACATGCAAAGCCTCTTGTTCAAAAATTTAAAATTCCCAGTGGTTGGTGACAGCAAAACATTAAAGGAAGCACAGGAGCCTTCTGACGGGAGGTAGGGAGCCCTACACAGGTGTCGTGCCCACAAAGAGCCTTTATTTACCAACTCTCCTTGGACCAGTTTTCTCACAAGCTAGTGTTCTCAGGGGTGAGGTCCCTAGAAAGCGACATCTGGGGACTTGTCGGAAATGCCCATTGCGGGCTCCTGTCTGTTTTCACTAGCCTTCCAGGTGATTCTGACTCATGCTAAAGTTTGAGAACCACCTTTCTAGGATGGATTTCCATGACAAGGATGATGGATTTCGGAATGGAAGTGATCTCAGAGACCATGTGGCCTGTCTTGTATGGGGGAAAATTCAGGGCAGGGTGAGACCTAGAGGTCACAGTTAACTCTTTACTCATCCACCAGGTATTTTTTAGAGCACCAAAAGGTCTGCGGTTAGTTACCCATAGTCACTTTCCCAGTTAGGCCAGCTCATATTCCAATTCTATTTATTTATTTTTATTTTTTTAAGGGCCACACCTGAAGCATATGGAAATTCCCAGGCTAGGGGTAGAATCTGGAGCTGCAGCTGCCAGCCTATGCCACAGCCACAGCAACACCAGGTCCATTACCCACTGAGCAAGGCCAGGGATCAAACCCACAGCCTCATGGATACTAGCCAGGTTCTTCACCCACTAAGCCACAATGGGAACTCTGTCTTATCATAATTTTAAAGATGAGGAAATCAAAATACCAGAAGTGCTCACTGAGTCCAGGAATAAAGTTGGGATTAAGCCCAGAGCTCCTCAATTCCCTGCCCTCTTCTCGTCTTCAGGTAAGGTCATACAGCTGACAGGTGAGCTAAGTGGCTAGCCATATTCCACCAGCATCAAGACCCAGCACAGGCACACAGAGTCCCATCACCCCAAGAAATACGCAGCTCAAGGTGGTGCCTAAATCTGATGTCATGACAAAGACTGATGGGAGACCTTGGCTGTACGTGAAGCTAGAATTTGAGATTCAAGCTCTACAGACTGGCGCATCCCAGCACCACCATGGAAGTGAGTGCTGCCATTTACTATCCCAGGAGGGCAGCCAGCCTGAGAGGGATTCAGACTAAACCCTCTGCACTTGAAGGTTCTTTGGGATGCCTGTAATACTCTCTTCTGTATCCTTGGGTCTGCCCATTGCATTCCTGTCATTAAGTCACTTTGAAAGCCTTGGCCCTGGCTTATCATTTTTTCCATTCTTAGGCCAAGGCTATTTGTAGTTTCTCCACCTGTCACCATATGTGTTAGGCTGCAAAGGACGAGCATGGCCTCATTAATAGCATGATCCAAGCTCAAGCTTGCTTAGAACACCACACTTTCTTTGAATGTTCCATCTGAGGGGCCCTTAATGAATCTTCACAGCTTTTCAGCTGTGCTGTTTTAATTGGGCTGGGTGATACATATTGTTATATATATGAAGTTGGTTTCATTTAGGGTCTGAATTATTTCTCAGTGGTCAATGAGGAATGTTTGACAACTGACTTTTTGCATAGTATGCTCATGACTAAAGTTTTTGCCTGAGTCCAAATCATACAGATGTTAAAAAAAGGATTATTATAGAAGAAATACCAGCGGAAAGGAAGGAGGAAAATACAGTAGAATAGCAAGAGGAAAGCTTGGAGTTTCTGGTGTGGCTCAGCAGATTAAGAACCTGACTGATATCCATGAGGATGCAAGTTCAATCCCTGGCCTCACTCAGTGGGTTAGGCATCTGGAATTGCCGAAAGCTGCAGTGCTGGTTGTGGCCGATGGCTCCAATTTGACGCCTACCCTGGGAAGAACTTTTATTTTCTGCAGGTGTGGCCCTAAAAAGACAAAAAAAAAAAAAAAAAGAAAAGAAAAGAAAAAAGAAAGAAAGGAAAACTTACAATTTACAGTGAAACTGGAGAATAGTCACCAATGCAATAATTAAAATGGAAAACTGTGGAGAACGTTACTCAATAAAGAAAATAGAATGTATCATAGGCCTAAATATAAAACTCCTGGAAGATAACAGAGAAAACCGAGGTGACCTTGGGTTTGATAATGAGTTTTTACATACAACACCAAAAGTACTGATCATGAAAGAAATAAATGATAAATTGGACTTCATTAAAAATTTTTTTAAAAAAAGTAACTTCTGCTCTGTGGAAGTTATTATTAAAAGAATGAAAAGACAAGCCATACCAACATTGGGAGAAAATATTTGCAGAAGACATCTGTGATAAAGGGCCATTATTCAAAATATACAAAGAACTCTTCAAACTCAACAAAAAGGCCTGAGCAGATACCTTAAGAGAGAAGATACACAGATGGCAAATAGACATAAGAAAAGATCATACGTCATTAGGGAATTGCAAATTAAAACAGCAATGAGATACCAGAACACATGTGTTAATATAGTTAACATCCAAAGCACTGACAACACCAATTACGGGTGAGGATATTAGAGCAGGAGGAACTCTCAATCCTTGCTGGTAGGAATGCAAAATGGTGCAGCCACTTTGGAAGCCACTTGGATTTTCTTACAAAACGAACATATTTTTCTGATCCAGCACCAGTGTTTACTATTTATCCAAATAACTTAAGAACTTATGTCTATGCGAAGACCTGCGTGTGAGTTTTATTCATAATTGCCCAGATTTGGAAGCAACCGAGATATGCCTCAGTAGGTCAATGAATACACAAATTACGGTACATTCAGACGGTGGAATATTATTCGAAGAAATGAGCTATCAAGACATAAAAAGGCATCAAGAAAGCGTAAATGCATGTTACTAAGTGAAAAGCCAGTCTGAAAAGACTCCATACTGTATGACTCTGTATGCCATTTTGGAAAAGGCAGAACTACTGAGACAGTAAAAAGATCAGTGGTTGATGGGGGTTGTTGGGGGAGGAGGCAATGAACAGGTGGAGTTCAGGGCATTTTTAGGTCAATCAAACTATTCCGTATGACACTGGAACAATGCACTCACGTCATTAAACATGTTGGTCAAAATCCAAAGACTGTGCAGTACCAAGTGTGAACACTAATGTAAACGGGTAGGCATTAGTCACTAATTACGGATTAATGTTGATGCATCAACTGTAACAACTCTACTGCACCAATGGCAAGATGTTAGTAATAGGAAAACATTCTTTTTGCTTTTTAGGGCTGCACCTAGGGCATATGGAAGTTCCCAGGCTTGCGGTTGAATCAGAGCTGCAGCTGGAGGCCTGAGCCACAGGCATAGTAACGTGAGATCCAAGCTGCATCTTCCACCTATGTCAAAACCCTGATCCTTAACCCAGAGCAAGGACAGGGATCCAGGGATTGATCCTGCATCCTCATGAATTCTAGTCGGGCTTGTAACCTATTGAGCCACAAGGGGAACTCCTTTCCCGAGAACTCCTGAGAAACTATTTTTAGTAGGTGAAATTGGTGAGGAAGTAGATGAGAACCCTCTGAACTTTCAGCTCAATTTTCTTGTAAACTTAAAGCTTCTTTAAAAATCTATTAATTAAATGATTATATAAACTTACAGGAGAATAAAGGATTAATCTAGCCTGAATCGCCTACCTCTGGATTTCTTGCTATGTAGGGCTACACATATTCCTTGTTTAATGGACTTCTAGTCAAATTTTTTATTACTTGTAGCCTAAAGTGGCACAATATAAAGTTTTTCTGTATGTTTTTGTGGTGTTTTTAGAATTATGTCTTTTATGTTATTCTGTATTTCTTTACCACATGCATTCTCAGCAAAGAGGTGAAAAAACTTACTTGTTTTATGTATCAAGCACAGATACACATACAATATCTAAACAGATTTCAGATTCTCTCTGTATTTCAATTTCATGGGGGAGGGGCAGGTTTATGGGGGGGAAAGATTAAAAAAGACTCCTGGGAGTGGAATAATGAAAAACACATGGTTGAGAAACGCTGCTTTCACACACATATACACACACACACACAAATCCTTGAAATTTAGATATCAGCATGATACACTGAAAAAAAACATTTAATTTGGGGTCAAGAGACTAGCTATGTGACCTTCGCAAAGTCACCTAGATCACGTGGTCGCATTTTCTCTGTCTATAAAACATGGGGATTGCACTGGTGATCTCTAAGGGTGTATTCAAGTTCTGATGGTCTATAATTTTGTTTTCTATTTTTACAAATTTGACGCTTTCACATTTTTCCAGCAATAGAATACAGTGTTATTGAAAGCAATCACATTGTCAAGAGCATCATGTAACCTTGCAGGGAAGGAAAACAATAGAAAAATAAAATCATGTTGTTCATCTTGGAATTGCTGTTTAGCTTTCTGTGTACCAGAAGCACTTCAAGAACATGGGCTAGAAAACTTAACTTTATGTTACTGATGGAGATAGGATTCTAAGAGCTAAATGCAACTGGGCCAAGGGTGATGGATGTGCAATAGGGCTGTTGCCAAGGTCTGTGACAACGTGCCTCTCTCCCCACTTCCATCCTCCCCTCACACCAAACACACACACACAGCACATCCAGTTGCCTCAACTGATACACAATTAGAGAGTGTGCTTGTAACGAAGGTAGAATCAAGAGGTTGTGGTTGGAGAGGGAGCATGAATCACAAAGAGGACCCGCTGCTGTTTATGTACTCAAGCCTATGATGGAGGTTGGAGGCGCTCTGGATGGGAGAAGGAAGCCTGGAAGTGGAAAGAACCCTTCCTGAACAGAGGCCCTGGATTCAAGTAGGGTGACTTGGTGTTCTGGATGACAAGGATGGAATGAAAGTCCATCTCCTGGCCTTTGCACAGAAGCCAACAGTACTCTGACATTCAATCTGGGAAGCACTGGAGCTCAGAGATTGGTGCTCTACTGACAGGCAGTCACTGAAAGTGGCTTTCAGGGCCATCCTACCAGACAAGTGGCCGAGCAAAGGCAGGCCTGGCCCTGGGAGGAAGTGAAGCCAACAAATTGCTATGTGAACACTTGATATTCATCCTTTAAATTCTCCAAAAACAACTGGGGGATGCACTGGGGGGGAGGGGGGCTTCGACCCCATTGATATGCATATGAATGCTGTTGAGTCAGTCTGTGTGTGGGTCAGGAATGAGATCCCTGGAAGTCCTTGGAGGCTTGGTGGTTTAAGGATCAGGTGTTGTCACTACTGTAACTCAGGTTCGATTCCTGGCCTGGGAACTTCCACCTGCCCAGGGTGTGTTGCAAGGAAAGGGGGAAGGGGGAAGAGGAAAAGGGGGGAAAGGAAGGGAAAAGGAAAGAGGAAAAGGAAGAAAAGAAAGATATCCTGTTTAATCCTATTTAATGGGTCCAGAGCTTTGATTTGGGAAGATGAAAAGCTTCTGGAGCTGGTTAGTGGTGATGGGTACACAACACAAGTGAATGTACCTGGTGCCACTGAGAAGTACACTAAAAATAGTTCAAAGAGCAGAGTTTAAGTTTTAATACCACCTTTAAAATCCCACAGAAATGCTAACTGCCAATCATCTTATATTAGCAGAGTCTTTTTTTCTGATTTTAATTTATTTTTGGCCACACCTGCAGCATGTAGAAGTTCCCAGGCTAGGATCTAACCCTCGCACTGGAGCCATTGCAGTGACAAGGCCGGATCCTTAACCTACTGCACCACAAGGGAACCCCCAGAACCTTCCTTTTAAATAAGATTAATAAAACATGTATAACTGAATCAGTCTTCTTTATACCTGAAACACAGTAAATCATCTGTAATTCAATAAAAAAATTAATAAAACAGAGGTCTGGGAGAGGAAAATTGGATTAGGATTTCTGGGACTATCTCGTCTGTAAAAAAGACCTCCAATTTCCCCCAAGCTCTAAGAAACCAAGTTTCATAATTCTGTGACTTAATTTGACAGAGATATTTGCAAAATGGGAAGGTTGGACGGATAATGAAGCCAAAATGAAATGAGAGGTTTCATTTTCCATTTTATCATTTCAAGTTGGGTTCCGCTACAGTTCTACATGTCTCTACCATCTACAAGCCATCTTCCAGGAGAGCCGGCACAGCTGTGAAGGCGTGCATTTATGTGCCTTTCTGTTTGTGGTACTTTCTGCCTTTTCTGGGCAGAATTCAAGTCTCTCATACCCCTAGCTCCTTCACCATCACTTTCAGCAGAGGTCCTTGCTGACTACACTGCATTCATAACTCTAAAAGCCATCAGACAGGGGTGCCTCGTCTTCCTGGGACCAAGCTCACAGCCACCCTGCCCCTGTGCACATCTTTACTCCATCCTTCCTCCTTAGTGGAGGCTTTTCCCCTCCTCATAGATTCTAATCCCATTTCCTTCCTTTCTACAGAGACCTTGCTCCATATTTCCCACTTCTCCCTTGATCCATCACTCTCCAGCTCTCTGCTGTATTCTTTCCCTCAAGATTCACATTAGCTCTAGTATGTTCTGCGTTTCTGTGTACCTTTCTTTTTTTTTTTGGCCTTTTTGTGAATAGTTTTTTCTTTTTTCTCAGTCCAGTTTTTCCCTTTTATTACCTTCAAAGTTATACACTGGACTTCTCTTCCATTAGTACTTAGATGACAATTACAACAAGATATGTAAGTCAACTTCTCAAGTTATATAACATCTTTATCTGCCTCTTGGATGGTGCAAGGACCTTAGACCACTGTAATGCTAAGCACCTGTTCTTGATTTATACACTATTGCTGTCATGCCTTTAAACATACATGACATAAAGTTTACCATTTTAACCTCTTTATACGGTTTAGTGGCATTAAGTACATTCACATTGTTGTGCAACCATCATCACCAGCATCTACATCCAGAAACTTTTCATCTTGTAAAAAGGCAACTCTGCTCCCATTAAATAATACCTCCCCATTCCTCCCCCCAGCCTCTAACAACCATCGTTCTACTTTCTATCTCTATGAATTTGACACCTCAAGGGACCTCATAAGTGAATCATATTTGCTACAGTATTTGCCCTTTTGTGTCTAGCTTGCTTCACTTTGCATAACGTCTCAAGGTCATCTGTGTTATAGCCTATGTCAGAATTTCCTTCCTTTCCAAGGATGAGCTATATATTTCACATTTTGCTTATTCATTCATCTGTCAATAGATGTTTGAGTTGCTTCCACCTCTTGGCTGTTGTGAATAATGCTGATATAAACATGGGTGTGCACAGACCTCTTTGTATCCCTGAGTTCAAATTTTGGGGGGGGGGGCAAATATTGGGTCAAAGGTAATTCTGTATTGCTGGATCAGATGGTAATGCTAGATTTACCTTTTTTTTTTTTTTTTTGGTCTTTTTAGGGCTGCAACCTCGGCATATGGAGGTTCCCAGGCTAGGGGTCAAATTGGAGCTGTAGTCACCGGCATACACCACAGCCACAGCAACACAGGATCTAAGCCTCGTCTGCAACCTACACCATAGCTCAGAGCAGTTCCAGATCCTTATCCCACTGAGCAAGGTCAGGGATGGAACCTGCATCCTCGTGGATACTGGTCAGATTTGTTACTGCTGAGCCACAGTGGGAATTCCCTAGATTTACTTTTTTTGAGGAGCCTTCATACTGTTTGGCACAGAGGCTGCACCCCTTTACCTTCCCATGAACAATGCACAAAGGTTCCAATTTCTCCACATTCTCACCAATACTTGTTACTTTCTGGGTGTGGGGTGGCAGATTTGGTTTCCTTTTAAGCAGTATGATGCCTCCATATTCAAATTTTGTAAAATGTTCATGATAGGAAAACCTGGTAGATGATGAAGTCCTTATTTCTGGGTTTATTTGAATTCCTCCAGAACACGCCTCTGTGATGATGCATGTAGTCCTGAGTGCTCTGACACTGGTTTCCTTCATGACGTCGGGGCTTTGTGAGGTCAAGTGACCTTTGGACTAAAAAAGGAAAAATTGTGTTCCAGTTACCTTGACGTTTTTTAGGACAGGAGTTGGCTAACTTTGTAAAGAGCTGGATAGTAAATATTTTAGGCTTTGTTGGCTACATATGGTCCCCATTGCAACCATTCAACTTCGTGTACTTATAGTAATTATTTCACTTACACTTTGTGCTTAGAATAATATTCCATGGTATAGATATTCTATCTCAATTTTTCAACCATTAGGACATTACTATTTTTGTTTCATACAGTTATTTTTAAAGATTAGCTATGCAGGAGTTCCTGTCGTGGAGCAGTGGTTAACGAATCCGACTAGGAACCATGAGGTTGCGGGTTCGGTCCCTGCCCTTGCTCAGTGGGTTAACAATCTGGCGTTGCCGTGAGCTGTGGTGTAGGTTGCAGACGCGGCTCGGATCCTGCGTTGCTGTGGCTCTGGCATAGGCCAGTGGCTACAGCTCGGATTAGACCCCTAGCCTGGGAACCTCCATATGCCGTGGGAGCGGCCCAAAGAAATAGCAAAAAGACAAAAAAAAAAAAAAAAAAGATTAGCTATGCATTTGCCACTTTTTGTGTGTGTGCTTTCTTACTTAGATTTTCTGATTGGGTTACATTCCTTTATTCTGCAGTACATTCTTTAGAATTTCCTTTAGTGAATGCTTAGTGACACAGATTCTCTTAGATTTTGCTTTTTCCTGAAAATGACTTTAATTTACTCTCACTCTTGAAAGTGTCATAGGTTTACCATACTTTTCTACTGGCTTCTGGCTTCCATTGTTGATCTGGAGTAGCTGTGAATCTAGTTGTTGTTTCTTTGTGGTCAACTATCTGAGTTTTGTCATTGACTAAGAGCTCTTTCTCTTTGGTGCTCTGTGGTTTCACTTTGATGTGTCTAGGGATGGATTTCTTTTCATTTATCCTGCCTGAAATCCAATACATTTCCAGAATCCGAGGATTAGATCAGTTGGGACAATCTTATGTTATTACTTCTTTGAATATTGCCTTCTCTCGTTCCCTATTTTATCCTCTTGCAACTCCTACTGATAATACATTAGACTGCCTCACACTCTCCAAATTTTTAAAACTGTCTTCCTTACTTCATTTTCCCTATGGTGCATTCTGTTTTTCCCCCCTCTCTGCATCCATCTCTAGGGTATTTATTTTCTCTTCTGAATATTTGTTTTCTATGCTGCCATAACAAACTACTATACACTTAGTGGCTCTAAGCAACACAATTTTATCATCTCACCAATCAGGAGGTCAGAAATCCATTGACCTTGGCTGGTTTGTCTCTGCCCAGCTCTCACAAGACTGAAATCAGGGCCTTGGCAGGACTGGCTTCCTATCTCGAGGCTCTAGAGCAGAATCTGTTTCCAGCTCGTTCAGATTGTTGGTAGGACTGAGTTCCACGTGCCTGCAGGCCTGAAGTCCCTGTTCTCGGACTGGCTGGCACTCAGGGATTTTTCTCAGCTTCCAGAGGCTGCTCTCTGCCCTTGGCTCATAGCCCCCTTCTGTCCTCCAAGCCCACAACAATAAGCTGAGTCTTTCTGACACTTCTGATCGCTCTCTAACCTCAGCTGGGAAATGTTCTCCACTACAAATGGCTTGTTAACATAAAAAAGAATGAAATTCACCACTTGCAGCATATGGTTGGATCTAGAGATTATCCTACTAAGTCAGAGAAAGACAAGTATTATACGATGTCACTTACGTGTAGAATCTAACAAATGAATCTATTTACAAAACAGAAACAAACTCACAGACATAGAAAATAAACTTAGGTTACCAAGGGGAAAAGAGAGGTGGGAAAGGATAAATTAGGAGTATGGGAGCGACAGATACTAACTATTACATACACTTTGCTGTACACTGAAACTAACACAATATTGTAAATTGATCACACTTCGATTTAATATAAATAAGTTAAATAAAATAAATGGCTTGTTATGAAGCTAAATTTACTTACCCAGTGCACAGCAAGGCAAACGCTGAGATGCCAAGGTTTGCAGCACCAAAAAGGTTTATTCGTGAGGCAGGTAAGGGAGGAGTGAAGTGACCGAAGAGCTAACCTCAAACCCACCTCCCCAAGTTGCCAGGCTGGGGATATTTATGGGATAAGGAAGAGGATGGCTTGAGTCGTGGGTTGGGGGTGGGGTGGTTAAAGGTGATTGTAACTAAGAAAAAGCTGCACTACTCACGGTTTTGCACAGGTGCAACTAAGCTGCAGGCCTCTTGGTAGGACTCGTTCAGTGATCTCGTCATTAGAGTGATTTGAGCATGGATTTTTTTGCCCTTTGCCCTTGAAAGGTCACTGAGTGGCCATTCTCCTACACCTGGTTGGAGGGTTGTGGTTCTAATCAGTATTACTCTCTGGAGCTCCAGCTGGACACAGCTGACCCCAAGGTCATGATAATCAACTTGGGCAAGCATTGTCTGGGCCACATGATGCTTGGAGGACATAACATCTTTTTTTTTTCCTAAGGGCCTCACCTGCAGCATATGGAAGTTCCCAGGATAGGAGTGGAAGCACTGAATTGGAGCCACAGCCATTGGCCTATGCCACAGTTAGAGCAACGCTGGATCCAAGCCACATCTGTGACCTACAGTACAGCTTGTGACAATGCTGGATCCTTAACTTACAGAGTAAGGCCAGGGATTGAACCCACATCCTCATGGATACCATCTCAGAACATTTTGCTCTGGAATCCATCTTGGCCAAAAGATGCACATGCAGATTGGGGAAGACCCTGGCTCTGGTCAGCTGTGAAAGATAAAATAACTGGCCAAAGGAAAAAAAGACCCAGAAGAACTGTCCTGCATAAGTGATTTAATTCACCTCTCTGGTGCTCTCCTCATTCAGTAGGACGCCCACACCCACACTCCTCTTTTGGGTGTGTATTCTTACCTTGCTTCTGTCCTAAATAAACTACTTCTCTGCGTGCCCTCCCACATGTTCTATTGTGTTTCTAACAATAAACTTTATACCTGTTTTCACAGTCTTTGCCTCCATGAAACATTCTTGCTTTCAACAGGGCGCACGAATCAGGGCAATGCTTATTTTTTGTTTTTTTTTCTAGGGCTGCACCTCAGCATATGAAGTTTCCCAGGCTCGGGGTCAAATTGGAGCTGTAGTTGCCAGCCTACGCCAAAGTCACAGCAGTGCCAGATCCAAGCTGTGTCTGCAACCTACACCACAGCTCATGGCAATGCCGGATCCTTAACCAGGGCAAGGTCAGGGACTGAATCTGTGTCCTCATGGATGCTGGTCAGATTCGTTTCTGCTGAGCCATCCAAGAATCAGGGCAATTCTGATTTTAGCCTCTAGTTGGTCTAGTGGCTAGGATTCCTGGATTTCACCTAGGCTGCCCTGAGCAGGGAGTTAAGATCTCTGTAAAGCTCTAAAGACTCACTGCTGTCTTTCTGAGATCAAGTGGAGGCAGGTCACACTGGATTTAATTGATGATTGCCTTCAGTTTCAGGCTCCCCTTTTACCTTGGGCTCATCCAGATAATCCAGAACCTCCTCTTCTCAAGATCCGTAACCTTAATTACATCTGCAAGATCCCCTTTGCCATGTAACATACATATTCACAGGTTCTAAGGATTGAGGCATAGACACTGAGGGGAAAGGATACTATTTGGCTTATCACAGAATATTTTCAGTTGTATCTAATAACCTGCTGTTGAATTCTTCTGGGTTTTAATTTTCAATTATTGCAGGCTTATTTTTTTAAGGGTTTATTTCATTATTTTAAAATATCTTCTTTTTAATTCTCTTTCATTTCTTTAAATATATGTAGCATATTTTATTTGATATTTGGATTCTGATATTCTTATATCTGAAAGGCGAGTCTGATTACGATATATATTTTTTTCCTGCAAGCTCTTTTTTCTGCCTAACTTCCTTCTGTGTTTTTTGTGAGTTTTGAACATGAGCTCACATTCTTTTGAAGTTGATTGATGGGAATTTTGCAACCCCAGTGTTTAAGGTGTCTGATCCCCCAGACAGCATTTAGATTTGCTTCTACCAGGTGGTTGTGAGGACCAGCAATCGATGGCCCTTTTGTTTTGTTTAAAACTGTATTAAGGTATCTTTAACATATAATAACGTACACACATTTAAAATGTGTAATTTGATAAAGTTGACCTATGCATACACCTGGAAAACCATCACCACCGTCAAGATAATGAACATATCTTGAACCCCAAAAGTTTTCTCTAGCCCTTTGGTTTTTTTTTTTTTAAGTTTTTTTTTTTTAATTCTTAAAATATTTTAATTTTTTAAAAATTATAGTTGATTTATAATGTGCCAGTTTCTGCTGTTCAGCGAAGTGACCCAGTCTCTCTCACAAACACACACACACACATATATACACACATTCCCTTATATTATCTTTCATCATGGTCTCAAGCCCTTCGTAATATCTGATGTCTGCGCTTCCCCACCCCAGGCAAACATGGATCTGCTTTGTCTCAATACTTTGCATTTTCTAGAGTTTCCTCCAAGAGGAAGAATCATGCAATATGGTTTTTTTTTTTTTTTTTTTTGGTCTGGCTTGTTTCACTTGGCATAGCTATTTTGAGATTTAGTCATGTTGTTATTATGTGGATGAGTGTTCTTTTCATTTTATTCCTGAGCTATATTTTCTTGTGCATATATTAGTTTCCTGGGGCTTCTGCAACAAATGACCATAAACTGAATGGCTTAAAACAACAGAAATTTATTCTGTCCACAATTCTGGAGGCTAAACGTCTGAGATCCAGGAAGACTGCCCTTGTTCCTGGGGCTGTAGAAGAGAAGCTATTCCTGGCCTTTTCCAGCTCCTGGGGAAAGACTGCATTCCTTTCCTTGTGACTGCATCACAGTCCCTACCTCTGTGGTCACAGTGACGCCTTTCCTTCCATATGTCACGCTTATCAGACTACTTTCAGAAGTATTTTAGGCTCATCTTGGATGAAGCAGGCTTAACTTTCTTCGCTAGATCTTTCACTGAATCTTTTTTTTTTTTTAATTTTACAGAACTTTTTATGTTTTTCACGACAGTTGATTTACAATGTTTCTTCAATTTCTGTTGTACAGCAAAGTGATGCAATCACACACAGTTCCCTGTGCTGTAGGGTAGGACCCCATTGCCTATCCATTCCAAATGCTGCAGTTTGCATCCACTAAGCCCAAACTCTCCACCCATCCCACAAAGACACTTTTCCCAGATAAAGCCACATTCAGAAGTTTCAGGCATTTGACTTGGATGTTTTAGGGGGGCAATTTTTCAGCCTGCCACTGAATGGATATAACCACAATTTTTTATCCATTCACCTGTTGATGGACATTTAGTTTATTGTCAGTTTTTGCCTGCTACAAATAAGGGCACTCATGTAAAAGTCTTTGTATGTGCATATAGTTTCATATATTTTAGGTAGATATCTGGGAGTGGATTGGTTGGAGCACATGGTAGGCATATATTTAACTTAATTTTTCCCCCTTTTTTCCTTTATTTTATTTTTATTATTATTATTATTATTATTTTTGAGGTGAGGATGCCTCATGTGGAAGTTCTGGAACCAGGTATCAAATTCAAGCCAAAGCAGAAACAACACTGGATCTTTAACCACTGGGCCTCAGGGAACTCCAACTCTTAAAAGAAATTGTCAAACCATTTTTTCATCAGCAGTGTATGAGGGTTCGATTTCTTCTACATCCTGGCAAATATTTAATGTCTTTTTAATTTTAGCCTTTCTAACATGCGTGTGTTCTTTCATTATGCTTTTAGTGTGTATTTCCACAATAACAATTGATGTGCATCTTTTATGATGCTTATTTGCCATCCCTATATTTTTATTGATGAAGTGTCTGTTTAAATATTTTGCCCATTTTTAAAATTGAATTGGTGGTTTTCTCATTATTGAGTTTTAAAACATCTCTACACATTCTAAATATGGGTATTTTACAAGATGGGATATGTAAATATCTTTTCTCCTTTGTTATTGATCTTTTCTTTCTCTTACCAGTGTCTTCTGAAAAACAGAATTTTCTAATTTTGATGAAGCCCAGTTTATCAATGCTTTTCCTTCCATGGATAATGCTTTTGGTGTCATATTTAATAGAATGTCTAAAATAATAATATTTGTCTAACCAAAGGGCAAACAGATTTTCTCCAAGGTTTTCTTCCAGGAATTTCATAGTTTTATATTTAATGTTTAGGTCTGTGAGCCATTATGAGTTATTTTTTGTGTATTGTACAAGGTATAAATCGAAGTTTATTTTTTCATATAGCTATTCAGTTCTAGCATTTGTTGAAAAGACTAGCCATTCTCCAATAAATACCTTTTCAGCTTTGTCAAAATTCAGTTGTTCTGAATTTCCCTGCTAACCTAGAGAATAAAGATCCAGCATTGTCACTGCTGTAGAGCAGGTTTGATCCCTGGCCTAGGAACTTCTAAATGCTGTGGAGGTGATTAAAAAAAAAATCAGGAGTTCCCATCGTGGCACAGCAGAAGCAAATCTGACTAGGAACCATGAGGTTTTGGGTTCAATCCCTGGCCTTGCTCAGTGGGTTAAGGATCTGGCATTGCCATGAGCTCTGGTGTAGGTTGCAGGCATGGCTCAGATGTGATGTTGCTGTGGCTGTGGTGTTGGCCAGCAGCTATAGCTCCAACTGGACCCCTAGACTGGGAACCTCCATATACTTCGGGTGCAGCCCTAAAAAGCAAAATAGGTGAGTAAATAAATAAATAAATAAATAAAACAACTGATCTATTTTGGGGTTTTCTACTCTCTCCCATTGATCTATTTGTCTATCATTATGCCAATACTATATTGTTTTATTTACCTTAGTTTTATAAAAATTCTGGTAATTAGATTAGTGTTGACTCTTTAAATTGTCATTCTTTTTCAAATTCGTTTTGGCTACTGTAGATCTTTTGCATTTCCATATGCCTTTTGGAATTCTGTTTTTCAGTTTTTACAAAAAACCTGCTAGGATTTTGATTAGGATCATATTCAATCCATAGAGTAATATGACTAGAAAGTACATCTTAACAATATTGAGTTTTCTTACACATGAGCATGACATATCATTCCTTTTATTTAGGTCTTCCTTGATAAACTTTTGTAGTTTTCAGTGTGTAGGTTTTGCCCATCTTTTGTTAGATTTACCCCCAAGTAGTTCATATTTTTGATGCTATTAGTAAATGCCATTATTTTAAAATAACCTTTTCTGATTGTTCGTTGATAGAATAGGGAACTGCAATATATATATATATATATATATATGTATTTTTTTTTTTTCTTTTTACAGCCGTACCTTCAGCATATGGAAGTTCCTGGGCTAGGGTCAAATTGGAGCTGCAGCTGGGGTCTATACCATAGCCACAGTGCTACCAGATCCTTAACTCACTGAGCAAGGCCAGGGATCAAACTCGAATCCTCACAGAGAAGACTTTAGGTCCTTAACTCGCCAAGCCACAATGGAAATTCCTAGAAATACAGTTGAATTTCTTTCTCTTTTTTTTTTAGGGCTTAAAGGTGTGGCATAAGTGTCGAGCTAAGGGTTGAACCAGAGCTGTAACTGCCAGCCTACACCACAGCCATAGCAATGCCAGATCTGAGCCACATCTGCAGCTTGCGGCAATTTTGGATCCTTAACCCTCTGAGTGGGGCCAGGGATCGAACCCATATCCTCATGGAGAATAGTTGGTTTTATTTCTGCTGAGTCATGATGGGAATTCCTACAGTTGATTTTAGTACATCAGTTTTGCATCCTGCAACCTTATAAATCTCATTAGTTAAGCTATCTGGGGGTGGAGTTTTCTTTATGGAAACATTTTTATCTATAATTTCAACTTCCTCAGTCAGACTGTTGAGGCACCTTTTTTTTTTTTTTTTTTGAGTGAGATTTAGGAAGTTATGTCTCTCAAGGAATCTATCCATTTTATCTAAGTTATTGTGGGGTTTTTTTTGGCATATAGTTGTTCATAACTTTGCTTTATTATTGTGAGATAATGGAAAAAATATATACTGGTCTCTGCCCTCAGTTCCTGGTACAGAGTTCCTAAACCCTTATAATTTCTTAAGTAGTAAGAGCACTAGGAACATCTCTTGTTCTAATATTTGTCTTTAATTTGACCCCATCTCTGGCACAGAGCTCTTAAAACACATGTAAGTTCCTAAGTGATAAAAGCACTAGGTCTTTTGGGAGTTCCTGTCGTGGCGCAGTGGTTAACGAATCTGACTAGGAACCATGAGGTTGCGGGTTCGGTCCCTGCCCTTGCTCAGTGGGTTAACAATCCAGCATTGCCGTGAGCTGTGGTGTAGGTTGCAGACGCGGCTCGGATCCTGCGTTACTGTGGCTCTGGCGTAGGCCAGTGGCTACAGCTCCGATTCAATCCCTATCCTGGGAACCTCCATATGCCGTGGGAGCAGCCCAAAGAAATAGCAAAAAGACAAAAAAAAAAAAAAAAGCACTAGGTCTTTTGTCCTAATAAGGTGACTCTGGGTGGGTTTCTGGGAAGGGGTTGGTCACCAGCAAGACCAAGCCAGGATTAGAAGCTAGGAATTTTCAGCCCCACCCTCCATCCTCTAGATAGGTGAGAGGGGCTAAAAATGGAGTTGATTATGCCCAAGTGAGGAAGAGCCCCTACAATCCCAATAGCAGGGGTGGGAAAACTTCCAGGATGGGGAACATATCCACACTGGGAGGGTGACATCCCCCAACTTCCAAGGAACAGAAGCTCCTGAGCTCAGGACCCTCCCAAATCTTACTCCACGTATCTCTTCATCTAGCTCTTCATCTGTGCCCTTTATCATATCCTTAAATAAAATGGTAAAAGTACTTGTTTCTCTGAGTTCTGTGAGTTGCTAGCAAACTCAAGGAGGTGGGGTTATTGGAAACTGATTCAAGTCAGCTGATCAGAAGCACAGGTGACAGCCTGGGCTTGTGATTGGCATCTGAAGTGGGGTGGGGATGGGGCACAGTCTTATGGGATCACTGTGGGATTTAACTCTCTCTCCTGGTAGATGGCATCAGAATTGAGTCTGATTGAAGGACGTCCAGCTGGTATTGAAGACTTGTTGTTGTGCTGGAAAACCCCATGCACTGGTGACCAGAAGTGTCAGAAGTGAAATGTTTTATGTGAGTACCAATGAAACACACAGGGAAGAAAGACACAGTAGGGAGAATTGGGTTTTACCCTATACAGAAGGAGGAAAACTAGGTTTTATCCTTTCTTTTTGGTCTTTTTGTCTTTTTAGGGATGCACCTGTGGTATATGGAGGTTCCCAGGCTAGGGGTCCAATTTGGAGCTGTAGCCACCAGCCTAGGCCAGAGCCACAGCAATGCAGGTTCAGAGCTGCGTCTGTGACCTACACCACAGCTCATGGCAACGCCAGATCTTTAACCCCCTGATCGAGGCCAAGGATTGAACCCGAATCCTCAAGGATGCTAGTCAGGTTTGCTAACCGCTGAGCCATGATGGGAACTCTGGTTTTTATCCTTTTAAGTGATCTTCTAATATTTGTAAAATCTGATATTTTAGGCTCAGGAAACTTGTGTCAGTGCTGGAGCTTGTTAAAGGGCAGATTCTGTTTAACAAGGTCTAGTCTAGGGTTTGGCCTCCATGCTCTACTGAATAATTAACCCCCTAGGTGTAGCTGCAGGTCCACAGACTGACTGCTCTTTGAGTAGCAAGAATTCCACAGTTGTTGCAAATGAGGAAGAATTTATTATGTGAGAGGCAGTAAAGGGTGGTTAAAACGTCCTGGACTAGGGACCAGGCAATGTTGGCTATGAACTTCAAAAAGCCACCTGGGGAGTTCCTGTCGTGGCGCAGTGGTTAACGAATCCGACTAGGAACCATGAGGTTGCGGGTTCGGTCCCTGCCCTTGCTCAGTGGGTTAAGGTTCCGGCGTTGCCGTGAGCTGTGGTGTAGGTTGCAGATGCGGCTCAGATCCTGCGTTGCTGTGGCTCTGGCGTAGGCCGGTGGCTACAGCTCCGATTCGACCCCTAGCCTGGGAACCTCCATATGTCACGGGAGCGGCCCAAGAAATAGCAAAAAAAAGACAAAAAAAAAAAGCCACCTGGCTGTTCTCCACAAGTGGCCCCCATCCCAGTGTGTCCTGCCCCAGCCAGAGACCTTGTTGGCTAAGGGATCCAGGCAGTGGCTCCCAACAAATCCACATGGTGGTGCAGCAGCCGAGCATGAAAACACAATTAAAACAAGTAAGCAACAACAAAAAGCCCAGCCAGCCAGCCAAACAACCAACCAACAAACCCACCCACCCAATCAACAAAGCACTGGCAGGATGCCATCACTTGAAGTGACAGTGGAGACTTTATAGCTCAGGTTTTTCATTTTTACGTGTACGGTAATCCAGCTCAGAGATGTAACTAAAGCTGCCTGAGGTCTCACAGCAGGACCAGAAATTGGGGTCAGTCTGGCCCCAGCACCAGTTCCTTTCTGCCACTGCATACTGACTTTCCAGATATTAGTGATGATTAGTGCCTGGGCAGATCCCGTAATCCCTCGGCCTCAGCAAGCGTCTCATCTGTAAGATGATCGCCGAGGTTCCACCATCTCCAACACTCTCTGGAAGTTGTATCTCCTTAATTTCTCATTTGGGGAAAGAATAGGACAAAGATGGGTCCCTCTCCTTCTGCAGAACTCTAGACCCAAGGCAGTTAACCCAAACACAAAGTGTTGCTTAAAGCAAAATTGCAAGTATGGATGTCCTCTTTCCACTGTTAGAAGAAAGTTCTCTGATTCTCAGTTTCTGTCAAGTGAGAACATTGTTTTGCCTTTTACCTCACAGCATTTGATTTATTTTCAGCTGAGTTGCCTTAAGGACTAAATTATAGGGGGGACCAGGAACTTGGCTGACTTTCTATGACTAAGAGATAACAAGAAAACCTCATCTTCCTCTCCTTTTATCATTGCCAAAGCTCCCAGGAGGGACCTTTAATAGCCCTTGAGTTGTGGCCTTCCTACACTGCCTCACTGCTTGAGCTTTTAGTTTGTGTAGAGTGTCTGGGTCCATTACCAGGGGTTGGAAAAGAGACCCTCAGAGTGAAATTGGTCTTTAGAAGATGTAGTTGAAGTTTTCTCTTTGATAAAGGAAATCGAAACTCCTAAGGATTTTTATAATTTCTTCTAGAAAACAAGCATATTTATGTGAACATTCAGAAAGAAGAAACCCTATGACTCAATCCCACATACAAAATAGAGAAAAACAGACTAAAATAGAATAGAAAATGTCCTGGCTTGCTGCCAAAGAAAAACAACTAGCCTTTTGGTCTATTCAGTAGATCCATAGATCCTGATTAAATTCAAACTAACTATAGCTCTTTTGAATCTCTACTAATGAAAGGAGTAGGCTTTTAAAAAAAACCCTGATTTTTGGAGTTCCCGTCGTGGCTCAGTGGTTAACAAATCCGACTAGGAACCATGAGGTTGTGGGTTCAATCCCTGGCGTTGCTCAGTGGGTTAAGGATCCAGTGTTGCCGTGAGCTGTGGTGTAGGTTGCAGATGAGGCTCGGATCCCTCGTTGCTGTGGCCCTAGTGTAGGCTGGTGGCTACAGCTCCAATTAGACCCCTAGCCTGGGAACCTCCATATGCCGCAGAAGCAGCCCTAGAAATGGCAAAGAGACAAAAAAAAAAAAAATCAATTTTCAAATCAATGAGCAAACCCACCCAGGACTAGTAAATGCTGCAGTCAGGATTCAAACACGGATCTGATTTAAAGCTCCTTAGCTGCTCTGTTAGATTGCTTTTCTCAAAGGCAGTAATATCCATCTATCTCAGTTTAACTTCTGTCCCAAGCTAGTCTAATATCCTCCAATGCAATTTTTTTTTGTCTTTTTGCCTTTTTGCCATTTCTTGGGCCGCTCCTGCGGCATATGGAGGTTCCCAGGCTAGGGGTCAAATCGGAGCTGTAGCCACCCGCCTACGCCAGAGCCACAGTAACGCAGAATCCGAGCCGCGTCTGCGACCTACACCACAGCTCACGGCAACGCCGGAACCTTAACCCACTGAGCAAGGCCAGGGATCGAACCCGCAACCTCCTGGTTCCTAGTCGGGTTTATTAACCACTGACCAAGCCGGGAACTCCCCAATGCAATTTTGAATTTAGTCCAGTGATTCTCCCAAGAGGGCAGAAGGCAACGCAAGGCAAAAGTATCTGCCAAACATGTGCTTGGGGATACAGTAGGTTCGACTCTTATTCTTGAATGACCTACATCCCTGGGCCATTCCAGTTTAGGATACTCCCATAAAACAAGAGAGGAACATCCAGACATTGCTCTGAATCAGCCCGCCTCAGCCAAACAATTTGGACGAGGCAGGTCTAAGAGGTCTCTTCTTCATTAAGCCAGTATTTTTGGACCAAGTTCTAAGTACCAAGGACTAAGGTAGGTGTGCTGGTACCAAGAAAGCAAATTGCTCTCACCTTCAAAGAGCTCATGGACTGAAGGGGAGAGAATCACACAAATGAAGGGATAAACAATAGATCATTTAGTAGCGCTAATGGAAGCATGCATGAATGAGTGGATATATAGGAAGACAGGACCCAGGTCTGATTAGATGAGACAAGGCAAAGTTTACAGAAGAAGTGGGGGTGGAGCTGAAATGTGAAAGATGAGCAGGAACTTTCCAGGTACATAATCTGGAGCTGGTTTTCAGGAAGAGGGAAAAGCATATGCAAAGGCTTGGATATCTGTTTTCCTTTTTTTTTTTTTTTTTTTGGTCTTTTTAGGGCCACACTCGTGGCATATGGAAGTTCCCAGGCTAGGGGTCAAATCGGAGCTGCAGCTGCCAGCCTATGCCGCAGCCACAGCAATGCTGATCCAAGCCATGTCTACAACCTACATCACAGCTCATGGCAATGCCAGATCTTTAAGCCACTGAGCGTAGCCAGGGATCGAACTCAAGTCTTCATGGATACTAGTTGGGTTTGTAACAACTGAATGACAATGGGAACTCCTCAGATGCCTGTTAAGCCTTGAGGGCAAGAATCTAATGTAAGGCGACAGGGTGGAACACAGCAGGAAATAGGAGCAGACGTGGGAGCTGGTGCAGAACATAAGGAGCAGCCTCTTGGACCATGCTGGGCAGTGCATATTTGTCCTCTAAGACACAGGAAGCTCCTGGAGAATTTACAAAGGGCTCATGGTTGCATTATCATGTTAGAGCCAAAATCCAGGCATGACACATTACAGAAACCAAAATATGCCAATGGCTTTAAAGAGCACTTAATGAATTATTCCAGCCACTACCCAAGCCTATCAAAATCACCAAGCATGTAAAAGTCTTCGCCTGTGTTTCTCACTTTCTCCTGCTTCTCTTCCAGCTAAATGTGTTCTGTCCTTTACCATCTAACCCACCCAAACGTTCCTGTGTTTCAGAAGTCCAAATGAAGCCTCACTACCTAGAACCTCAACTCAAATTCACAAGACCATCTCAGATATCACCTGAATAAAACAGTTGGCACAAATGAACATATATGAATAGGTAGGCTTAACACTGTGTCCTCCAGCTGTCCAGCCCCCACATAGGTAGGAGAATGCTCTCCTGGAATGAACTGGGCTTGAATGAATCCAGAAGGGCAATTCTGGCCAAGTGAAGGTCTCATTCCTGTAGGTTCAAGTTTGCAGAAATAGGCAATAGGGTAAGTAGAGACATATGGAAGGGACAGAATCCATAGGCATTCTCTGAGCAAGAGCAAAGGACTGAGGCAGTTGCTAAAAGATGGAATGCAAAGCTGGGGCATGGAGGAGCCAGGGACATGAGACCAGAACCTGGGTGGGATGAGCACCTGGGATGTGAACTCCAGGAGTGCCTGAGATGGTGCTGCCACCACCAAGGTGTTCGCTGGGCTGTGGTGCAAAAGGAACCTGCAAAAACATCTATATCCTAAACGAGTTCTCTATCCATCTTGCTGGCTCACCAGTTAGTGGACCATACACAGTTTTTCAGCAGATAGTCTTCTGATATTCCTTGCTTTCTGAAATTTCAAAAATTTATAAAATTGCTACCCTGTCTTTGGCCCTTTCTCCCCAGCTCCTCCCACCTACATGTAAAGATTGATAGTCAGCAACAGATAAATGGATAAAGAAGATGTGATAATGGAATACTAGTCAGTTATAAAAAAGAATGAAATAATACCATTCGATAATATCACACTAAGTGAATTAAATCACAGAGAAAGACAAATATCATATATCACTTATGTGGGCTCTAAAATATGACACAAATGAACTTATTTATAAAACAGACTTATGATTACCAAAGGGGGAAGTGGGGAGGGACAAATTAGGAGTTTGGGATTAATATATACATACTACTATATATAAAATAGGTAAACAATAAGGACCTGCTACATAGCATGGGGAACTATATTCAATATTTTGTAATAACTGTAATGGAAAAGAATCTGAAAAAGTGAATATATGTGTGTGTATGTATAAATCTAATTACTTTGCTGTACACCAGAAGCTAACATAGCATTGAAAACCAACTATGCTTCACTTTTTAAAAATCAAGAAGTTAAATCAACATTACCGAGACAATGCTTCCTGTAGGAAGAATGATCAGCATGCAGTGATATAAAAGGTATCCAAGATACAGTGTTACATTTAAAAAAAGAAGTTTTGGCGTTCCCGTCATGGTGCAGTGGAAATGAATCCAACTAGAAACCATGAGGTTGCAGGTTCCTCCCTGGCCTTGCTCAGTGGGTTAAGGATCTAGTGTTGCTGTGGCTGTGGTGTAGGCCGGCAGCTGAAGCTCTGATTCGACACCTAGCCTGGGAACCTGCATATGCCGTGGGTGTGGCCCTAAAAAAAAAGCAAAAATAAAATAAAAAATAAAAAAATTTCACAAGAGTTCATCTAGTTCAATCTTATTTAAATTAAAAATGCTTATAGAAAAGCATTCCATTTATGAATGTACACTTTAAAAAGACAAATTGAAATACTCCCGAGTAGTGTTTTTTCTTTTTTAAATTTTGCATTACCCAAGTACTATTGAATAGCCCTATCTGCACACACCACCCACCTGTCCTTTTCACTCTCTTAAGGGATTCTGAACCTTGTGGTAACTCAAGAAAACTGTAAACATCATCAATAGGAAAGAGAATGTGGGTTGCTGCATGAATAAATGTTGAAAAGGCCAAGGATTTCATGTTGTTTCAAGTCTGTTCTTAACAATAAATAACAATCATTAGATTGAATTTTATCTCTTGTTATTTTACCCACTCTGCTTTCTGGTTTTATGAAAAAGACCTAGGTGTCTTAACTGACAGTAAGTTCAATAGAAGCCAACTGTAGGCGGACCAAAAAATCTAACGCAAAGTTAAACTGGATTAATAGATGTGATGTTCGGTTCTAGATGATATATTGTTCTCTGAGCTGGCGAGAACACAGCTGGAGTAATAAAGGCTATCATTTATTATAAATGTGACATGTTCGCCTTGTAAAAAACAAATAGCACAAAACTGTATGAAATAAATTGTTGAAATCCCTGCATCTTTCCACCCCCTACCCATTCACCATGGTTTGCTGATTTGAACAGTTCGCAATGTTTTCTTCTAAATACAAACATTTTATAGACATATATAATTTTCTTCCACCAAAGAAATCACTTTGGCAACTTGCTTTTCATTCCAAAATCACCGACATCAAATATACAAATATAGAGATGTTCCATAATTTCCTTAATCAACCCCTACACACAGACATTTGTCTGTATCTGCAGGGTAGGTTCATAAAAATGGAATTTCTGGGTCAAAGGGTACATTCACAATTTTTGACAGGTAGTAACAAATCCTTTCCAAAAAGGTTGCATGGAAATCACATTTGAGAAACAGCATATGTATACACATGCACACACACACACACACACACACACACACACACACAGGAGTGTGTCCAGAAAAAAAATAATTAAGGTAGTAATATGACATGAATGTTGGATGTATGGGTTTTTAATAATTCACTTCATATTTGAATTGTATGACCTTGGACATGTTATATAACCTCTTCAAGTGTCAGTTTCCTCATTTGTAAAATGGGAATCATAGCTCCTCCCTCCTCTGTGGTTGGGTCGCTTTAATGAGATAATCTGTGGAAGATGATTACCATGGTGTTTATCACACACGAAGCATTAAGAGATGCTGTTAGGGTGAAGAATCTGGAAAGCAAGGGTCAGGAGACAATGGAAAGGAATTTTCTGTGTGCTGCTGATTGTCTCAAAGGGTTTGAAAGGCAATCATGGGGTCCTTTCCCTCCCTCCCCCACTTTTTAGGGCCACACTCACAGCGTATGGAAGTTCCCAGGCTAGGGGTCAAATTGGAGCTACGGCTGCTGGCCAGAGCCACAGCAATGTGGGGTCTGAGCTGTGCCTGCAACCTACAACACAGCTCATGGCAACGCCAGATCCTTAAGCCACTGAGGAGAGCCAGGGATTGAACCTGCATCCTCTTGGATCCTAGTCAGGTTCGTTAACCACTGAGCCACTAAGGGAACTCCCGAGATTGCTGTTCTTGAGCAGAGGAATTTTTCATTAGCTTGAGGGGAGACAATGGCTGGATGAGAGTATACCCTGTTGACCCAAACGAAGACCTGAGGTGGAGCCAGTGGAAAGGGAGATAGGACCTCTAAGTGTGGCTCTGTCACTAATTAGTTCCTCTCAGCCAGGCCTCCTAATCCCCTGGCAGTGGTTAACAACCATCCTGGATTCAAGTTCTGGTTTTACCAACTATTAGTCATAGGATCCTGGGCAAATCACTTAATGTCTCTAAGCCAAGGTTTCCTCCTGTGTGAATAGAGATGACTGTACTTTTTAGGCATAAGATTTTGTGAGATTAAATTAGGTAGCCTTCAAAACACTCTGTGTAGCACCTGGCCATATGCTCAATTAGTTACATTTATTAGCTTTTTAAAAATTATGGATACCTACCAGATACTGTGTCACAGGTGTAGTGACTATTCCAAACTGTACAAGATTCTTGCCTTCCAGGGGTGTGTAATCAGTAAGTGAAATGATATAAAATTATTTCGGATTCAAGGCAGTATTTCCTAGCCACATATAAGTGCTATGCAGATCAACTATAACTATAATAATCAGGAAAAAGTTTGAAATATTGAGAGAATTACCAAAATGTGACACAAAGACACAAATGAGCAAATGCTGCTGGAAAAAATGGCCCTAATAGACTTACTCAATGCAGCATCGCCACAAACCTTCAATTTGTGGGAAAAAAAATGCGAACTCTGCAAGGAATAATCATATGCAGTAAGATGAGGTAGGTATAATGCTGTGCCAATTTCTGCTATAGAGCAAAGTGATCCAGTCATACGTATATATACATTCCTTTTGTTGTATTATCTTCTATCGCATCCCAGAAGATTGACTACAGTTCCCTGTGCTACACAGTAGGACCTCTTCAGTGTCTCTACATACCACGTTCAATCTTTCCTCTAGCTTCTTGAATACATGGAATACGGTAATAATTACTTTTACTTATTTTATTTTTTGTTTTTTAGTGCCGTGTCAGCAGCATATGGAGTTACCCAGGCTAGGGGTCAAATCAGAGCCATAGCTGCCGACCTACACCACAGCTCACTGAAATGCCAGATCCTTAACCCACTGAGCCAGGCCAGGGATCGAACCTGTGTCCTCATGGATACCAGTCAGATTTGTTTCCGCTGAGCCACAACAGGAACTCTGGTAATAGTTACTTTTAATGTTCTTTTCTACTAACTCTACCATGTGTCAACTTTGGATCAGTGTGATTAATTTTTCTGCTGATTACGGATCATACTTTCCTTTGCACACCTGGTAATATTTGACAGGAGCCAGAAACTGCCAATTTTACCTTGTTAAATGTTGAATGTTTTTGTTTTCCTATGAGTTTTTTTAAGCTTTGTTCTGGGACATGTTTATGTGACTTGGAAACAGTTTGATCCTTTCAGGTCTTGCTTTTGAGCCTTTTTAGGTAGGACTAGTGCACCATTAGTTTAGGGCTAACCCCTCTTCCTCACTTCTGACTATTTATCTGGTCCTCTGTGAATTATGAGATTTTCCATTCTGCTTCTTTGCAGCTCTCCCCTCTTCTGCAATTGGCCTTGCAAACTCTAGCCACCTTGGTCTCTCGGAACTCACGGTTTTAGGAAACCATTGAGCTATGCCTGGGTTCCCCTAATGCCCTTGCATCTTGGAAACATTCTCCAGGAAATAAGCTGGGGCAATCATACTGCTCATGTCACTTGTTTCCTGCCTCTCAGGGATCATCATCCTTCTTTGCCTGATGGTCAATGTCTTTAAAAGCTGTTCCACAGATTTTGGTTATTTCAGGAAGGATTGTAAATCTGATGTCTTTTAATACATCTCATCTGGAACTTGAAGTCCCCACAATTTTTGAAGCCTAACATTAACAGTCTTTGTAATTGTGGGTCTCATGTCTAATAGTTAAAATGTACTCATAAACTTGCTCAGAGATTATGATTTTTAAATTTTTTATTTATTTATTTTTTGCTTTTCAGGGCCGCAGGTGTGGCATATGGAAGTTTCCAGGCTAGGGGTTTAATCAGAGCTGCAGCTGCTGGCCTATACTATTGCCACAGCAACACCAAATCTGAGCCACGTCTGCAACCTATACCACAGCCCATGGCAACACTAGATCCTTAATCCACTGAGTGAGGCCAGGGATCCACCCCACATCCTCATGGATTCTAGTCGGGTTCGTAACCTGCTGAACCACAACAGGAACTCCTCGGAGATTATGATTTTAACTTTAAAATTTTAATTTACATCTAAGCAAGTTAGCTCAGTCACTGTTTCTAAGGATAATTATTTCATCAGCAAATATTTGAGCACCCAGTAGGCTCATTTCTAGTTGTTGGGGATTATAGCTGTGAATAAGACAAAACCTTGGCCTCATGGAATTCATATTCTAGTAGGCATATTTTTGTTCCTGTTTCTTTTTTTTTCTTTTTCTTTTTATGGCTGCACCTGCAGCATATGGAAGTTCCTCAGCTAGGGGTCCAATCTGAGCTGCAGCTGCAGGCCTAGGCCACAGCTACAGCAATGCCAGATCTGAGCCTCATCTGTGACCCACGCCACAGATTGTGGCAACACCAGATCCTTAATCCACTGAGCAAGGCCAGGGATCGAACCCACATCCTCATGGACACTCTGTTGGGTTTTTAACCCATTGAGCCACAACGGAAAGTCCATGGGCATTTTTTTTTTTTTTTAAGAAGCTAGTGTGATGTTTGCTAATTGGTTAAATTCTTTCTGCAGGAAACTCAAAATAAAACTAAGTGACATAAAAATTCTAAGGACCAATGATAAAGTCAGGCATACTTTCAGCTTGAAACGTCTGCAAATTAGTAGCCCTGAACCACAGTTGTGTAGCATCTGTGGGCAAATTTTACTGTTTGAACATAAGCTGCAGGATTCAATGCCCTGCCTGTCAGCTAGCCTCTGGATTCCCAGCGCGGAACACAGTGTCTAATTCAGAGTGGGTGCTTGATAAATATGCGGTGAAACCATTTCAATCTCGTCTTCACGGGACTGCATCTGGGTTCCTACAGCGACATAACTGACAGGAAACAGCTAGCAGCACCATGGGGATGAAAATGCTTAAGTGCAACAGTGGGAGATGGACATGTAACATGAAGCTGCCTGCTTGTCCTCTATTGACAGTTCTTTTAAATTTATAACTGGCAGGTGAGAGCTGACACTTCCTGCCTTTCGTTTGGTTCCATAGCTTTTTCATATGGCTGGTCTAAACCCCTTGCCTTGATTCCCCCAGGTGAGGGAGAGGAGAGGAAGAAGAAAGGGGATTCTGTAGCTTCTAAACTTTACTTTCCAGTGTTGTATGTGTGTGGTATCTATGAATACCTGTGGACATATACGGAAAACGTGAATACGGGGAACAACTTGAACTGGCTGGGGGTGGTCAGGGACCCAGGCCATGTGTGTCCTTCCTCTGACCCGTGTACACCTGGCCGCCCAGGTAACCCAGTCAGTCCAGCGGCGCCGCAAGCCAGACCGTGGGTAGGAAGCGTGGGCGTGGGCTGATGCTGGCCTCCGCACACAGCGCTGGAGGTTCGGAGGCTGCGTTGGGAACCTTCGCGGGAGCTGGGGTGCCCCCACTGCCTTCCCGCACCTGCTCACGGTGGCCAGGGTGGGGGCGGGCGCGGGCGGAGGCCCGGGCGGGGCGGGGCGGGGCGGGGCGGGGTCAGACACCCACGTGACGGGCGGCGCGGGTATTAAGCGGCTCGGCTGCTTCCTGCAGCCCGAGCTGGTGTTTCGCCCGCGACCCAGCGCCCAGTCGACCCGCCCCGAGAGGACCGCGTGAAGGTCGCCCCGCGCCCGCCCGTCCGCCCGTCCGCCTCCCGCGCCCCGCCGCGTCTCCGCCCGTCTGCCTGTCCGCCGCAGCCCAGGCCACCGAGCGCCATGAACCAAGTCGAGCCCGGCGTGCAGTACAACTATGTCTACGAAGACGATGAGTATATGATCCAGGAAGAGGAGTGGGACCGCGACCTGCTCCTGGACCCGGCCTGGGAGAAGCAGCAGAGGAAGGTCAGCTAGGGACTCGTGCCCGTGTGTCCCCCTCCCCGAGCGTCGCCGACGGGGGAGCGCCGCCGACCGTGCGGACTAGCGGGTGGGAGCTGGCTGGAGGGGTCGTGTCGTCCCGTGACCTTGTGACCCGGGTGCCCCCGTAGAAAAGGGAAAACGTGCAGGGAACGGCTAGGCAACCGGCGTCGTGGGTGAGCGCGCGAGTGCGTGGGTGCGCGCGCGGGTGTCACATCAGAGTTCCAAAACGAAAAATGTTACAGGGATAACAGTGCTGGGGGCAGGGGAGGTTCCGGTTTAACTTGCGATAGAACAGAATCTGAGGCTCAGGTCTGCTTCCGACCCCTAGAGTCTGTGACCTTGTCCCCAAAGTTGTGTCTCCTGGTCCCTTTGTGTCCTTTTCCCCCTAACTGATGACTTCCCAAATAAAAGAGGTCAGAGGAACATCTTGTCCATCCCAGTTTTCATGGGGCTGCCCCCAAGAGTAATTGAAAATCGTTTATTCAGTGTCTTAGGGCTCCTTGGAGAGGGGCGCTGTATGAACAGTAGACATTCACCCATAAAGTAATAGTTATTTCACACTCTATTTTTGGTTCATTGAAGTAAGCACACAGGGATGAGGGAGTCAGCCAGCTCGAAAAGTTTCCTGCCCATGTTGGTTGGCGCTCTCTGGGGGCCCAATGGAACATTCCACTATTTCAAGGTTTCTTCTTGATCCCCTTGGCTGGAACAAGTGGGACATGCTCACCAGGAGGCTAAATGCTGCCTCCTGTTTGACCAGGCACAGAGTCTGGCCGAGTCAGGCGTGCCAGCCCAGACCTGCTCATCCAACCTTATGATGACAGTGTCCTGGCAAAAGCAAGGTGCCCTATGCTTTTTCCCCCTGATATTTCCGGGGGTGGGGCATCGTGGCTTTCCCTTCTAAGGGCCTACTTTGAAGTGGATAACCTCTGTTGACCATATGTGTGCATGAGAATGCTCTGTGTAGCTGCCTGCATGGGTAACTATTATCTAATAGAAGCCAGTGAATAAATATATGGCTGGAAAACACATACACTCCATACTCCCAACAGTGCTAGCTGAAGGCGAGAGGTCTAGTATTTGGATAGTTATTAAATAACCATTTTGGGGTTTTGTGGTTGTTATTTGTAAAATAACCATATATTATCAAATTGGGATTTCTCTTTCCTTGTCTTTTTTTCTCTCTTAAAAAAAAAAAAAAAAAAAAAACCCTGACCTACTGTTAGTATTTTAAAGCTCTAATTTAGCTACATTTCATTCCCCACCTTAGTTTCCTAAGACTTCCATCATCCCTAGCATCTTGGAAACAACAGAATAGGAGTAATAAGGAGAAGTTGAGTCTATAAAAGGGAATAAAATTTCAAAACATCCACATGTTTTAAATGAGTTATTAAAACTCATGAGGGAAACGTCCACATGTTTTAAATGAGTTATTAAAACTCGTGAGGGAAACGCATGGCCTAGGGATTATTAGTGTGTCATCTGGGCAAGTTGACGCATCATCAGAAAGAAGTTTAAAAGCTGCTTTCGTTTTTAGCATGTTCCTTATTAAAAAATTTTTCCCACAATTTTGATGATTACATTTTTTTCATGGTTTTTTTTTTTTTTTTAAGTCTTAAGTCTTTGTTTACATGATTGCTTTTTTTCCCCCCATGAGAAAGAGCAAAGTAGCTGAGCAATTGGACAGGTAGTCTGCCCATCATTTTTGAAAGTAATAGTCTAGTCACAATTGTGTCTGTTGACTTTGTTAGAGTACAGTACAGGATAGAGTTAATTTTAGCTTCCAAAGGCCACACTGACATATGCTTTTTGTCATATATATATGCTATATATTCACAATATTTTTGGATATAATTTCATTGTAATATTTTAAAATTTGAGGTTCTTGTGTGCATGTATTATTATAATTGTATAGCACTTGAAGTACATAACTAAAAAAACAGAACACTCCTAATCCCAGTACAAAACAATGTTAAAAAGTTTAAAGTGAGAATTCATTTGTTTTTATCCCCTTAGATAAAGAGGTTAGGTTTGTAGATGTTGGAGAAAAACAAAACAGAACAAAACATGACATTAAGACACAGAGCTGAACAGATCCAGAAGATTCTCGATTTCTACTTTTGGTATAGAACCCACTCAAGTCAATAGAATAATACTGAGCTGTGAGCTCAGGGCAGCCAGAGCAGGGGCCTCTATTTATGTCCTATGAGCCAAACTGCTGGAACAGGATGAGGATAAAATGCCATTGTTTCTATTGTGGGTACCTGCTCTACACTTGCCATTTCAGTGATATGCTGGGTATGAGATCTGTCAACAGATGCTGGTAACACATGATGACGTCTATGGCGTTATAATGGATGTGGGGGCTAATTATATCCACAGTTCACAGAGTCTCAGGGGCTGTGGTAATCCTTGCTCTCTGGTGTGGAATTCCTGGCCACAGAAGGACTTAGGAAAAGCATAGTGTGCTCTGTGTGTGTGTATGTGTGTGTGTGTGTGTGTGTGTGCGCGTGTGTGAGTGAGAGAGAGAAATACCAGAGAATTCGTCACATAAAATTTACCACCTTAACCGTTTTAAAGCCTTCAGTTCATGCATATAAGTACATTCACATTGTTCTGTAACCATTTTCCAGAACTCTTTTCATCTTGGCCAAACTAAACTCTGTATCCATTCAACAGTAAGTTTCTATTCCTCTCACCCCGCCCCCTGCCCCAGCCTCTGGCAACCTTCTGATTTCTATCTCTATATGAATTTGACTATCCTAGGGACCTCGTATAAGTGGAGTTGTGCACTGTTTGTCCTTTTGTGATCTCTTAGTTCACTTCGCATAATGTCCTCAAGGTTCATCCCTGTTTTGTCATGTGTCAGAACTTGCTTCCTTTTAAAGGCTGAGTAATATTCCACTGCATATTTATCCATTCATCCATTGACCCCACATGGGTTGCTTCTACCTTTTGGTTGTGAATAATGCTGCTGGGAACATGAGTGTACAGATATCTTCATGACCCCATTTTCAGTTTTTTTGTTCGTTTGTTTGTTACATCCCCAGAAGTGGAACTTCTGAATCTTGAAGCAATAATTGGTTTTCAGTTTTGGGAGGACCTGTGGTTCTTTTTCCAAAAGGAGGCAATTTAGAAGATGTTGAATCGAGCATGAGTAGGTATCAGCATTTCAAATTGCCTCCGCCTTTTCTTTTGGGGGCGTTTAAGAATACTTATATTCCCAGAAATTTGGTTCTCTTTAGTGGACTTGTGAAACTTCTAGAGCTTTGGTGTTTAGAAGCAAGCTTCTCCTGGAACCAAGAAGCTCGATCAGCTTTTAGCTCAACTGCGGCCTAATCGGGAGGTTACTGGTCGGGGCAGCAATGCTGAATATGTGTGCTATCTCCGTGGGCGCAGGCGCTGTCTGTCACCACACTCTGGGAGGCTAGCACAGACCTTTTAAGGAAATGACTTGTGTGTTTCCATACATAAAGGGTCCTCCCATCCTTAGTCTCTATCAGTTGTCAAGAGCATAGATAGCCAAATAGAATCCTTTATTCCACCCTCAGAATTCTGAGTAGTTTTCCTTGCTCCTCAAGAAAGCTCAGTTCTTCTGCACACTCCCAGTTGAGCTGGACCGACTCACCATTCACCTGGGGGCACCGGCTGTTGGTCCTGTCACGCTAAAATGTTGTCACACGGGGTCAGGCTGCGTGGAAGGACACTTGTGTGGGAGCAGCTGCCTGTAGGTCCGGAATAAACAGGGAGCCCAGAACCTCCAGTTGTCTCCTTCGGTGTTCTGAGGAGCAGCTGCTGGTGAAAGGCCAGTGGGGAGGGCTTTTTTCCCCTGCATGGTGGGGCACGCTCTGGCAGGAATTTTTTTCATGGGAGTAAAAAAGGCCCTGATTGTTCCAACGAGGTGAGCGATTAACGAAAAGCCGGTAAAATGTCTCAGATTCATGATGCACAGCTGAATCTCAGCTCTTCCCAGTACTCTGTTTGGCTGAAGTCTAGTTGCTGAACCTTTTGAGCTCCATCTCTTCATCTAGAAAATAAAGGGATACCTGTCTCTCTTGCCTCATAGAGTTCTTCAGAAGCAAATGGTTAAACTGGTCTATGTGGAGGGGGTTCTCTGCTGTGCAGTGATCTGTAAATGGGCCAACATTATTCCTGCGCTTGTGCAGCCAGCACTTGTTAATTTCATCGGGGGGGTGCGGTGCTGTTGTAATTAATCAGGGCTGTGACTGGACTTGTGCTGGGAGGTGAAGCCCGTGATATTTGTTCCTAGAGACTTGAATGTACTTTTTATTGTGATGAAATATACGTAACATAAAATTTACCATTTTAACTATTTTCAGGCGTGTGGTTCAGTGACATTATTAGGTTCACATCATTGTGCAGCCATCACTACCACCCACCTCCTGGATGTATCCATCATCCCCAAGTTAAACTCTATGTCTGCTAAACAGTACCTTTTCACTACCCACCTCCCCTGGTGTACCTTTAAAGATAGGACTTAGACACTTGAACACTTAGAAGATAAGAAACTGTTTACTGTTAAAAGCCAGGTGTTTGTTGTAAAATGAGCAAAAAGTATAGGAGGTCAAATAAGGAAAACCATTGTGGATAAGAATAATGGGGAAACAGTTTTATGAGAGAGTAGAACTTGGGGTGGGCCTTAATTTGAGTAATAAATGCTAGCTGAGTAGAGAGGAGAGAGAAACGGCATTTCTGGCTGGAGAAAGAGAGTGAATAGTCTACTATGGGGTTTTTGGAGGGTGGGGAGGTGATAAGTGTGATGTCATCATAATAATGTGTTTGTGCGACCTTTTGACACCATCAAAGTATCCTCACACCCATTTCAAGCGACCCTCTTACCCACCATCTGATAAAGAGATGGGGGGAGGCTCCGAGAGGTTAAGGGTGGAGGAGAAAATAACCAAGGTGGCCAGACCAGCATTTGGGTCTTCCTCCTGCAATCCAGCTCCGTATTCTTGGAGGAGGCTGCTGTTTATGATGTGTTTGAGGACGTGTGTGAAGAAGAGAGAGAGGGGCTTCAATGAAGCTGAATATGCAGGTGCACATTTAGGGAGAAAATGGCACAGGGAGACCAGGGCCAGGTAATAGAGGGCCTGGGATACCAGCATGAGCATGGACTTGGTGTGCCAAGCATGCAGAGCTCTGGGCATGTTTGAGCCAGCCAGAGCCACGCTAAAAGTCATACATTGCTTACAGAATAAACTGGAGTGGAGAAGGGCCTGGTGGGGGCGCCCAGGCAGAAGCGCCATTACAGGACTATACATTTAAAGTCGTGAGGATTAGGAGTTCCTGTTGTGGCTCGGTGGTTAACGAATCCGACTAGGAACCACGGGGTTGTGGGTTCGATCCCTGGTCTTGCTTAGTGGGTTAAGGATCCAGCATTGCCACATTGCCGTGAGCTGTAGTGTGGGTTACAGATGCGGCTCGGATCCTGCATTGCTGTGGCTCTGGCATAAGCCAGCGGCTACAGCTCCCGATTCAACCCCTAGCCTGGGAACCTCCATGTGCCGCTCAAGAAATGGCCAAAAAGACAAATAAATAAATAAATAATAAAGTCGTGAGGATTAGAAGCAGTGGTGAGGAAGGCATCAATGCTAGAGGGATTTTAAAAAGCATTAAATAACCCCATGTTGTTCCACGGCAGGCCAATGTATAAATGCAGTTAGGCAGGCAGGATCACACCATTAGTGCTCCTGGGCCTAAAACTCAAGAGAGTGATTATCCACAGGTAACACAGGGATGGGGAAGGGCTGCTTCTCCACCTGGAGATGTGTCTGGCTGGAAAGCCAAACATTGACAGAATGGGGCCTTCAGTGCAGGGGGCTGGGTTCTCGGGGCGAGTTGTGTGTCCAGGTAGCCATGGCTTAGGGGGAGGGCTGGAGTTCCTGGCAGCGTTGGCTGTCCAGAGAGAGTTGCTTATGGGCAGGCTGGTAAAGGCAGAATCTTCTAGCAGCCCTAAGAAACTTCTGCCCCCAGAGGGACCATTGTTCTTGAGATGCCCTTGGCTTGCTGTGGACAACCGCAGGTGCGGGTGTGGTAAGATGCAGGAATCACCCTCTGTCTCTGCCCCCTCTCTTAGGCACTGTGATGTGTCCTGGGGCCTGACCCAGCCCTTCAGCCAAATTCACCGAGGAAGCAACTTGAACCCCAAGTAAGATCTTCCCAGAGCGTGGGAGGAGGAAGAGAGCACTCTTAGCTGGGAAACTTAATTAACGCAGCTTCAGAAAACTGTCAGAAAGCTCTGCGGTCGGCTGCTGCTGCAGCTGGGAGACACCTACAGAAAAGGCGCTGCTCTGGGGTGGGCGGGGGCCCAGCCATGACGAGCAGAGGAGTTGATACGGAATACGTTGGAGGACAGTCAGAATTGTGCTGTGGTTTCCCTGGGAACGGTACTCGTTCTTCCAGAAAGAACAGAAAGCAAAGATGAGGGGGAATGCTTGCTAACTGCTGTGCTAGACAAATTTCAGAGGAAGGAAAACCTTGAGGGCAAGAAATGGGTCTTTCTAAAGGAGTCCGAGGAACCCGGTTTCTACAGACATCTCCCTGCTGTGCACACACAGCACCCCTCCCACAGTTCTCTGGCTCAGAAACTAGAAGTTGTTTGAGTTCCCATCGTGGCTCAATGGGTTAAGAATCCGACTTATCCATGAGAGTGTGGGTTTGATCCCTGGCCTTGCCCAGTGGGTTAAGAATCTGGAGTTGCTGTGAGCTGTGGTTTAGGTTGCAGACATGGCTTGGATCTGGTGTTGCTGAGGCTGTGGTGTAGGCTGGCAGCTGCAGCTCTGATTTGACCCCGAGCCTGGGAACTTCCATATGCCACAGGTGTGGCCCAAAAAAGAAGAAAACAAACAAAAACCTCCTAGAAGATGTTTTCTGCTGTCACTCACATGGCAGAGCAGAATAGAAGTGGAGCACAAGTGTGGCTGTTAATTCATTCATTCATTCTGTTATGGTTAGATCATGGAGTTGACACCACCCTAGGCCTTCAGGAGCTTCCAGCTTAGTTCAGAGGAAAGAAAGGGGAGGGAGAAGCACAAAGGAGGGGCCCCCAGTTACCCCAGGCCAGTGGAAGGTGGTGGAGAGGATTTCCAAAGCCCCTTCTGCACAGTTCCCTGCAGCAGTGCATGGGAGTATCTTCCTCCCTGGGACCCTGGGACCCAGGGTTACCATCAGTGCCTCCCTCTCTCCCAGCTCTGCTGGAGCCCCCTGGCCCTTCCTGCAGTCCGGGCTCTAAGGTCTTGAGGGTCTCTGTGTTTCCTGCCTGAGGGGGTGGTGGCCCCTGCTTCATCAGCCTCCCATGAAAGCTTTTCTCCCTGATGCTACAGGAATGATCTTTAAAGAACACAAGGCTGGGTCCTGGTGTTTTCACTTCAAGCCCCTCTGCACTGCTTTTCTTATCTTCAGGATAGCATTCGGGCCTCCCACAGGGGTTTGGGGGGGCAGGGCCGAGCAAGCCTGTCTGCTGCCTCTCTGCCCTCGGGGTTCCTGAAGAGTCACCATGTTAGACTTACCCCTTTGCTTTGTACCTGAGTCCTGCCTCCTCCACCCATCCTGAGACTTGTTTCTCCTCTGGGTCACTTGGTGCTGTCTCTCTCTCTCTCTTTTTTTTTTTTTTTTTTTTTTATGGCTGCACCTTCAGTGTGTGGAAGTTTCCGGGCCAGGGGTTGAATCAGAGCTGCAGCTGCTGGCCTGTACCACAGCCACAGCAACACTGGATCCTTAGCCCATTGAGCGAGGCCAGGGTTCGAACCTGTATCCTCAAGGAGACAATGTTGGGTCCTTAACCTGCTGAGCCACAATGGGAACTCCAATTGGTGCTGTCTTGGTCTCCCCTATAAGCAGATGCTCCTCTTCGGCCCCCTGACCCTGCACCAGGTCTGCTCAGAGTCAGCACTCACATTTGTGAAATGCAGGAATTAGAAGTCCTATTTCAGAAAAGAATTTAGCACAATTAAACTTTTTTTTTTTTGCAATCTTTAAAACTCCTTGAGCTACAAATGTGTTAACTCCAACTCATACTTGTTTAGTGCTTCTTCAAAGATGTTTCCTCAAAGCGTTTTCTCAAGTTCTCCAAATGATGGATTTCTCTTAGTTCTTATTCTAAGACTGAACCCACAAAGATAAGCTGCTTAATTTAAAAAACATTTTTTTTTTGCAATTTAGAGATTTGGGGAATTAAAAAAAATCATTCACGTAGATTTATTTAAATGATAATAAAATGTGTCACCATATTAATGGATAGATTTCAGGTAGCCTGAATTTGATTTGAAATGACTATTTTGTCCAGATTGAAAACCCTTTACCCACCTAATAAAGAAAATTACAAATTTCTTTATGATTCATAGAAGTATAAATTTAAACGTGTGCTTCTGTAGGTAAAGCGTGGTAAATGCCAGATCCAAGCCGTTTCTATGACCTACACTGAAGCTTGCAGCAACACCTGATTCTTAACCCACTGAGCAAGGCCAGGGATCTAACCTGCATCCTTACCAACACTATTTCAAGTTCTTAACCTTCTGAGCCTAAGTGGGAACTCCCCATATGAAATTTTTGATATGGACTATTTTGATCTGCAAAACTTGCAGTTTCTTATGGTTCAACCCAGTAAAAGCACTTTACTCTGTCTCACTATATTCAAGGTTCTTGACCAAGGTGTCACAGTAGCCAAGTCATGAAACTGAATTCATATCATTTCTAGTCTTATCTCTAATGCCTTTGGTATCGTTTGGGGAAATAAAGAGATTGTTACGCTTTTGTAGTAGTTAAAAAGGTGCAGCTTGGATTGGGGACTTGACAGCAAGCCAATGGAAATACTGAAGCGGAGGGTCAACCTAGAGATTCAAGTGTAGAGATAAACTCCCAAGTTAATCTGTTCAGAGGCAGTGAGTGGTTGAAGCTGTGAGGTGGGGAAGTGGAAGATCTACCTGTAAGGCACGGAGGTGAGCTAGGCAGTGATTACCTGAATGAGCCAACATTGCTTCTCTGGATGAAAACATACACTTATTGGATGCCTTGGAACCACTTGAACTGTTGAAATGTCTGATTTTCTTCCTGGAGAAATCTCCCCTTGGCATCTCGTTAGAACTTCCCCAGTCAGTGTGAATCTGGCATTTGAATTGGTTTAATCGCTAGAACAGGAACCCAGGGACTTGGCACCACAGCATGGGATACCTTGTAGCGCATGAGCTAGGTTCTGCTTTCAAAGGAAGTGAAACATTCTTCAGAAACTATTTATGGTGGTGTGCTCAAGTCTGTGACACCAAATCCTCCTGCCATTGGAATGGCCAAGGAGGGCCATTTTACTGAGGAAGACTTGATTGCACGTTGTTAAGGATTACTGAGCAAAGTGGTTTTATTACCGAAAAAGAAAATTGTTTCATCCTAACATACCAAATGTAGAATTTGGACTGCTGGTCTGTCTGACGCAGTTGCACAAGAAGCCAGAGGTGGGATGCTGAAGTATTTGAGTCGGCTTCCTTTCAGGATTAGAAAGGAGCCTTCGAGAGGCAGGAGTGTAGGTTAGAGCCATTCTGCAGACTTGACGTCTAGGTGGACAGGAGCGCTCTCCAACATGCAGGCTCTGCAGAGATTTGGCCAGTGGACCAAGTCAAGGACCCCCTTCCCTTTGCATTGAAAACAATATCACCTTTCTTTTATTTATTTAACTTATTATTGTGGAAGATTTCAAGCCTACATAAAAGTAAAGAGAATCCAAACTCTAGTGAATCCTTCTCAACCCACTGGCCAGGGAAAACCCAGGTTTGACAAATAGGGGCTATCCAGTTCTTTTTTTCCTCAGCTTTATTGAGATGTCATTGACAAAAAAATTGTGTATGCTTAAAGGATGCTACATTTGGAAAAATTTTATTGGCATGTAGTGGACTTACAATTGTATTCATTTCAAGTGTACAGCCAAGTGGCTCAGATATATATATATATATATATATATATATATATATATATATTCTTTTGCAGATTCTTTTCCCACATAGGTTATTAAGAATATTGAGTAGGAGTTCCCATTGAGGCTCAGCGGAAGTGAACCCAACTAGCATCCATGAGGATGTGGGTTCAATCCCTGGCTTTGCTCAGGATCCAGCCTTGCCATGAGCTGTGGTATAGGTCACAGACATGGCTTGGATCTGGTGTTGCTGTGGCTGTAGTAGTGGCCAGCAGCTGCAGTTCTGATTTGACTCCTAGCCTGGGAACTGCTATATGCCACAGGTGCAACCTAAAAAACAATAACAACAACAAAAAACTGAGTAGATTTCCCGGTGCTATATTAGGTCCTTGTTAGTTATCTTTTTTTTTTTTTTTTTTGGTCTTTCTTTTTTAGGGCCGCACCTGCAGCATATGGAGGTTCCCAGGCTAGGGGTCAAATCGGAGCTGCAGTTGCCAGCCTACACCACAGCTCACAGCAACCCCAGATCCCTAACCCACTGAGCAAGGCCGGGTATCCAACCCACAACCTCATGGTTCCCAGTCAGATTCATTTTGCTGCACCATGATGGGAACTCCTATTTATCTAATTTTTTTTTTGTCTTTTTGCTATTTCTTGGGCCGCTCCCACGGCATATGGAGGTTCCCAGGCTAGGGGTCGAATCGGAGCTGTAGCCACCGGCCTACGCCAGAGCCACAGCAATGCGGGATCCGAGCCGCATCTGCAACCTACACCACAGCTCACGGCAACGCCGGATCGTTAACCCACTGAGCAAGGGCAGGGACCGAACCCGCAACCTCATGGTTCCTAGTCGGATTCGTTAACCACTGCGCCACGACGGGAACTCCCTATTTATCTAATTTTTATATAGCAGTGTGTATCTGCTAATCCCAAACTTCTAATTTACCCTCCCCCCACGTTCCCCCTTTGATAACCATAAGTTTGATAAATATACACATTGTAAAATAATTACTAGGCATGTCTTAATTCTAAAAGGAAAAGAAATTTATGTTCAGCAGTTTATTTTCTAAACAAAATTTGGAAGCAAAACTGCCAAGTAGGCTGATAGACCCCTTTCCTGCTTGGGAATTCCCATCTCCTCTCCTCAGACCTGCCCTTCCCGCCACCCAGGTTTGGCTGTCCAGGCCTCCTCCCTGTTAGACACCTCTCCCGACCCCCAGTCTCCTAGTAATTTCTCCTGCCGTTAGTGTTATAACTGTGCCTAAAAACTAAAGACCACCAAGACCTGCCTTTCCATGAGAATTCCCTTGTGGCTTAGTGGGTTAAGGACCTAGTATTTTCACACTGCAGCAGCCCTGGCCTGGGAACTTCCACATCCCATGGGCACAGCCAAAAAAAAAAAAAAAAAAAAATTAAGACCTGCCTTTCTAGAGGTCACCAGTATTTTAAAGGTGACCTTTTGTCTGCTGATGGAGGTGACGCCTTTTAACAGCCTGTAGGTGACATGGATGGCGAAGCGCTGTTTGTGGCTGGGCGCAAAGGCAGGACTGAGGCTGCATGTTGTGGGTAAGGAGGATCTCTCCTGCTGCAGGCGGACCTGATGCACTGACCCTTCAGCCTCCTTCAGGTGTATGGTCCAGTCCTCTCAGCATCTGCTGCCATGGCTTTTACTGCCCTGAGTGATGAGCTCGAATTTGAGACAAGAGGTGGGAGCCATGTCTGAAGATGCTGCATTTGATACTTCTGCTTCTATCTCCGCCACCCCCAGAGTACAGCCGGAGGAAGGAGCAGAACAGACATCCTGAAGGGTTCTTGGAGAAAGGTTATTTTTAGGGGTAGCCTTGCCAAGGCTGTTTCCGGAGCTTTTATTTAGACACAGATCAAGCCCTCACCTGCTTAAGTAGGTGAATTTCTAGGGGATGGGGGCTGCCTGTAGGCTACAGTTCTTGAACCTCCTTACAAAAATTGCTTTTATTTGTTTCCCAGCTTTATAATTGATGTGTCACATTGTGTGAGTTTAAGGGGTACATCTCTCAGGGCCTCTGTTCTTTAGGAAAGGAAATGAGAGAGGGGGTGGGTTGATTACAGAGCTAGGGCAACCCTACATCCAGGTTTGCCCAGGACAGTCCCATGTGTGACTGTTCTCCCAGGGTAACTATAAATAGCATCATCTTTGACTCTGAAAAGTAGTCCAGTTTAGACTCCAGACTCTAGGGCCCCCTGGTTTGGAGGGCAGCACCATATCCTTAACCCACTAAGTGAGGCCGGGGATCAAACCCATGTTCTCATGGATACTAGTTGGGTTTGTTACCTCTGAGCCACGAGAGGAACTCCCCTGTATGACTTTCTAAATAGTACACATGCTCATACTTCAGACAGTTTGATATTAATATGTGCCAGGCTTTAAGGATGCTTATTTTGCTGAAAAACTAAGGGTATATACCTTATTGAAATACCTGAACCAGTTACCAAGATCAGATTTCTCGCTTTGTTCTTAGGACAGCTTAAGTCTTTCCCTAAAAAAATTATATATATATATATATATATCTTTAGACACTTGAAAGTCTGGGAGAGAAGTGGTGATGAATATATTTACTGTGTGAAAGAAATCATGTTTAATGTAAAATTTTCCATTCTACACTGAGACGCAGGTGGAACTGTCACCATTAGGGTCCTTTAAGGACTTGGGGAAGCAGGGAGAATGCTGTCAGAAATACCGGGGGTGGGGGTGTGTGTGGGGGGGTGAGGGTTCCATTTCTGTCACTGGGACCTGGGAAATGGGATATCCAGGACTCCAAAGCATCTCTATCCTGCAGCCCTCGGACTCAGACTTGGACAGTGTGTACCTTCTCCATGAGCATTTTAAAATGCGATGTTGGAATAGGGATTTCAGTGTTGAACTTAACGAAAATCTCAAAGCAGCACATCATTGAGAGATTAACTTTACAAATGGAGTATGGACATACTTGCTGGCATATGTCCAATGGAAGTAGTTTTTCAGATAGGACTGTGGAGGCAGAGTGAAGTAAAGCTTGCTAACATAATTCCAGATAACCAGGGAAGGGTGAAGTAGCAAGCCTAAGAAATAGTATAAACTTTCCCGAACTACCTTTTTTTTTTTGCTGCACCCCCAGCATGTGGAAGTTCCTGGGCCACAGATCAAACCCACGCCATAGAAGTGACCTGAGCCGCTACAGTGACAATACCGGATCCTTAACCCCCTGCGCCACAAGAGATCTCCCCAAACGACTTTTTAAAGATACACTTTAAAATAAATGTCTAAAGCATATGTCATCACTACAGAAAATATGGACACAAAATCTTAAAAAGTCGCAATGTGGAGAAGTTCCCAGTGTGGCTCAGTGGGTTAAGAACCCGATGTAGTATCCATGAGGATGTGGGTTCCAACCCTGGCTTTGCTCAGTGGGTGAAGGATCTGGTGTGGCTGCAAGCTATAACGTAGGTTGCAAATGTGGCTTGGATCTGGCGTTACTCTGGCTGTGATGAAGTCTGGCAGCTGCAGCTCCAACTTGACCCCTAGCCTGGGAACTTCCATATGCCACAGGTTTGGTCCTAAAAAGAGGAAGAAAAAGAGAAAAAAAAAAGTGCTGAAAAAATCACAACATGGAGAAAACCAGTATTAACATTTTGCTGTATTGCCTGCTAGAGGACCTGATGCTATAGTAGAGAAGTATCTTTTATACTATAATATAAAATTGTCTGAAATGGCTCAGAATACAAAGACCTTAGTATCTACTATTATTTTTGCTGCACCTGCAGCATACGGAAGTTCCCGGGCCAGGGCTCAAATCCACACCACAGAAGTGACCCAAGCCACAGCAGTGACAGCTGCCATAGGCTTTAACTGCTAGGCCACCAGGGAACTCCAGACTTAATATTTATCTTTATGCAGTTTCCACACAGCATGAGTCCTAGGGAAGGGTGTGATGATGGAGGAAATCCCAGACCGTTCCCCCTAGTGTGGAGTGGGCAGAAACTTTGAAAATACCCAACTTCCCTGCTTTTAGCCGTTCTGTTTTCTGGAGCTTTTCCTGTACATAGAACAGACCTGCTAATGTACCTGCTGGGGGCTGTTGCCTGCTTAGAACTGGGCTGTGGTCCAAAACACCAGTGTAGGAATATGGCGTGTTTCAGAGAGCTGTTCCATTCGGAATGAACTCTTTATTTTCTCTGTGTAGGCAGCCATTTATTTTGGTCCCTGAAAATAGCAACAGTATGGTGAACTTGAATTAAAGAATATTTATTTTGCTGTCTGTATAGTACAAGCTGCTCCCCCAGTTGCCGGGATGGGCTGAGGGGTTGGGGGGCAGGGGGAGGCACATCAGTGTGCTTTTCTTTAAGCTCAGATTCGTCCTCAGGAAGAGTGGAGTTTCAATACGTGTTGCTCTTGCCTAAAACCAAGCGCCAGTTGGGTCTGCCCTGTCCCAGAGTCACGTCTGGTACAGAATCACTAAAGGAACAAGTTATTTTGGGAAGCACAGCTCAGGATCAATCATATATAAGGCTGTTTGTTGGGAGTCTTACATGCTTGCTTACCAGAAAGTCCTCAAAGGAATTCTCCACATGGGCTGTGCCAGCCTGGGGGAGGCAGGTGTGACCCCACAGAACTCCCAGCCGTGGCTAAGTCGGGCTCTTGGCCTCGGGAAATCTTTAAGCTCAGATAACCAGGCACCAATAGCTTTCATGTGGTTCTTTGAGCTTGCCATTTTTTTTTTTAATACTTTAGAGCAAAAAATGACTTAAACTTTGATTCTGTAAGTACTTGATTTGGTTAGTTTAACATATGCTTTCAGTCCTAAAATACTTTGGGAAGTATCTGCATATTTCTCATCTTCATTCTTTTTTTCCATTTAACCAAAAAAACAGGGAGTTTCATCAAGATCATGTGTTAACTGTCCTTTAGAAGACAGAAGACTCTAACTTTTAATAATTAATTTTTTTTCAGAGTTCCCTCTGTGGTGCAGTGGGATTGGTGGCATCTTGGGAGCACTGGGACACAGGTTTGCTCCCCAGCCCCGTACAATGGGTTAAGCATCCCGCGGGGCTGCAGCTGTGGCTTAGGTTGCAACTGTGGCTTGAATCTGATCCCTGGCCTGAGAATTCTATATGCCTTGGTGCAGTAAAAAAAAAATTATTAAAAAAAAAGAATTTTGCTTCAAGAATTTTAAAACATCCCTTGGAATTAAAGTAGAGGTAGCTTGGCTTGCAGACTAGTACCAGGAGTCATTGGCTCAGACAAATGTCTGATGTCTTTGCTGTGTTGCTCACCTCTGCCTTGAGGGGTATAGAGATATAGTGATGAGTAATTGCAGCTGACAACTAAGAGTTAGGAGAATGAGTAATAAAGACTCCTGGAGGTGGTAATAAAATGTAGGAAATTTTCTTGATTTTTCTTGATCTGGGAGGAAATTAACAGATGGAAATCCTTGAGCTTCTAGATAAACAGAAAAGTGCTAAATAATTCTACCAAAATCCAACATTATTTATGGTGATATGTAGAAGAGGGAACATGGGGACACACATTGGATTTTAAATGGAGAGTTTGACATGGAAAAGGAATGCAGTAAGCTGAGACGTCAGACAGTTGTCATTTTCACAGGGCATGGGAAACAAGTGTCCTGTCATTGAACATAGCAGGTGACAGACTTCAGTTAGTCTGTGCATCATTTTTTTTTTTTTTTTGCTCATGTTCTTTTTTATTTTCATTTATTATGTTTTGGCCATGCTGTGGCATGTGAATGTTCCTTAGCCAAGGATCGAACCCCTGCCACAGCAGCAACCAGAGTTACATTAGTGACAGTGCCAGATCCTTAACCTGCTGGGCCAGCAAGGAACCGCATAGTTTTAATTTTGAATTGAAGTATAGTTGATGTACAATGTTGTATCTCTGGTGTACAGCAAAGTGATACTCTTTTTCATATTATTTTCATTATGGTTTATTACAGGATATTGAATATAGTTCCCTGTGGTATAAAGTATGGTTGTTGTGTATCTATTTGTATATATATTAGTTTGTATCTATTAATCCTAAACTCCTAATTTATACATCCCCAACCCCTTTTTCCCTTTGGTAACCATAAGTTTGTTTTCTGTGTGTATCATTCTTGTGCATTAGTTGCTGTTTGTCTCCATCAAAATCAGTAAAATTTAGATCCAAAGAGTGAATGTTTTACCACATTTGAATGTTGACCTCTTTTTAGAAGAAAGACTCTAGGAGCTCCTGTGGTGGCACAGCAGAAACAAATCCGACTAGGAACCATGGGGTTGTGGGTTTGACCCCTGGCCTTTCTCAGTGGGTTAAGGATCTGGTGTTGCCATGAGCTGTGGCGTAGGTCGAAGATGTGACTTGTATCTGGCGTTGCTGTGGCTGTGGCGTAGACTGGTAGCTACAGCTCCGATTAGACCCCTAGCCTGGGAACCTCCATATGCCGTGGGTGTGGCCCTAAAAAGACAAAAAAAAAAAGAAAAAAAGACTCTAAAACTATGAAAAGACAGTTCTTAAGTAGAGGTAAAAATCACAGCTCTCATACCACTAAAAAAATAAACACATGTTAAAAATGTTCTTTGAGAAAACTGAACAGGTGTGACAACTAACTAGTTCAAAGGGGAATCTGAGGCACAGTCACATTCATGAATCAGGAGTACTGAAATCAATGCAGCACTTTTCTGTGGGAGGGAGGAGGGTTGTCCCTGAACTGAGCTGAATGTCAGTCCCTTGTGTGCAGACAAGAGTGAGTTTGCTCCAATGGCTGAGATGGACGAGTGGTAGAGAAGAGTAGAATGGGCGCTGTAGACAAGGCACAACCTTCCGCTCCAAGCTCAGGTGTTTCCTGACATCACGTACCTCCTTATTTAGCTGTTTCCTCTTTCCAAATCTCATCACTTTAATCTGTCCCGTCCTTTCCAGAAGCAACGGAGGAGACACCATGTATCAGATCATTTCATTAAACCAAAATTCATCTGGGCTAGACTAGGTTTTAGGAAAAAAAGTGAAAAGGCATTTTTCCCCCCATTAGGCAGCTTCAAGAGTTTTTAGCACATTTGTTTCTTTTTTAAATGGCTGCACACTGGACATGTGGAAGTTCCCGGGCTGTGGATTGAATCAGAGCCGCAGCTTACCGGACTACACTTGAGCCAGGGAAACACTGGATCTGAGCAGCATCAGTGACCTACGCTGCAGCTTTTGGCAATGCCTGATCCTTAACCCAGTGAGCAAGGCCAGGAATCGAACCTGCATCCTCATGGATACTAGTCAGGTTCTTAACTCGCTGAGCTGCAACAGGAACCCCTTAGCTTGGTTCTTTATTCTGAACATCCGGGGACTAAATGGAAGTCTGTCTTAATGAGCCTGCTGATTGAATCCTAAAATTCATGATTAAAACTAGACCCAATTATTAAGGCTCTTTCAAATGCTGGGAAAGGACCACCCTCCCCCCCCCCCCACCAATCCCTGCTTCTAATGTCAACCATTACCTGATTCTATTTTCAGGTACCCTCAGCAATGAGGTTGCCTTTTATTTTTTATAAGGTATTTTTGGGGGAGGCAAGATTACAGTCTTTTTTTTTTTTTTTTAACATTTTAGGATTCTCTAGTTGAGTTTGACATGATAATTATAATTTTCAAAAGCCTGGAACTTGAGCAGATTCAGATTTTTAGCTCCATAGTGGTTTTTAAAAAATTTGTTTCAACTTTAAAAATCTGATTGCTATTATCATCTTTGCTCTGTCCCAGAAAGTCTGTCACATAAAATGTTATTCCAACAAATAGTTCCTGAGTGCCAGCCACTGTCTAGAACACAAAACGAAGATCCCTGCTTCTCTATGTGTCACTTTCCTAAGTTTTTTTTAGAATGTTCCATGTGGTGGTGTCATCCACCAGGTATTTCTGAGAGGATTTTTTCCTGCTTCCCTACCAAGTCCTTAAAAGGTTCTAAAGGACACAGCCCCGCTTGAGTTGCTTGTAAGCTCTGATAACCCTTGATTAGAGATTGTTAGGTAATCTAACATTGATTGACTAGAAAGAGATCTGGAAGCCTGCTTGTGGGAAGTATTTGTTGAAGTTGAATCAGTGGGAAAAGTTTGCCTCTTTTTTTTTTTTTCTCTCTGTCTTTCAGTAATTCAGTTTGTGTTTATGAGCATTCTTGGTACTCAGTTGAAAAGCAGTGTTTTGGTACTCTTGAAGTTCCAATTTAGTTATGAACGAAATGGTCGCAGTTGAAGCTTGAAGTACTAAAAATTTGAATGGCTGCTAGCTCTGTCTGTGAATATGGTCACCTGCTAGGTGCTGCGTTCCTTAGGTGATACAAAGGTGACAGAACCAGGACTAGAGGCTACTGTGTTTATTTTTCGTTTCTTTGATTCGTAATGTAATGCTTGCAGGCATGTAAAAACCTGAGAAACCAGTTGTGAGCCTTCCATTTGCAATGGTATGAAGTGGAATTTGCCTCCACCACACCCACCCCCCCACCCCCCACCCCCCCGCCTTTTTTTTTCTTTTTTTGCTGCACCCATGGCATACAAAAGTTCCTGGGCTAGGGATCGAATTTGAGCCATAGCAGTGACACCACCAGATCCTTAACCCACTACACTACCAGGGGATTCCTGGAATTTGCCTTTTTATATGAATTAATTTTAAAGCTCTTTGCATCTGGTCTATTATGAACCAAGTCCTGGTTCCTAGCTCTTTATATTAACTCTCCCTTAGGAATAAGTGGTGTTTTTTTGTTTGTTGTTTTTTTTTTTTTTTTTTAAATGCGTGGACCAAATATTTTTACCCCCATCAGCAAAAAACTAGTGTTCTGAGCATCTTGTACCTTGAGGAACTTAAGCTATGCCAGGGGTGTCCTTTGCTCTCTGAACGGTGGGGTGAGCCCTGTGGTAAGCTAGGAGAAGATGGAGTGGCTCTGAGTTCTTGGATCAGAGACCTTCTTGCATCCTTTCCTGTTTGTGTCCGAGATGTGCAGAGTGACAGTATGTGTGTGGTGCTCAGTTACTGGAGCTGGACTATCACCTATGCTCCAGTCAATGGAAATCGTGACCGTGGGCTGTCTTTAGTTTTCTCGGCAATGACTTACTTCCCTTTCCATCAGAATCCCAGAGCACCTCAGGCTTCTTTGAATTGCCACCACAGACTGCTGTTCTTTTGTGTTCCTATAACCTTTATACTTGCAGAAGATTCTCCAGTCCCTAAAGTCATCCTGCTTCCCCCGCTAGCTCGTCAAATTAGGCTCATGACGCGTTGCTTGGAGGAAGAAATGAGCCCCAGGAAGGATGAGCATTCTTACCCACATCTGACCCTGAGCTGGTGACAGAGCCAGGCTTCAGATTTTAGGGCCAGTGTCTTTCAGGGCCTCCCAAACTGAGCTGTCACATGTCACGTGATATAGTGGGATTTCGGAGATGAAGCAGAGATTTGTGGGTGGAAAATAAAAGGACTGCCTGCTGTGTCATTGGCTGCCTGGTTGTGCAAGTTATGAGAACATTAGGGCCCTAAATGGACTTGCAAGACATCTGGCCTTGGATGGTAGCACATGCGGCCTCCTTGGAATGAACACACTCTTCAACTTCTGTGCTTCTCACTTGGATTCAGTTTTTTTTTTTTTTAAATGTGGTATGTAGTTGAAAAGTGCCCTTGGGTGCTTGGCAACCTTGAAAGTCTGGAATCTTTTCGAGATCAGTTGATTATTCAACGTTCACTGTGCCAAACAGAGCCAGTCATGGTTGTGAGTGCTGGGTCCAGAGAACTGGCCCGATGTTAGCACAGACTCCAGCAGAAGCACTCTAAATGCTTCTAAAGATGACGGCTGAGTGTCTGAATCTTTACATTTAAGGTCACTCTGCTGATTTTGGATGTGATTCTTGAATGGCCTGTTTTTCTGGGCACTGTGGCCTTTGCAAGGCTCACCCTGTGTAGCTCTCCCTGTGAGGTCCCAGTGTCAGGGGCTGTGGGGCTGAGGGATGGGCAAACTTTGTGGTGAACCAGCACATCCGCTTCCACCAGCCACAGGGATTGCAGGCATCTCTGCCTTCTCAGAGCAGCGGCTCCCTGCCCTTAGGGAGGCAGTGTCTTCTTTCTTAAATGCTGGAGCCACCCCTCTTCTCCCCTCCTTAACTGGAGATTTTATAAAATGTGTGCATCTTTCTAGATATCCCCCCCCCACAACTTTTCAAATATTTAAAAAGAACTGGGAAGGCAATTAGAAGGAATCCTGGCAGATTGAGAATTTGTGAAGTGGAAAAGAAAATGCTGTTATAATTATGATTGTAAGTAGAAAAAAAAATGGAGCATATTTAGAAGAACAACTTAAAGGAGTTGTGTTTTTCAGTAGTTGTTGGTGGGAGGCTGTTCGGAACCTTTGTGGTAATAGGCTGTGTTGGCCAGCTGGCCTTTAAATTTCTTCTCCCTCTGATAACCTTTTGAATTGTTTCATAAAGTCAATCGTGACAATTTTCTTTTCTTTTTTGGTGGCAGGGAAAGTGTCAGGACATAAAGGACAAATAAGTGCGTGGTGTCAGAGTCAGAAATAGAATCTGAGTTCTGAGCCATGGCTGTGGGCTGGGCTGGTCTCCGCCTGCCCTCCCTGCTCCCTCTTGGGGACCCTGCCCTTGCTTACCTAGGGCTCAGTTGTCCCGCCATAGGATGCAGGCCAGAAGCCTCGTGCTCAGCCTTTAATGTCTTTACTCACCGAGGACAGTAAATGATAAGAAAACTCAAAATCGTAGAGCCCTCTAACAGTGCCCCCAAACTGGTTTCAACCTGATAGACAATGCTACTTTATAATTAGTGGATTTAAAAACTAAAAGTTGGGAGTTCCCTAATGGCTTAGTGGTTAAGGATCTGGTGTTGTCATTGCTGTGCCTTGGATTACTGCTGTGGCAGGTGTTCAGTCCCTGGCCCAGGGACTTCCACATGCCTCGAATGTGGCCAAGAAAAGAAATAAATAAAATAAAAGCTAAAAGGTATTCAAGCTTCTCTACCCCAAGCTTCATGCTGCAGGCTCTGCACGAATGGCACGAATGGCCCAGTGCAGCCCTCAGTAGACCTTGTTCTGTTTCATTCAGAAACACTCTGTGGCTGGAGTTCCCGTCGTGGCTCAGTGGTTAACGAACCCGACTAAGAACCATGAGGTTGCGGGTTAGATCCCTGGCCTTGCTCAGTGGGTTAAGGATCTGGCATTGCCGTGATCTGTGGTGTAGGTTGCAGACACGGTTCAGATCCCGAGTTGCTGTGGCTCTGGTGTAGGCCAGTGGCTACAGCTCCAATTCGACCTCTAGCCTGGGAACCTCCATATGGCAAAAAGACAAAAAAAAAAAAAAAACACCCCGTGGCTGTAATGAATCCTCATGTTAGGAAATGTGATCTCAGATCAGAACTTGCTATAGTTATTATGAAAGTAAAAGCTGATTAATGAAGCATGAATGAAATTGACAGTTGTCAATGTTGTCACATTTTTATTTGGAGAAAATGGAACAGTAAATTGAACAGGGTAGTCTTTAAAGGAGCCAGCCCGGCCCTAGATCCTTCTACTGCCAGAAGAATTAATACTTAAGGCATGAAATGAACGTGTACTCAGAGAACCGTGTCAGATTCAAGATTTTTTTTCATCTTTATTTGTGTTTCCAAGTGATCATCCCTTCTGGGTAGAGATGCAAACTTGCGTTATTTGAACAATATAAATAACACAGATGTTGCTCATTTTGATTAAAAGACCTTGTGCTCCTTTCTCTCTTTGGAATGGACTACCACGTACGTTCTTATGTCTTAGGTTTACTTAACTTAAAAAGAAACCAAATGCATAGTGTTCAGTAACATAAGCCTCAAGTACCCCAACGTCTCACAAGGACATCAGTGCTTCTTTGCCATTGAGCGTGCAATGTTGTGTAATTTGGCTTTAAGAAAGGCAGTTGTCTTATATTTCCTGTGGATCTGGGACTTTGCTAGTAAGTTCTTCAGGGAACAGAGAATGAGGCGAACAGATATTCCTGGGAAAGTCCTCCCACTGACAGTTCTCCCAAGCACCATGCTTCGGGGTTAAGGACCCTTTTCTGGATCTCTAGATGAAGTCCAGGAATGTCCCAGGCAGCAACTGGCAATCCTTTGGGAAGCCTTCAGACTTTTCCACACAAAGACATAATACGCCAAGGCACGGACACATGACCTTAACCCCAAGGCCTTCTTCCTTCCTCTGCTCCCTGTGGTGGAGAGTTTCAGTACCATGGCCAGGGAAAGCCCCGTATCTATGGGCAGGGGCACCAGTCTGCACCCACAGTACTGTCCACGCCACCCATGACTCACGAGTTGTGATTCTGTGTATTTCAGGAAGAAATTCTCAGATTTTCTCCCACTGCCTAAGAAATACATGTAGTGAGGCAGTGACTCCCAGACCTTTCTATCTTCTTCCCTCTGTGACTTGAATGTTTGTGCCCTTAGCTTTGGAGGGTGGTAAGGGCTAGAAACATCAGCCCTTCTTGTCTGCAGGTAGTGGTTCTGTGCTTCCCCATCGTGGCTGTCTGTGTGTGGTTCTGAAAGGTCTTTTTAGGTGCTTAGCTTCAGGATGCAAAAAGGGTATGTAGTGGGGTTCCTGTTGTGGCTCAGTGGTAACGAACCCCGACTAGTATCCATGAGATCATGGGTTCAATCCCTGGCCTTGCTCAGTGGGTTAAGGATCCAGCGTTGCTGTGAGCTATGGTATAGGTCAAAGACGTGGCTCAGACCCTGTGTTGCTGTGACTATGGTGTAGGCCAGCAGTGGTAGCTCCAATTTGACCCCTAGTCTGAGAACTTCCATATGCCACAGGTGCGGCCCTAAAAAGAAAAAAAAAAAAAAAAAAAAGGGGACAGCTGCCTTGCTAAGCTTATTGGAACCAAAGAGTCTCCCTCCAGAGCCTTATGGACCTTCTTTGGTCCCATTCTGCTTCTCCCAGATTTAGTTCCCAGGGGCCTTAAGGATGCGTGTTGCCATCCAACTGCAAGAAGATCCACCAAGAAGCCTTTAGGTAAAATGTGTGGGATTTCGTTGCTGCAGTTGCGTCTTTTGTTTTTATTCCCTCCATGGTGAGCAGGCTTTTCATAGAAGCAGAGGGCAATGGGGAATGCACAAGAACAGTCTCTGTAGGCCAGGGTATTTAAAACTGTAAATAGAAGGAAAATTAAACATTCTAATAAAGCTTAAAACTCCTTTTTGGAATGCACCGGCCTCTTTGCAAACTATTATCACAGAGCTGTTGGGGTCCCTTTTCGAGTTTCAGTTGGTTAGTCACCACCTTTATTGGCTCTTTGGAATGCTCATTAAAGAGCAGGAAACTTCATTAGGCTTAACTGAGTAAATTGACCTTGTAGATTAAGTTCATTCTTTGGATTTGTACAACTGAATAATTACCTATGGTAGGTTACCTTCATTGTATGTGTGCCTATAAAAAGGCGGTATCCAGCAGACTTTCACAATGTTCCATCGTGGGGGTCAGGAAACCTGGATTGATTTCATGAACCGCTTTGGGGTTCAATCCAAAAGTGCTTCTGATATTTATATTTGAAGGGACTCCAATAACAGGGTAACAAGGTAAGGTAATTTACACCAGCATTATTTTGCCCATTTTCAAATATAATCTAAAGACAACTCTACAAATATTTTATGTCATTATATTTTAACTCTGTCAGTTCTGTGTTTAAAAATCACAACCTACTATTCTCTTGTGCCTTTCCCCAAAGGTTGGATGTATGATTAGTCTCTGTATTGTCAGAAAAACAAACGAACCTTTAAGGTAGTTTTGCTTGCTAAGAATGGGGCCTGGGATGTTTTTTGTGGTATGAATTCAGTTGTCTGGAAACAACCTAAATGCCCATCCATAAGAAGCTAGATACATAAAGCATGGTATATTCATGACAGTGGAATACTATACAGCCATAAAAGAGATGGTCTTTGCTATATTGAATGATCCCTAGGTTATCTTTTTCTTAAAAAATATTTTAAAAAGCCAGGTGCAGAACATTGTGTAAAATGGGATTTGTCTTCAAGTGATAGGGAAAAGATGTATGTATCTGTGTGTTTATATACTTGTAGAATATCATTGAAGAGAAACACAAGAAATGGAAACTATTTGTTGTTCCTTCTGGGGAAGGGAGCTGGGTGGCTGGGAACAAGAGTGCCAGGGAGGCTTTTCACTTTTATACCTTTTTGTGCCACTTGAATTTTGAATCGAGGTAATAATAGACTCATTAATAATCTTATTTTCATAAAACAAAATTGGGTTATCCAGAGAAGCACTATCCAATAGCACTTTCTATGATCCCTGCAGTGTTTCCTATCTGTGCCATCTAAAGTAGCCGCTAGACAGATGTGGCTTTTGAGCCCTTGAAAGGTGCCTTGTACAGCTGGGGAACTAAAATTTTAATTTCCTTTCATTTCAATTAATTACATTTAAATAGTCATGTATGGTTAGCGGCTACCATATTGAGTGGGTGCAGACCTGGAATGTGACTTAAAGTGTCTGTTCTGTTTAGACCTGACTAAAGTTTAGATGTGTTTTAGGAGAAAATATTGTTAGTTGAGGCACTCACGGTAATATTTATTAGCAAATCCAAGAAAATGCCTACACTTTCTTTTTGCCCTAGAATTTAGTGCCACTGCATATTTCTTGAAATGAGTGATGATTCGTCAGATCTGAAAGTCTTTATTACCCAGGAAAATCATTTTTATGGCAACTGTGTCTTTTTGGAGTCTTACTTGGAAGAAGTCCGTGTTTCAGAAGTGCATTTTCGCATCTCTAGCTCAAGCCCTCTTTGTGTGTCTCCCCGCTCCCCTGTATAATGTGCTGGGCACTTTGTTGTTGAGCCCAGCAGTTGTTGTGAGACAAGGGGACAGTGTGCATTCTTAGCCAGCAGCTGCCAGGAGCATTTCTAATCTGGTTTTGGCAGGAAATAGAGCACAAGTGGAAGCCAAGCTAAAAGAAGCTTGAAAAATAAATGACTTTGGATGCCACTTCGTATATAGTTCAGTTTTCTGCTTAGTATTGCCCTGGTAATTTGTTAACATGATAGATGGTGAGCCCTTCCAGGGCAGGCCTGTGTCTAATTGTCATTGAAATCCAGGGTCTAGCCCAGGGCCTGGAATGTGCCTGTGGAAGGTCATTACTACTATTACTGTTGTTGTTATTATTTAATGAGTGACTATACTGCAAATTTGTTGAATTGATTTAGTTATTAGCTTCAAACTATTGTTCACCCAGGATAAACAAGTTGAGATAATTAGTGGTTCTGCCCCCCGCCCCACTTCCCCTTTCTACCAGACAATGCCGCCCACCCTCTGTTCTAAAGGATGAAATCTTGAACATTCTTTAAGCATTATTTATTCATCCATTCTGCAGGCAAGCTGATTTTTGTTGTGGGCAGGGAATAAGCACATCAGAATTTTGTCTTTCCTACAAGTAAGAGGTCTTCAGAAGGCAAAGGCCTAGCTAGGTGTAATTATAACACCTTTATTTTTAAAATTTTTATTGAAGTATAGTTGATTTATAATGTTGTGTTAGTTTCAGATATACAGCAAAGTGATTCAGTTTTATACACACACACACACACATCCATTTTTTTTTTCAGATTCTTCTCCCTTATAGGTTATTGCAAAATATTGAGCACAGTTCCCAGTGCTGTACAGTAGGTCCTTGTTGGTAATCTATTATATATATATAGTAGGGTATATACGTTAATCCCAAACATGGTGCCTTTTCAAATGATTTTTTGGTGTCCAAAGAGGAAAAATTGAGAGTTCTCCAGTGGCTCAGCTAGTTAAGGATCAAGCATTTGTCACTGTTGCGGTGTAGGGTTGATTCCTGCCCTGAGAGCTTCCACATGCCAGAGGCCCAGGCAAAAATAAAGAGGAAATTTTACTGCAGCCTTACCTTTGGGCCCCCAGTCACTCTTTGCACCCAGTTCCACCTGCTTTCTCCAGGAGGTCAGAGAAGCCGCTGCCTCCCAGCCTCCCCAGAACGTGTAAGATGTTGGGTGTGGTGCGTGTGGAGGGGCCCGTGGGCTGGTGGGGCCACGCTCAGCAGTGTTGGCTTCTTGTTGCAGACCTTCACCGCCTGGTGTAACTCCCACCTCAGGAAAGCTGGCACTCAGATCGAGAACATTGAGGAAGACTTCCGAAATGGCCTTAAGCTCATGCTGCTTTTGGAAGTCATCTCAGGTGAGTCTTGTGTAGGTGTTGTACCAACCTTATGCATCCTTCTATGTGTGAGCAGTAGATACACATCTGTTTAAAAAAAGAAGCAGCTCCCTTTGAACCTTGCTGGGCAAGAACATAGCCTTACTGGCAAAGAAAAACCTTTCCAAAGAACAATCTGCCTGGAGTGATTTTTCTGTTATAAAAAAGTGGTGAATTCTGTTTCAAACTGATTTATTAAAATAATGTTTCTGCCGCCCACCTCAAAACAGACTAAGAGAAGAGCAAATGACATTTCTGTGACCACCCACCATGATGCCCTTTCCACTGGGTCCAGCTAGCGTGTATTCCAGAAATTATCTTTCACTCCAGGAGTCAGTGTCCCTGTTGGCTTAGCTTTGAACACAGGAGTTCAAGTCCCTGAGGGGTTATACTTGGCCCTGAATTTCAGCTGGCTGGTTTGGAATTTGGGCCAGAGAATGGGTCAGCCTTGATGAGGTGTGAATGGGAAGGATGATGCAGGCCTGCCCTGATCCAGTACCATCCTGATTCGGTGTCTGAGATGAGCCCTGACAGCCCCTTCTGTGATTTGAACTTGGCTCCCTGTCACAGCCAGACTACAGCTCTGAGTGCTGCACAGGCACCAGCCAGCTTCCTCTCTTACTGGTTTGTACTTTGGCTTATAGGTCAAATCAGACTCTCTGGGCAGATCTGAAAAGCACCTCTGGTCCCTTTGATCTTGAAAATGTTTTGATTTACAGAGAGGGCATATAAGGGACAGTCAGATACCAATTTCCGGTGAAGGAGAGCATAGACTCTGAGTTTTGGCATCTTGACTCTGCATCCAAGGGACCGCTTTCTCTGTGTCTGCATGGTTCTCTCTTTATCCGACAGGGGAAAGGTTGCCCAAACCCGACCGAGGGAAAATGCGATTCCACAAAATCGCTAACGTCAACAAAGCCTTGGACTACATAGCCAGCAAAGGCGTGAAACTGGTGTCCATCGGGGCTGAAGGTAACGGAGGCAGGAGGTGGGAAGGGAATGTCCCCACCTCTCCGTGGGCCAGGGGGCTGGCAGCTGGATGCTTCCTTCCCCACCCCCACCCCCAATCTCCTGTGTCAGCCTTTCCGCCAGGCTCTGGGTACCAAGAACAGGAGCCCACGTTCTAGGAGCCTTTGTAAAGATCCGAGGCAAATAGGATGTGGTGTCCTTGAAACCTATTATCCGAGCGAGAAAGAACTTGCAAGTCCCAGTGACTCTCAGTAGGAACTCACTGTCTGGAGGGGTCTCCCGTGCTGTGTGTGAGGTTGGGAGGCCTGGGAATCAGGCGGGAGCTGACACTACCCTGCCTCTCCTTTGTCCACCTGAGCCTGAGAACTGCCACCTGGGGTGCCCAGGAAGAAGGGTCGAGGTAAAGACAGCCTGCATTCCCTCATTTGTTCTCTATGTCTGATTTTTTAGACCGTTAGCTCATCTGGTCTTTAAACCTTGGAGGCCCTGGGTTGTTTTCAGTAACTTTGCATATGCAAGATTTGTGCTGTTATCAACTCAGAATTCATTTACACTGGAGATGTTTGGTTATGAATACTGCAGATATAACTAGACCCACCACAACACTTTAAAAAAACAGAAACTGGTCTTTCCATATGTGTATTTATTTTTCTGAAGCTCTGAAGTCAGAACTTGTGGCGAACTTGCAACTTCCAGGAAAGGTTTATACTGAGTGTGTTGTCTTTACCCTCATTTGTTATTGTTGTTGTTTTTTACCTAAAGAGATTGTTGATGGCAACGTGAAAATGACGCTGGGCATGATCTGGACCATTATCCTGCGCTTTGCTATTCAAGACATTTCAGTCGAAGGTAAAAGATGTGGTTAAAAACCTGATTGCGTTAAGATCCAGAGAGTAATTTGAGTAAATTGAGCTGATAAAGGGTTTTGTCAAATTGAACATTTACATGATTGAAAGGTATGTGAGTTGGGTTTTCACGGGTTTTCTATTTGTGTGAAAAAGGACCCCAGCAATTCTGTTTCATTCTTGGGGGTGGAATCATTTTGGAAAAGATGAGCACATGTTCAGAACAGAAGTCCCTTTTTAAAATGAGCATTTTTTGAGCTTCTTTATTGCTTCTTATACTATAATAGTTCTTTAGACTTCACAGCTTAAAAGTCTTTTTTTTTTCAAAGTGCAAAAAGTAATCAATCGAAGCCTATGTTTGTTCATGTGTTAGTTCTTTTTCTTCTCCCCCCACCACCTCTTCTCTCCCTCCCTCCCTCTCTCTCTCTTTTTTTAAACAAAATCTCTGTTGTCATCCTATCTTTTGGCCCAGCAACTGTTCCATCACTGTAATATAATTCTAATCCTTGGCACTGCTGCTGAAGACGAAAATCTTTAGTTCTTTATGTCCACCGCACTCCAGAAAATTTTTTATGAATTCAGCACTGTCGAAAAGTGTCAAATTGGAGTTCCTGTCTTGGCTCAATGGTTAATTAGCCCAACTAGCATCCATGAGGACGTGGGTTCGATTCCTGGCCTCGCTCAGTTGGTTAAGGATCCGGTGTTGCTGTGAGCTGTGGTGTAGGTCACAGACGCAGCTCGGATCTGCCATTGCTATGGCTGTGGCGTAGGCCAGTGGCTACAGCTCTGATTCCACCCCTAGCCTGGGAACCTCCGTATGCTGCGAGTGTGGCCCTAAAGAGACAAAAAGACCCCTCCCCCCCCAAAAAAAAGTGTCAAATTGACACTCTTAAAATTAAAAAAATAAAACTTTGCCTATTTAGTACTCGAATAATAAATTGTATAGGCGTAGAACAGATTCAGGGGCCGTCTGACTTGTCCAACTGGTCAACTTCCTCTAACTTGGTCACCTGAGAAGTAACCAGGCACCTGAATGGTACGTGCTGGGAATGTGGTTGACACTTCTGCCCAGGATGGGTACCCTCGGTCAGTGGTCTCTAGAAGTGATTTTATATAAGTGGGGCTTTGGTGCTAGAAGGGAATAATCTAAGTGGGTCAGAAAGTCTTTAAGAAGTAGGCCTCATGTCATTCAGTACAGACAGGAGGTTTTGATGCTGTTGATTAGTGACTAAAATCACTTGGATCCTGCACTGCTGTGGCTGTGGTATAGGCTGGCAGCTGTAGCTCTGATTTGACCCCCTAGCCCGGGAACTTCCATATGCAGTGGGTGTGGCCCTAAAAAGCAAAAAAAAAAGTAGCTATAAACAGTATTATCCGTTAGAGATTCTACCCAATTAATATTAATGGCCCCAAGTAAGATAAACGAATTGTAGTACTTTATAAAACATCATGATAGAAAGATACACTAACCTGCTTTTCAAAAGACTGAGAAATTAAACATTTAAAAGTGTGATTTCAGAGTTCCCATTGTGGCTCAGTAGGTTAAGAATGCGACTAGTATCTATGAGGTCGTGGGTTCAATCCCTGGCCTCTTTCAGTGGGTTAAGAATCCAACATTGCCATGAGCTGTGGCCCAAGTCATGGATGTGGCTCAGATCTGGCCTTTCTATGGCTGGCAGCTATAGCTCTGACTTGACCCCTAGTCTGGGAACTTCCATATGCCACTGGTGTGGCCCTAAAAAGCCAAAAAACAAAAAACAAAACAAAAAACCCCAAAACTGTGATTCTATTGGCAATGTGTTTAAATCTCTGGGTTCTACGCAGTAGATGAGGTTAGATTGCTAACTTATATTTTTGTTTCACTTCCATGGAATCATTTCTTTATGATATCACTTAATTTCTATAAGTCCACAGGAAATTTGTCTTAATTTTTAAATGATGTATAATTATGGAGAAAATACATTGTTATTAAACTGAATTATTTGAGGAGTTCAGTCTCCTTTAAGAGCAGGATGAGCCTCTTCTAAGAAGACATGAGGAGTTTCCTTGTGGCACAGCAGGTTAAGGACCCAGTGTTGTTACTGCTCTAGCTCTGGTCATGGCTGTGGCATGGGTTTGATCCCTGTCCTGGGAACTTTCAGAATAATAAAAAAAAAAAGAAAAAGAAGAAGGAAAATGAGAGGTTGACATCTCTATTCATGAGAGCAGTGCAGAGATGCCCGAGGAGCTGGACTTTCTCCGTGTGTCCTATGGTTTTTCATGGCGGAATAACGGATGATGCTATCTATTTTTTTTTTTAATTTTTTTGTCTTTTTGCCTTTTCTAAGGTCACTTCCCAAGGCATATGGAGGTTCCCAGGCTAGGGGTCGAATCAGAGCTGTAGCCGCTGACCTACCCCAGAGCCACAGCAATACCAGATCCTTAACCCACTGAGCAAGGCCAGGGATCGAACCTGCAACCTCATGGTTCCTAGTTGGATTCGTTAACCGCTGAGCCGCAACGGGAACTCTGATGCTATCTGTTTATAATGTACTTTTTATACCCACCATCTGGGCTTTGTGTGTAGACTTTTCAGATTTAACCCCGAACCGTCAAGGGTAGGGTGTACCACGTAGGGTGTACCGCACTTGTGTAGCTAATTGGCACAAGCTTGTTAACCTTTCCCCAAATGCCTCAAAATGGACTTGGGGTGAGAGAGTCAGCTTTGTTAAAGAGTAGCCAATTCAGTAAGGGAAAGACTTTGTTCGACATTCATAGTCTGTGTGCAGAAACATTCAGACAGAAATTAGGTGAAACTCAATGACTTATAAATGGAAACTTGAGTGGCAGTTATAAGATTGTATTGATCTACTTTACCTCTGTTTACTTTTCTAAATTAAGTTTCCTTTAAACTTTATAAAGTTTGGGTTATTTCCCCCTGATGTACATTACATTGGCCAGAACCCCAAAGGCAGGCAGTTCTGTGTAAAGCAGAACAAGTAGGTATGGAGTTGCATATTGCAATATCTATACCAGTTAATATTTTAGTAACATCTTAGAACTTGCCATCTTTCTCCTTAATAGGAATGTGCTAGGTAAGAGACATGATCAGGAATCATTTAAATTATTCTCATCACATATGGAATGTGGGGATTGTGTTTATTTCATCTGGCTTATGGGTCAAAGAAATGGACCAATTTAGATAAACAATTACAGGACACTTATTTTGACTTGAAAAAACCCACTTTAATTTCTTACTGAGATGGAAGGCCACGGCCCTATTTTGGTTAGGAGTCCACATGTTTACAGGGGCTTTCTAATTTTTTTTTTTTTGTCTTTTTAAGACTGCACATGCAGCATATGGAGGTTCCCAGGCTAGGGGCCCAATTGGAGCTACAGCTGCCGGCCTACACCACAGCCACAGCAACTCAGGATCTGGGCCGCCTCTTCAACCTACACCACAGCTCACAGCAGTGCTTGGATCCTTAACCCTCTGAGCGAGGCCAGAGATTGAACCTGCATCCTCATGGATGCTAGTCAAATTCATGTCCACTGAACCACAACGGGAACTCCAGGGGCTATCAATCAGAATCCCAGGTTATGTAAGTGACTTTGAGGAAATGTTAGGGTGTATGAAACTTTGGATCCCCTAAGAAGCAAGTGCCAAGGTGGTGTTAGAAGTTGTCCCAGTCAGCTCAGGTCACCATTCACAATACCATAAACTGGGGGGCTTCAACAATAGAAATGTATCTTCTTACAGTTCTGGAGACTGGAAGTCCAAGATCAGGATGCCAATGTAGTTAGTGTCTGGTGAGGGCTCTCAGCTTGTAGATGGCCACCTTTGGTCTGTGTCCTTAGAGGGCAGAGAAGGGTAGTAGGGGGGAGAGAGAGACAGATAGGGAGAGAGGAGAGACTGAGCAAGCAGTGTCTGCTGTGTCTCGTCATGAGGGCACAAATCCCATCACGAGGGCCCCATGATCATGACCTCATTTAACCCTAGTTACCTCCCCAAAGCTCCATCTCCAAATACTATCATATAGGGAGTTAGGGTTTCAACCCATGAATTTGAGGGGGCCACAAACATTCAGTCCAGAGCAAAAATTCAGGAGGTTTGTTGGGGAAAAGGCTCGGGAGCAGAAGGCCAGGAGCTGGCCACAGTGTCCAGCTGACCCCCGAGCTGGAGAAGGGGAGGGAGGGGCTTGGGGAAGAGGAATCTCTTCTGCCATGCAGGCAGGCTGATGAGGCGTCCCTCCCACCCCCACCCCACTGCTCTTTGAAGAGGTCCCACAAGGGGCAGGGCTGGCCCAGCCCTGGGGCCCATCTCACTCAGGCTGGAGTTGCCCTGAAGAAGTGTGGCTTCTGGGGTCTGCAAGGGCGGATTCAGAGTGTGGCAGCTGGGAACTCAGTTCTGTCCCGTGCTCCCAGCAGCAGAACATCTGAGCAGCATGTCTTCCTGGCTGTCACAGGGGGTAGGGGCAGGAGTTGGTTTTGTTAACTTGGTCAGAACCCCAGGGACCAAACTTGGAATTTGCCAGCACAAGCTTTGGGGAGGAAATTCTATTTAACCTAAGAATATCAATTATGAATGAGATGATGAATCATGGGTTAACGAAGTCATAAATTATACACGTTTAAAAATTTTTTCACCAGAAAGGTAAGTTGCCAGTAACCCTGAAATCTGGTTTTCTAGTCATTATGTCATAACTTGCCGTTGCTCCCGCATGGGTCTTTTTAAAGTCCCTTCAAGTGGCGCCAAAGGCCAGTCCCTGGGGGCAGAGACTTGCGAGGTCTCAAGAAGAGGGGTTAGCCCCCCAGGAGGTCTGTTGAGCAGATGACTCGAGGTTGGGTGAGTGACGATGTGCTAAGGACTCCCCCGTGGACCCTCATTCTGGGCTGTCATTACAGAAACCTCTGCCAAAGAAGGTCTGCTGCTTTGGTGTCAAAGGAAAACGGCTCCTTATAGAAATGTGAACATTCAGAACTTCCACACCAGGTGAGCAGCCAGGGCCCTGGGGGCCTTCTCCTCCCTCCAGAATCTGGGTCCGGGGGGAGAACAGGTTTCCTCCTCCTGCCTGTGCGAAGCAGAGCTAAGGCCCCAGAATGATGCTTAGCGTCTCCTCCAGGGGAAGGTTGGATTAAGGTTTGGGAGGTTGGCACTGATTGTAAGTGAGTGTCGCGCAGGGATGGCCTCTCAGTGACAGGCAGGGTCTGCATGTTCCCATGTTGGAGCTCCACCTTGATGCCCCCACGCCCCCTGCCCTGTAGTGCCCGAAAGGTGCTCATCAGTCATCTTACACTGTGATTGGAGAGAAGGAGGGAAAATCATGTTTGAAAAATTATACAGGGAGTTCCCATTGTGGCTCAGTGGGTTAAGAACTGGAGTTCTCATAGTGTCCAGGAGGCTGTGGGTTTGATCCCTGGCCTCACTCAGTGGGTTAGGGATCTGGCATTGCCATGAGCTATGGTGTAGGTTGCAGGTGCGGCTTGGATCTGGCTTGGCTGTGGCTGTGGTGTAGGCCAGCAGCTGCAGCTCTGATTTGACCTCTGGCCTGGGAACTTCCAAATGCTGCAGGTGCAGCCCTAAAAAGAAAAGAAAAGAAAAGAAAAAAAACTGTAGGGAACTGGATGAAGGAAACTCAGAGTGCATAATTTTGTCACTTGTTTCAGTCTTTTTCTTCTTGAGGATCTTTTGTCAGGTGTTTTTGTTTTGTGTGGTGTGTTACCCAAGACTATAAATGGGTCCCCAGCCCCCTCAGGTGATCAGAGAAATGAAGGGTACAGATGAGCACAGCCCAGATTGGGGGGAGGGGTTGTCTAGTGGGTAAACAGGATTGAGCACTGAGCCAGGCCCTGGGTGTAGGGAGGTGAGAGGAGCTGGAAGAGACCTGCCAGGTGGACCTCAGGAGCCCAGGCTTGCCTCCCACTCACCTTCTTGCTTTGCTTCCTCTGGCCCAAGATGGGTCCGAACACATTAGCCGTGTAGCTCCTGGGGTTTCCTTCTTCCTCCAGCCTCTGAGGCACAGAACCCCCCCTCCTGGTTCCTAACCCGCTGCTCATCACTGGGGGCATTGGCCCCTGGGCAGGGTGGGGGGGGGGGTGGAGGGGGTGGGGGGTGGGCTGGGTACGGTCATTGCTGATGTCTCTGAAGCAGATGGGAAAGCCAGGTCCCCCTGCTGAGTCCCTCAGGTGCTGTATGTCTTTGCTTCTTAAAACAACCACAACAACCCCACAAAGAATCTTAAGAAGAAAGTCAGATGAGTTGGGAGCCAAGAGTGGCTTTTTAATTGTACTTGGGGGTGGACCCTTGGAGGAAAATGGGCATTTCAGGGTGGACGTCCTCCTGTCTGTCAGGCAGACTGTGGGATGACATCCAGATTGCATATTTGGAGGCGAGGGAGCAGGGAAGCTGGGCCTGCAGGGCCTGAGGGAGGAGGGGCAGTGGCGGGGGTGGGGGGGGGCTCCCTCCTCCAATCACCTGGGTCCTCCCAGCACAGAGCTGATGGGTCAGGATGCGGCAGGTATCCCAGGCAAGGCTGGGCCCAAAGCTTCAGATGGAAAGGAGGCTAGGAAGGGGGCAGCGGCCCTTGGTGGACCCTGCGAGGTAGATGAGTGTTGGGGAAGGGGCCACAGTGGCACTGGGTGGGGTGGGGAGGGACGGACCTGAGGCAGGGAGTCTCAGATGTCAGGCCATCCCCTCGCTGTCTGACCAAGGGCAGTCCCTTGCTGCCGCTTCCTCCTCTCTTTTAACCCGTGTTCCTGTTTTTCTGCCTGGGACCCGGTGCAGCTGGAAAGATGGCCTTGGACTCTGTGCGCTCATCCACAGACACCGGCCCGACCTCATTGACTACTCAAAGCTCAACAAGGTCACTGCCGGCGTGGCATGCGTGCCTCCTGCCCCCCAAGCATGTCGTCCTGAAAGTCAGCGCATGGGCCCTGAGCTCACACCAACACCCAGGCTGCCACCAGCCTGCCCCCCTGGAAGCTGGCCTGGCATCAGGGAGACAGGGAGGAGACCGGGGAACACCCATCTGTTGTAATGAGGGCAGGATGAGGCTCAAAGCTAAGTCAGCTTGTGACCCAAAGGAAGATATGTCGATTTGGCTTGATTGACCTCGAAAGCTTTATATAGGTTTCTTTAGAGCTTTTTTACATTCCCAGGTTGTAAATATGAAAAGTGAAGTATCTGGTTTGGAGGGGGGACACAAAAAGTTCAAATACCCCAAACCTTAAAAAATTCCTTTTACCTCTTCTGAAGGATTTAGTTGCTGACGTATTTACTCAGAGTTGAGTTAAAACCCAAGGGACATTTGCTTCCTAACTATCTTGCTATTGATACATTAGTTGCACCCTCAGAAAAGAAGTTTGGGGGATTTTTTTTTCCTCTTTTCAGAATATTCAATTTAGGAAACTTCATTTTTTCTAACTTAGGAAAATTTCCTTCTCCCTTTAGGCTTAAGCTTTATTGTGCTTAAGTTTCAAAGAGTCTTCAACTTCTATCTTTAAAAGCAGTTGAAGAGTTCCCTGATGGCATAGTGGGTTAAGGATCTGGTGGTGTCACTGCTGTGGCACGGGTGCCATCCCTGGCCCTGGGAACTTCCACATGCCATGGTTGTGGCCAGAAAAAAGAGCAGTCGACACATGTAATCGCTGATGGAAAAAAGAAATCCTTGCCCCTTCTAAATTTTGTGTTGGACAGTCCACCTGCCCTAGAAATAATACTGAGTACAGACATAAAGCGGAAAGCACTGCCTGCCCCGTGGCCATTCTTGCCAGTGGGGGTTGGGCGCACGTCCTCTGGTTGCTGGTGTGCTTTGCTGGCCACGCACCTTGTGTCGCTGTGTTTGGTATGGAGTCAGTCCTGCTGCATGCTGCCCTCACCCTGTGGCACTGGGGGTGGCTGGAAATGTCCTGGCTTTGGCCACCTCTGCAGTTGTCACGTGCTCACCACCCTTCCGAGGCCTGTCTCTACGACTACAGGGCAGCACATGAAAAATGTTCTCAGAGTGTAAAGAGGAGTAGGTTGAGAGAATGGGGATGCCAGCGTTTCTCAACTTCCCCAAGCAGAGAGCTTATCCCTGAGTTATTTTGAAATGTTTCAGACATAGAGATAGTGGAAATTTTTTTCAATTGCCCTTTATCTCATTTGCAGAATGAGGAGATTGTACTAGGTAGACCTGATTTCATTAGCTGTTTATAATGGTCAGCTGTTATTACAAAAAGTCAGTAGACCTTTGGTAATTGGCCACCTATGATGGGTGAAGAAATGATAAAAATTAAAGATAGCGGTTAATACTTCTATAGCTTTAGATTAGGCACTGTTAATAAATAAGTATGTTATATATATTTATTAGGTATTGCATAAACATGGATATTACATATATTAATGTTTTATATACATAGATGTAAATATTAATAAATTGTTAATATCTAACATGTATATTATACATGCACAGTCACCACATCTTTATAATGCATAGTAAACTGTATAATATAAAGCATCTAGAAAGTAGGTACTGTTATTTTCCCAGTTATACAGATGAATAAAGTGAATTCTGCAATCTGCCCAGTAGCTGAGCCAGGAAAATACTTAGTTGCAGGAGTTCCCGTTGTGGCGTAGCAGAAATGAATCCGACTAGTATCCATGAGGATGCAGGTTTAATCCCTGGTTTGGCTCAGTGGGTTAAGGATCCAGTGTTGCTGTGGCTGTGGTGTAGGCTGGCAGCTGTAGCTCTGATTCGACCCCTAGCCTGAGAACTTCCATATGCTGCAGGTATGGCCATAAAAAGCAGAAAACAAAAACAAACCGAAAATACTTAGTTGCCACATTTTATCTCTTTACCTTACAGTCTAAATGAGGTAGCTTTCCCAGAGTCTCAGAATCATTACTCTGTTTTCATGCTGAAATTTTTCTTTCGTATTAAGAAGAAAACGAAAGAAACCTTTGCTCAGCTATTGGGCTTTGTAAACATTTGCGTAAAATATGCCGGTAAGACTCGCTCTGGGATATGGCTGCTTTTAATGCAGTGATGATAGGCTTTGTTAAAAGAACACGGAGTTGGAAAAATGTTTTGCCTGAAATGACTGTGTGCTCTGAGAGGCCAGGAGGCTTGCTTTGGTTTCTTCATTGAGCACTGAATATTTTTGAAGCCTGCATGTGTTAAATGTTTCACTGTATTAAAATACTTGTGCTCATTGCAAAGCAGTTTCTGAAATGTTTAAGTGGCTTTGATATTAAAATTCACTCTGGTGGTCTTCAGACTAATACTACTTTTCATTTTGATTTTTCTACCTTACATTAACACCCATCCTATTTCAGATGCACAATACTTAAGTCTCTTTAGTGGATGGGAGGAAAAAAATGTTAAAGACATCTTTTAGTTTTTCAGTATTTCAGTTATATACCACTGGTTAAATTTATTTGGTTATGTTGCATATATATTTAACCAATTTTATTGTGGAAGATAAATGCAATCATAAGAACAAAAATTTCTTCCCAATTTTCATTTACAATGTTAAGCTTCTGTCATTTCTTCTAGTCTGTAACATCCTAGAAACCTAACTTTTGCTCTTTGTAGCCATCTTGTAACACTTTTTTGGGGATCTAAAAGTTTAACCTAAACATGCTAAAAGCAGCATGCTTTCTTATATTTAAAACAAGGGTGTTGTGCCAAATATTCCCTGTGATCACCTTCCAGATCTGGGGAAATGTATGTTTCATGTTTCCTTTTGGAATCATTTAAATTTTGTCATGAAGAGTTCCAAATAAGCTCTGAGGTATCCCGGCTGTTCTTTCCTCTCCATGAGAAAATATCTGTCAACTTTCCTCCTGTCTGTGGTGTCTGTTCTCTCAAACCTCTTGCTCACATTTTATGAATTGGAGTGTGCATGAATTTGGTGCTTTTCCTGTCATTTCTGATGTTTCTCTAAATGTTTGAGGTGTTTGGGGAAAGATAAGAAGAAAACTCTAAACCGTTATGGTTTTGTGTGAATGAGAAAAGTTCCTCCCCAAAATGAGGTAAATAAAAAAATACTCGTTAAGTCCTATTCAGAACTATTTTAAAAAACTGGTTTTGCTATTTTTCATGCAGGATGACCCAATAGGTAATATCAACCTGGCCATGGAAATTGCAGAGAAGCACCTGGATATTCCCAAAATGTTGGATGCTGAAGGTGAGATGAAAATTACCGAGTTACAGAAAAAATCTGTGGGCTACTGGTGTTATAGCCACATGTGGGGATTTGTAAACTTTATAGCCAAGTTACCTCTGAAGCACTTAGAATTCCTAAGAAGTTTCTGTCATTGGCCTCATGAATGTTAGAGAATTTCATGTGTAGCTTGTTCAGAATTACTTTTTAGAATCCTGTTCAAACCAAGGCCAGCAAAACTATAGTGAAAGGATTTGGCAAAGAGTTGGAATGCTTTGGTTTGTGATTTTCAATGAAAACCTTTTTTTTTTTTTTTTTTTTTAACTAGTCCACCTGCAGCATATGGAACTTCCCAGGCTAGGGGTCAAGTTGGAGGTGCAGCTGGGGCCTGCACCACAGCCATAGCAACGCCAGTCCTGAACCACATCTGTGACCTACACCAAAGCTTGGCAGCAACACCGGATCATTAATCCACTGAGGGAGGCCATGGATTGAACCTGCAACCTCATGGACATTGTGTTGGGTTCTTAACCCAATGAGCCACAATGGGAACTCCAAGGGCTTTTTTCTTTTTCTTTTTTTCTTTCCTTTTTTTTCTCATCTTTTTTCTTTTTCTTTTTCCCACCTAGAGAGAAATTAAACCAATCTTATGAGGTGCCTAAGACTCCACAAGGAGAAAAAAAAAAAAATCCATCCTCCCAACTGGAAGTTATAGAATCGGCATCTAGAATGTGCCTCTCAAATGTTCACATTTCATTTTTAATAAGCTCAAGTTCAATTTAATTTGGTTCGATAGGAAAGAACCTCTCAGGATTTTGCATTCCTCCAATTCACTTGTGTGTGAGTCACTTCTCCCTCACCAGACAGCGCTGTGAATAAGACCCTGTGCTGTGTGCTGTAGGAGATGATGAGGTGTGTGGGGCCAGACCCTGCCCTCCGGGAACATGTACCATAGTGCATGGCTGGGGAAAAAGGAAGAACTCGATTCTGGTCAGGTGTCAGGCTTTTGTTCCTCCGTATGTTTGCCGCCTGCATCACAGCTGCCTTAGCAAATGACCACAGAGTAAGAGGCGTGAAGCGACAGAAACGTATCCTCTTAGGGCTGCAGAAATGAGGACTCTGAACTCTGGGGGCTGGCATAGCTGTGCTCTCTCTCGAGTCTGTGGGGCAGGACCTCTCCTTGCTGCTCCCAGCTTCTAGGAGCCACAGGTGTTCTTTGGCCTGGGGTGGCATCCCTCAAGTCCCCGAAGCTATCTTTACCTGGCCATCTTCCTTCTATGTTGGTCTCTGTGTCTTTTTCCCTCTTCTTAAAGGACATGGGTCATAGTGGATTAAGGGCCCACCTCATCTGAACTTGACCTTCTTGCAGATAAGCTCGCCTTCCCAAGTACCAGGAGGTAGGACTCCACCTATCTCTTTTGGGGACACAACGCAACCCATCGCAGTGATCTTTCAGTGCAAATTCTAATTTGAATTAGCCAGTTGAGCCATTTTTGGCTGTCCTCCTGGGTGTGAACACTTGAATGTGCTCTTGAGACTCTCCTTCCAGTTTTTCCAAAACTCTTCGGAGGGAGAAAGGCAAGGAAACCGTGAAGTCGCAACGTAGAAAAAGTCCCTGTTCCTTCTTGTCCATCTGTTGTCACTAAGGTCCATTTATGTGCATGTGTGCTCTGTCCTTTGACCTCTCCAAATGATAAATAACTACCCAGAGTTGACCACTCGAATTAACAGCCAGGATACTGAAGGGGGGAGAGAACAGGCAGCTTTTAGTAAATTCATCTTCCCGTTCGTTAACGCCTCCTTGACTCCCCACAGTTGAGGGTGAGCTGTGGACCACCGTCTCTGTGGCTCCGACAGGCTGATGACCTTGGACTTTTCTGGGCTTCCTTTAGATTCGAGCCCTGGTCTGGGCGTGTGTCCATTCTGCTTCTCCTCTGAGTGGACAGGCGGCCTTAGCACGCTGTTCATTTCCTGCTCTCCTGTGACACATCCCGGTCTCCTTCACCGTTGTTTTTCTTTCCTTTTGACTAGTTCAGGAAAATGCCTACATACCACATTATTTTCTTTAGAGTAATTTCTGTAAGAGGCGTCTGGTGAGGCATTATGAACTGGACTGACTCGGGTGTAGGGCACACCAGCTTTAACCAACTGCCCAATAAGTTTGCCCCCATGGGTTAATTATCCTTCGCATCTCTGCCACCTGGATCCAGATGTGCCACCTGTACCCAGATCTTCCCACAGCTTCCCATTAGCATGTTCCTTCTGCTGGCCTTTTGCTGTAGTGTCTTCCACTGGGCTCCTCCTCTCTGCTCACTAGCCCCTTTGGCAAACTCCTTGCTTTCCCCCGTCTGCTGTTGATCTTACTTCCCATCATTTGTGGTGATCTCTGCATCCTCGGGAGGGATTTTTCCAGTGGCCAGTTGGGCTACTCCTCCATGAACTTGTAGTCAAAACAGGCGAAATGCCTCCTCATCTGAACTGCCTTCTCTGCTTTTAAATCGGTATGAAAGTTGTTCCTCTCTTTTCCTCCACAATACTTTCTTGAGGTGAGCACCGGTGTGGGTTTGCGGGTGCCTGTGTTTTGAGTGGACTTGCAGAAGGAGCCTCTGTTGACCCCTGGGCCCTCCCTGTGTCCAGAGAGAGAGTCTGGGACCATGTAGTCATGTGCAGTCTGGGAGTTCTGGGGGTCCAGCTTTGCCACGCACGTGACCTGATTGCTGGTTTGGGGCTCTTCCAGGCTGGCCGGGCGGTTCTCAGAAGTGCACACAGAGGAGTGACGTTGCAGGTGTGACTTCTTTGATTGGAGGCAAAGTTGGAACAACACAAGGGTGTGGGGCTGAGGGGAAGTTCGACATCTTGATCTCTCTGCGGCAGCCCTTAGTGAAGCCTGCTGCTCTTCGGATGTCTGAGCAGTTAACCTTTTTTCCACACAGGTTTAGTGTACACTGCCAGACCCGATGAGAGAGCCATAATGACTTAGTTTCCTGTTACTATCATGCTTTTGCTGGTGCCCAGAAGGTGAGGATGTAAAACATGACTCACCACTCACCCTCCACCTTCTGTGTCTCGATTTTTTTTTTTCAATTGTTTTTCTCTTTCTTCCCCCCTCTCCTCTGAGTAAGGAGACCCATCTGGTTCCGAGGAGGCGGTCGTTTGTCTTTTTCAGTCTTTCTAGTTTTCTTTGAAACTTACTTTCTGTCCATGCAGTAGTATGCCGTTTGTGTGTGTGTTCCAGAAGATTCCATGCTGTTCCACATCCTTTCTATTAATAGCCCCGGAAAACCCGATGACTAGGTTTCACCTTAGGGAATTACAAGGCGCCTTTTCAACTGCCTTCTGTCCAGTGACTGAACTAAGGTTAAAAGGGAACGCAGCCCAAACTGGTGTGGCCAAGGTGCGGAGGAAAGGGGGTGTCCCCATGGCTCTGCTTTCTTTCTTCCTGGGGTTATCTCGGCAGCTCAGGTCACTGGTGGCAAGAGTCACAGCAGTAAGTGCAAGGAGACTCTTTTCTTTGGATGTTTTATTACTCTGGGTGATTTCTGGAAATGGCAAGGTAAGTATGTATAGAAGGATTAAGAGACCTGCTGTCTCCAGTAGACTTCATGCCCTGCACAAGCCCGGGTGGTGCACAGAGTAGAAAGCCAGAGATCTTGAGGGAAAGGGAGGGGGGAGTGGCAGCAGCGAGGGGGCAGGAGAGCCCTGCGTGCGTGCCCTCGTCCTGCAAAGGGACAGGCGGGGCTCATGACCAAAGTGGCAGGTGACCTGAAGAAGGTGAAGAAGATGGGAGGCGGGGCCTCCTGAGCCCTTTTAGGGCGTGATCACCAACGCCGATGGGCAGCACTCAGGTTCCCATAGGAATGCCTCACCTGCCCTTTAAAAACCCATCCATGGGTGGCGGAGGGAGGCCCTCGGTTTGGTTACATGAGAAAAACGTGCTGGTAGAGAGATTTCCAGTCTTGGTCGTGAACACGTGGGTTCTCTGCAGCCTTCCTGAGGGTCAGGATCATGGGCCCCCAGGGAACATGTCGAGTCGATGAATGGAAACCAGCTCTTTCTTCCCTTTGTTCACCCTGGTTTCTGCTCTCTGTCTGTGCGTGCGTTTGTTCTCTGTGTTATTTTTCCCTCCCTCAGACATTGTGAACACCCCCAAACCTGATGAAAGAGCTATCATGACGTACGTTTCCTGCTTCTACCATGCTTTCGCGGGAGCGGAGCAGGTACACCACCCTCGTCCATTAGTCCAGTTGCCTGGCTGCTCTTCTGCATGGGCTCTGTGTGTGTGTGTGTGTGTGTGTGTGTGTGTGTGTGCGCGCGAGCGTGCGTGCATGCACACCTTACATCTTAGCTTGCCACTCAGAGTTCCATAATGACCTAATAGGGCGAGTTCCAAACCGTGAGTGCTTTTTTCCTTCAGCAGCTTTACCTTTGGACAATTCCTGGAGTGTTCCTACCTCTCTCTCCTTCTAAGATGTTGCTCTTATTTCCTCAGTCAGTTGTGGGAAACCTCGGTGCTTTATAGGCAAACACAAGGGCCATGAACATGAGCTTCCCTCGTTGAGCGGTAAAGAGGGGAATGTGACAAGGAGATGTGAACACCTTTCCAGGGCCCCTTTCCCGTTTCTTGCAAGATTAATCTTACTTTAGCTGAAGTAGTAAAAGGGTAATGGTGTTAAAACCTCAAAAAACAAACAAACAAAAAAACAACCAAAAAACCCAACACATTCCTTAAGACAGACAGTCTGAGGGACACTGAGAGTGGGTGTCCCTCTGCCTTCTCCATGTTCACCTGTTCCTGGCTTCCACCCCTTTCTGAGTCTGTGCTCCAAGAGTCTGATAGACTGGGATAGACCAAAGTATGCAGTATTTCTGTGATCTTCTTAAGACCATTCCCAGAAAATGGTGCTGCCTGGAAATCAGCCCCTATTAGGATCTTGGAGGCAAGGCTTGGGGCCAGGCTGCAGGCCTGGATGCCAGACGGGCAAGTTGCACTTTATCTCAGTTCTCAGACTAGGGATTGAACCTGGGCCACAGCGGTAACAGCACCGAGTCCGAACTCCCAGGTTGCTCTTTATGACTTGTCCCGTGGTCATGGTTTAAGGCACTTGGTCCCTCCTGCCCCAAGCCTCCCCCCAACCAAGCAAAGATAGGGCATTATTGATAGCCCACAGCTACCTGTGTGGGTTAAACAGTCTCAGAGGAGGTGCCACTCTGGGCAGGATCCCATGTGGCGTGTTCTGCGTGTTCATTTTAGGAGGAGAGGCCTTCAGTAAAGTCAGGGCCGTGACAGATAAAATGTTTAGGATCCGGTCCTTTTTGCTTCGATTTCCAAAGGCTGCTGGGATTCAGAGAGTTCCCGCCCATAGTCGTGAGGCCGGGAGAGGGCGCAGGTGGAGGTCCAGGGACCACAGACTTGTTTTCTCTACCCATTGATTTCTGTTCCTAACTTGCTTGATGTCTCACAAAGCTCGTGTTTTCGACTAACGGTATCTCCCCGTTATTCCCCACAGTAGATTCAGCCTGCCGTGTGAGTCTGTGTGAAAACTTTGCCAAAGGCATGAAATGACTTCTGTGTGAACAGCCATGCCCTCCGTCTCATCCCGCCCCACCCAGAGCCTGCACCCCATTACAGCCCGCCACCTCCCTCGCCACCCTGGGCCTCCTGCCCCGTGTGTCTGCACGTCCCTGTCACAGAGCCGTCCCATTGACCTATTGTGTTTTACAGGCCGAGACAGCGGCTAACAGAATATGTAAGGTTCTTGCTGTGAATCAAGAGAATGAGAGGCTGATGGAAGAATATGAGAGGCTAGCAAGTGAGGTAAAGGAAACGGGTCCCTGCAGTCCTGCCCATTCCCACCCTGAGGGTGAGGCACAGGGGTGAACACGGATTGTCGGTGTTTCTTTCCGCTTGGCGTTTTTCATCTCAGAACAAAAGTAGGAAAACACACTGAGGTTGCTAGTCTTGCAGCAACCTAATTAATGGCGCAAAGGTTTTGCTGGCTGTCTTTCCAACCATGGCCAGGCACAGAGGTCCATGGCACCTTTCCAGAAGTAGAATGTGAAGCCACCCTCAGCCTTGCACCTCCGGGGTCGGGGGCCCCCCTAGATGACACCGCGTTCTTTGTTTTTTTTTTTTTTTTCCTGCTTCATGGGCTGTCGACATCACAGAAGCTGTGCTATATATTCAGGATCCCAGCTCCACACGGTCATCCAGCATCTCAGGAATGTATTTAAATATCTAGCTTGGAGGGAGCCAGCCCTCTGGCCAAGATATTTGAGCATGAGTTTCCAGGACGCCTTTCTCCAGCTCTGCAGCCAGATTCTCGGTTAGAATAGCACTTTCCACATTTCCCTTCTTTCTGTTCTTATCATAGCATAAATGTTAAGCTGGACCTGCGTGCGGTCCACAGCCTCATCCTGTCTGCATTGACCTCCATCACAGTGATGGTATCAGAGACCAAATCATGTTTGCTCTGACTTAATGTAGCTGATATTTGGTCTGTACCGAAAAAAGTAACAGGGCCCTTGGAATCCATGTTCCCCTGGAGTGGAGTGTGATAGTCCAGGCTGAGGCTACTGTTTGTATTTTCTGCTACCATGGGAAAATGCCATTTGGCAGCGTTGTTTCATGCCAGGGATCCACTTCAGGGCTGAAGTATAACCAGGACGGAAGGGCAGATGCTTCAGTCCTTATAAGTCTTCCTTGTCTTGGTCCTTTGTGTATCCTCCTCAAACCCTGTGACACTGTGGGGCCTTTGTAGTAATTTAGAAGAAGGGGGTGCACTTCCTTCTGAGGATTGACGGCCACTTTCACTTTCATCTTGAGGATTTCGTTGCACACTAGCTACTAAATTAAACACACTTCGGCCTTGAGGCCGTCCCAGATTTACAAGACATTTGTCTAGTAAGTAGAGTCATTAGACTTGAGCTTATTTAAACTAGAATTACATTTTAAGTTAAACCCCCTTCTTTCCTGATTTTATTCCACCGTGTTCCTACCTTAGGAGCTTTTTTTTTTTTTCTTTTCTTTTCTTTTTTCCATTTGAAAGCTCCATCCAGCATCTGTCTGCTAATGTCCGGTCCCCCAGTTCCCTGTAAACTCCCATTGTTTGTAAAACATGACTCGTGCTGACTCTAAGTTTTTGACCTGTGTGTGGTGTCTTGGGGCAAGTGTGGGTGGCTCTGGGGGGACACAGACATTCCTGCTAGTGCTGCAGTGCATGGAGGCATCTGCCCACTCCTTTCCATCAGGTGTAGTCATGCTTCTGTAATCTTGGGAACCTTCAGTCAGGTGTTTCCCAGTTGTTAGGGATCTCTGTCCTTTTTATTTTTTTTCTTTCTTTTAACTGGGGGCATTTTGCTGTTTTCAGCAGATTTTGCTTTGTTTTGTGCGTGTGTGTTTGTGTGTGTTTTGGGAGCAGCTTTTGGAATGGATTCGCCGCACCATCCCCTGGCTGGAGAACCGGACCCCCGAGAAGACCATGCAGGCCATGCAGAAGAAGCTGGAGGACTTCCGAGATTACCGCCGGAAGCACAAGCCCCCCAAGGTGCAGGAGAAGTGCCAGCTGGAGATCAACTTCAACACCTTGCAGACCAAGCTGCGGATCAGCAACCGGCCGGCCTTCATGCCCTCCGAGGGCAAGATGGTGTCGGTAAGTGGTTCGCCTCCTGGTCCCTGGATCTTTCTTCCATCAAGCCCCCCCATCTGATGGGCCACTGGAGAGGGGGCATGGACTACCGTTGTGGCCCTGGGACTGCTTGGTTCTGCATATTTTCCTCCTGTTATCACACAGTACTGATTCCTCAGTGCTGTTGTCGTGGCCTCTGAGCAATGCCATGAATGGCCCCTTCCTCTCCTCCTGCCTCACCACCCGGCCTCCTCCTCCAGGCAGACCACCATCTAGATCACCCTCTGGGTCCTCTTGTTTCCCCCTCCCCATTTTTTTTTCTTTTAAGTGAGGCAAATTAGTGTTTATTTAAAGAGAGAAGAGAGAGAAGATAGGTGTGGAGAGAGCACAAGCATGGGCAGGCTCTTGGGCAGGGGGCGGGTGTGTGGAGAGGGAGAGAGAAATAGAGAGACCTCCTTTCCCCATTTCACCTTCTCCAAGGGCTCAGGCCTACATTTACCTCTCTCTGCACCATAGGTTTCTCCTGATACTGAATCTTTTGCAGCCACATGGGAAGTTCCCTAGAACCTGCCAACAAAAATGAAAACCCTAAGTTTCTATTGGGGCTCAGTGGTAACAAACCCAACTAGTATCCATGAGGATGCAGGTTTGATCCCTGGCCTTGCTCTCTGGGTTAAGGATCTGGCGTTGCCGTGAGATGCAGTGTAAGTTGCAGCTGCAGCTCAGATCCTGCACTGCCGTGGCTGTGGCAGAGGCCAGCAGCTACAGCTCCCATTTGCCCCCTAGCCTGGGATCTTCCATGTGCCACAGGTGTGGCCCTAAAAAGAAGAAAAGAATGAAACCTTGAGACATCACATCACCTTGAGTGACCGTCCTATTTCTCAGCTTCTCTCTGCTGCCAAATATCTAGAAAGAGTCCTTTATGGTACCGGTTTTTGCTTCTTTTACTTCTTTTCCTCTCCAACTGGCAGTAATCTGGCTTCCATCCCTGCCTCTGCCAAGACTGTTGTCAGAGTCAGCAGCTGACAGCCTGTATTCTCTGAACTGCAGCCATTGCCCCTGCCTGGAAACTCCTTCCACTTTGAATTGAGCAGAGCTCCTCCTGCCTGACCAACAAACCCTTCCAGTCGCTGCTCAAAGCTTTGCCTCTTCCCCAAGCTGAGGACGCATGGTTCCTGGGTCGAGAACACAGACCCTTTCCTGTCTTGACATCTGCAGGCAATCTCAATCTCATTTAGGCCCGTGGCTCTGATTGCCCACCATAGTATCAGCACCTCCCAGGTTTTATATCTTCAGCTCCTCCTCTTGAGTTCCAGGTTCAGACATTCCCTGGGTGTCCCAAAAGCAGTTCACACCTCACACATCTCATCCTCCTGCAGGTCTTTCATTCTTGGTAAATAGCATCACCACCCCCTCCCTTACTAAAGCCCCAAGCCCAGGTGTCACTGCTTATTCCCCCTTGCTGTCACTTTCTTGCATCCAGTGCCATTGGCCCTGTGTCCAGACTGTATCTTAAATCTGAGCCCTTCTCTCCATCTCCCCTGCTGTCGCCTGTGCTAAGCCACCCCCTCTCCCCTTAGGCCCTGCGGTAACCCTCTTGTTTGCTCTTCTTGTTCTTTCCCCCCAAAATGCATTCTCTACAGCGCAGCTGCTATCATCTTTTTTTTGGCCACACCCACAGCATGTGGAAGTTCCCGGGCCAGGGATTGAACCCGTGCCTCCAGAGTGACCTGAGCTGCTGCAGTCATATTTTTTAAAATATAAATCAGAAGTTCCCATTGTGTTTCAGTGTCCAGAGTGTCTATGGATGGGAATGCAGGTTCCATCCCTGGCTTCACTCAGTAGGTTAAGGATCCCGTGTTGCCGCAAGCCAGGGCATAGATGGCAGATGTGGCTCGGATCCTGCGTTGCCATGGCTGTGGCATAGGCCAGCAGCTGCAGCTACAATTTGATTCCTACACCAGGAACTTCCATATGCACAGGTGTGGCTTTAAAAGAAAAGAAAAAAAAAGTCCTTTAAATCAGACCATGCTTCTTTCCTTCTCAGAACCCTCCAGTGACTTCTGAAAGTATTTAGAATAAGATCCAGACTCACAATCCAGGATCTGACATGGTCTCACCCTATCTCACCTTGTGGACTGCATCCTGGCTGCCCTGCCCCTCACCCCTTTGTGGGCCACACCATCTGCTGTGGCCCACTCCCTCCTCAGGCCTTTAGCATCTAGGTTGTTCAGTGTTGTTCATCATGCACCTGGCTCTCTGCATCCCCGAGGTCTGGGCTCAAATGCTACCTCCTCCAAGGCGTCGCTGTCAGTAACCTGCTTAATAGGACCACCCCCACTGGGCTGTCCGGGTCACCCAGTTGTGAGTCGTTTTTTCCTTTACAGTGTGTAACTGTAGAAATAGTAATTGCACTCATTTAATTCTTTATTTATGGTCTTTCTCCCCCAACAATCATGAAAGCTTCACAGGGGCGCGGGGAACTTTCCACGTGTTGTTCACCTCATGCCAAAGGTGCCTGGCACATGCGTGATGCCTGGAAAACAACTGCCAGCAGCCAGCTTGCTGGTTGAGCCCAGTTGCTCAATAAGAGTCGTTCTGAACTGAGTTACTTTGAGGCTTCATCTTGTCATGGCCAGAAAATCAAAGCCCCGTTAGCCTTTGCCCCCATGTGGGGAAGCATCGGGTTATCTGTTGACTGATGAGAATGGTGATGTTAGTTTTCCAAGGGCCCAGTAAGAATGAAGACTTTCAGAAGCCAAAACATTCGAATGGTTATTTGGAGGGTGGAGGGAGCAGGGGGCGAGGGAAGGACAAGAAAACACAAAGGAAAATGCCATCAGTCCTCCTGGAGGCGATTTGTGGGGAAGCCCAGGAGGCCAAGGCGTAAGGGATGTGCCTGTGCTTGTCCCCAACCTCCCAGGACATTGCAGGCGCCTGGCAGCGGCTGGAGCAGGCGGAGAAGGGCTACGAGGAGTGGCTACTCAATGAGATTCGGAGGCTGGAGCGCGTGGAGCACCTGGCGGAAAAGTTTAGGCAGAAGGCGTCTACACACGAGACCTGGGCATACGGTGAGTCCATGTGCAGGGCATGGTGGGGCTCCTGGGAAACCAGAGCTGCACCACAAACAGGCCACCAGTGTAGTGACACTGTCCCCGGTGCCCGTGACCCTGCAGGCAGCTGTCCCTGGCTCTCTGGGCTCTGCTGTCCCGGTACCTCGAGTCTTCAGGGGTGGGTGTGAGGACAGTGTTTTACAAAGCAGCCCTGGGAGTGTCTTCTTCCCTCCCTTGCTGTCTAAGGCCTGGCCTCCTCCTGACTCCCCCACTTTCTTCTGATTCCACAGTAAGCATCTGTTTACTTTCCAACTGTGGGTCAGACAGCCCTGATCCAGACACCCACAGCTGCCAATAGACTCTTTATTAAATGCTACAGAGCAACATAATTTCCCACTTAGAAAATCTTCTTGGGGTGCCTGTTGTGGCTCAGTGGGTTAAGAGCTCAACATAGTGTCTGTGAGGATGCAGGTTTGATCCCTGGCCTCGCTCAGTGAGTTAAGGATCCAGTGTTGCTGCAGCCTTGTGGCGTAGGTCCCAGATGCAGCTTGGACCCGAACTGCTGTGCTGTGTGCTAGGCCTCAGCTGTGATTCAGTCATTAGCCCTGGCACTTCCATATGCTGCAGGTGCAGCACCGCCCCCATCCCACCCCCCCCAAAAAAAGAAAAGAAAATCTGCTTGGAAAGGAAGAATTAGAGGTGTGATTTTTCTAGTCTCAACTCCTTTATTTCCCTCAGATTCATCTCCTTCTTTCAGGCCTTACAGACGTACCTGTTGCCATGGCCATGTCTTTTTGGCTGTCTCCCGTTGGCTGAGGTAGAAGAACAAAACTTTCCCCTCCTCACATGATAATCTATTTTGGGCAAGAGCAAGGAGGTTCCCCCTTATCCCCTGGGGTAATAGGTGGAGTTTCAGAGAGAAATTTTTCTGATGTCATTAGGGGAAAAAAAAAAATCACAGGCCTTGTTTAACCACATTAAAAAAAATAAAGCTTTGGGGGTTCCCCGGTGGCCTTGTGGTTAAAGGATCCAGTGCTGTCACTGCTGTGGCAAGGGTTCGCTATCTGGCCGGGAATCTTCCATGTGCCCTGGGCGAGGCCAAAACCAAAACGAAACAAAACAAATAAAAAATTGTAAAGCTTTCAAACAAAAAGGGTTGGAGTAAAGGTTGAACCCACATACAGATGGAGTACGAGTGTTTTATCCGCTAATCCCAGGTAGTTCTTGTGAGCTAGTAATTAGTAGCTTCACATCACACAGGAAAGTTGGATACTTGTTTTTAGGATTCTGACTAATAGAGACCTGCTGTTTAGAATGCGCTCTGTGTGCTTTCCACCCTGAATTTGTGGACATGGGCTTTCAGAACTCTGAGGGATTCTGGCCTCCTTAGCAGAGCTGCAGCCTGACCTGCAGTCCGAGTACTGCCTCTGCCTCTCAGGGCTGCCTGGCTTTCGCCTCTCGGTTCTGCGGAATCTTGAGACCACCCAGGACTTTGCAAAGAGGCTGGAGTGTGACACACTCACACGGCCCCACCACAACCTTTGCAGGCAAAGAGCAGATCTTGCTGCAGAAGGATTACGAGTCGGCGTCTCTGACAGAAGTCCGGGCCCTGCTGCGGAAGCACGAGGCCTTTGAAAGCGACCTGGCAGCCCACCAGGACCGCGTGGAGCAGATCGCGGCCATTGCACAGGAGCTCAAGTACGTGAGTCCCTGGATGCATTTCCAGGGAGGTCGGGGGGTGGGGGGTGGGGGACTGCCCTTCCTTTCTCGTCCTAAATTTAGAACCAAGCTATAGGATGCTATGATGGAACTATTATTTTGTTTGTTGGTTGGTTGGTGGTTTGTTTGTTTTTTTTAAGAGCTATGTTGTCTTTGCTTTGGTCCTTTGTGGTTGAATCCCTGTGACCTCCCATGCGGCAACACCCCCAACCCCAGCACAGGCAGCTCGGCTTCCACAGGAATGAGAATTAAGTCTGCAGGACAGGATCAGGGGTCAGAAAGAAAGGCAGCCTCCCACAGGCCTGGGTGTACGGACCATGTTGCCCACCCAGAAACCAAAAACAAGATTCCTCTGAAGGAGGAGACTTTCAGGCCTGACTTTTCTTGGTCATCAAATGACTGCTGTTTCATTTTCATGCCTTTTATTTTAGGGGAGGAGCTAGTACGAGGTCGAGTCCAGGCTGGTTTAAGCCCCAGTGGGAGTTGTAGGCCCTACAGGTCCAGGCTACTGCCTCTGGCTGTGGGCCACCCTTTGGGAGAGGGGCCTCCATGCAGTGTTTCTAAGTTGTTTTTTAAAGTCCTTTGCTTTCCTTTTTTTTTTCTTTTTTGGCCACCCATTGGCATATAGAGTTCCCATGCCAGGGATCAGATCTCAGCCACAGTTGCAACCTACTCCAGCTGCAGCAATGCTGGATCCTTTAACCTACTGTGTAGAGCTGGGGATGGATCCTGTGTCCTGGTGCTGCAGAGACACCCCCCATACCATTGTGCCACCTCAGGAACTCCCCTTGCTTTCTTTTGATAAATATAGAATTTCATTCTCTACTCATTTATTCTCCATTATAACCAGATATACCTGCACAATTTTTAGAGCCCGTCATATCATAATAACTTTAAGAAATCAATAATGGAGTTCTCATCGTGGCTCAGCAGTTAACAAACCTGACTAGCATCCATGGGGTCACAGGTTCAATCCCTGGCCTCACTGTGGGTTAAGGATCTGGTGTTGCCATGAGCTGTGGTGTAGGTCTCAGATGCCACACAGATCCCACATTGCTTGGCTGTGATGTAGGTCAGTGGCTACAGCTCTGATTGAACCCCGAGCCTGGGAACCTCCATATGCCGCAGGTTCGCCCTAAAAAGACAAAAAGACCAAAAAAAAAAAAAGAAAGAAAAGAAAAATCAATAGTAAGTTTATTTTCATATGTTACATTTTAAAACACACTTTTGACTGGTGCAAACTTATTAATTAGCATAGAGGGCATCTTTTGAGAGTATCTTTTCATTCATCCTTGCCCAAATCGATTCTTTACTATTTGTGGCCTTCATAGCCAGTTTGTTCACTGACCCTGTGGCTTTTCTGTTATCTAATTTCCCACATTCTTGAATGTTGGATGTTTGGCTGCCTGTTAACAATTCCTGACAAATAAAATAAGGGGTTCAAGAGAAACTCAAGCAGTTTTACTATCATAGCTCCCATGAATGATTCGGAATGGTTTTAAGTGTTGCCCATAACATGTAAATAATGATTTTCTATTATATATTACTATTCCTGCATCCCCAGAGCTATTTCCTCACACAGTCAGGAGAGGAACCACGTGCAGAGTGTAAATCTGTGCTCATCCTCCCGTTATTCATCTCCCTTTGCTTTCTACCTTTTCTAACGTGTAACGAATCAGTGTTGGTACAGTTCTTAAAGTCCAAAAAAAAAAAGGATGCACAGTTAGGCAAACCCTGACTCTTTGAAAAGCAGGTGTGTGTGGAAGTGGGAGGTGTGAATTAAAGAGAAAAGAGGGAGAAATTGTGTCCTAAAGTTGATCTCGGAGAGATGTGCTTTGCTATCTCCACCGGGGATCAGTAGATGGATCCCTAGGTGTGGGTTTCTGAAATCTTTCTGCTCTTTAATATTTGCATTTTGAAGAGCCACAGCCTTTCCACTTTGTTTTTGTTGTTTGGTGTTTTTTTTTTTTCTTTTTTTCGGCTTTGCTTGTTTGTTTGTTTTGCTTTTTAGGGCCATACCCACAGCATATGGAAGGTCCCAGGCTAGGGGTTGAATCAGAGCTACAGCTGCCAGCCTATACCACAGCCACAGCAAATTGGATCCGAGCTGCATCTATGACCTACACCACAGTTGACAGCAACACCGGATCCCTGACCCACTGAGGGAGGTCAGGGATCAAACGCACATCTTCATGGATACTAATCAGATTCATTTCCACTTCACCACAATGAGAACGCCAGTGTTTCCACTTTGTATTCAAGGCTGTGCACATGTTGCAGGTGTGTTTTGGTTGGCTGTGGTGTTTGGGTTATAATAAGGAATCATAGTCCCCTTCATTTAGCGAGGGGGGTGTGTGTGTGCATGTGTGTCCCTGTCTGTGTGTAAATGTGTGTGTAGGAAGCTGCTCTTAAGAACTGGATAGGCTTTCATTAGGTGATTGGGCTTCTTACTCACTGAAAGGACACTCGGAGCACAGCCATAATGCATCTCTTTTATTCAGAAACAGTAATAGTCAATAAGGACAGATTAATGTCATTTAAGCGCAAAAAAAAACAAAACAAACAAAAAAAAGTAATTAACACCCATTGCCTTAATTTAGGGTCAAAAGAAATAAACTTGAGCTTCAGGAAAGTGGAGTTGGTAGGACAGGAGGGAATTTCTCGAACAGGGCCTCACCTTGGCCTGTTTTTGAAGATGTCTCCTAAAAGTGTCTATAAACCTCGCTGAGTCTTGCCTTTATCTTATCTAAAAGGGGTGATTAAAGTTTGTCCAGGATTCAAGCTTTCTCTCCCCAGAGATACTAGGTTTGAATGGCAGAATTGGCCTGAATGGCAAGTTCACATTCTTTCAGCTCACAAAGTTCTCCTTAGGATGTTACAGACAAGGGCTGGTGAGGAAGAGTCACCGGTGAGTGAGAAATCATGTTTCTGCTCTCGCACCAAAGGCATGAGCTGAGTCAGGACCTCTTTATCCAGAGGGCGAAGGGCTCTCTCTGTCCTGCCCGGCTTCAGAGTCCCTCAGGTGCTGGACGGAGTCCCAGGGTCCCTCCTGGACAGCGTGCTCCGTGCAGCCATTGCCTTCTGAGGGGAGCCAAGGACACAATGGGCTGCAAGCTGATCCCTCCACCCCCCACCCCCATGACTCATTGGATGTTCCTGTCACTGCGGTCTCAGCACGGCCCCTAGGACTGTCCTCCAGGTCAGATGCTTGGCTTCACTTACAGGTCCATCACCACTTAAAAATAATGCACTCCGGGGACCTGGCCAAGAAAACGAAGGGAGAATAAAGTTAGCCCGAGGCGTTGAGAAGACAGAATTTCTCTCTGTTAAGAAATCTGTTGACTAGCAAGAGTTTTACAAATTCTTCTCTTGATCTGTCAGAGGATGGTGAACATGTGTGTGATAGTGACGATGAACAAAACCCTGAAATGCCCTCTGCCAGTTCTCCATCAGATCTTTTTTTTTTTTTTTTAAATCATTATCTATTTGGAGTTTCCTGGTGGTTCAACAGGTTAAGGACCTAGTGTTGTCACTGCTGTGGTGAGGGTTGGTTTGCTCCCTGGCCCCACAGTGTCCACATGCCATGGGCATGGCCAACAAAAAATTACCTGTTTAATTTGAGCCCATGTCCATGTTTCTTCATGCCGTCTGGGAAAGTTAATCTTTGTTTTCCCTTCTGATAGTGAACTGGACTATCACGACGCCGTGAATGTCAACGACCGGTGCCAGAAAATCTGTGACCAGTGGGACAGGCTGGGGACGCTTACTCAGAAGAGAAGAGAGGCCCTGGAGGTGGGTCCCCCACCTCTACCCTGCCGCCCCTGCTAGCGTGAAATCTTTTTGAGGCTCTTCCGTGAAGTCAGTGTTACTGACTTTCTGTTTTTCTGGGGCATGGGGTGTATAAAACAAAACAGGTGGTCTAGTGAAAGGCACGTCTACAGAGAATAGGAAACGTGAGAGAAAGAGGGAACCAGAGAGTTGGTAGTTTTGTCCTGTAATTTATCCATGCAGCAGTGATGGCTAAATTAAAAAGTTTTGAGTTAAAAAGCCAACATCCAGGAGTGATAAGATTACAATGTAAACCTATTTGGTATTCGGTGGTAATCACAGGGCTTTTCTCAAAGTCCTTCTATGAGACGTATCTGAGTCAGGAAACTAGGAGGAACTGAAGTTGAGATGTATGTAGGGAAAAGGGTAGCACAGGTTGAAGTAAGGAAAAATGAATCTGAGGCAGAAGCAGGAGGCATTTGGTCTTATTCAAGTATATGACTTGGATAAACAGCAGTAAGTGTTGGGTTTTTAGCTGAACCTGATTCTCTCTCACTGCAGAAGACTCAGACGGCGCAAAGCAAAGAAGCAGTTACCAGTCTTCTGAGTCTTCTCATGACAATGAAAAATGTTAATATATGTGATATCAGGCTTCCTAGAGGCCAACCAGCTGTTGACATACTCACCCAAACAAAAACATTGAGGATTTCCCACTGTGGCGCAGTGAATTAAGAATCCAACTGCATCGAGTTCCCGTTGTGGCTCAGCAGTAATGAACCCAACTAGTTACCATGAGGTTGCAGGTTTGATCCCTGGCCTCGCTCAGTGGGTTAAGGAGCCAGAGTTGCTATGGCTGTGGTGTAGGTCAGCAGCTCCAGCTCTAGTTCAACCCCTAGTCTGGGAACTTCATATGTTGTGGGTGCAGCCCTAAAAAGAAAAAAAGAAAAGAAAAAAAGAATTCAATTCCAATAGCTTGGGTCTCTGCAGAGGCGTGGGTTTGATCCCCAGCCCAGCACAGTGAGTTATAGGCTGGAGCATTGCTGCTCCTGTGGTAGAGGTCACAGCTGTGGCCAGGATTCGGTCCCTGGCCTGGGAACTTCCATTTGCCAGGTGCAGCCAGGGAATTAGAGAAAGGAAGAAAGGAAGAGAAAGAAAGAAAGAAAGAAAAAGAAAGAGACAAAAGAAAAACATTGAGGGTACAGGAGAGAAAAAAAATTGAATCTAATTATGGAGGACTTGTAGATACCTGATGCTGCCTGCTCCCTGCCTTCTTTGCTCTTGCAGCCACGTGCTCTCACATGCCCAGAAAGGCAAAGAGAGTCTCTGAATAAAATCCTAAATGAGGATTTGAAAACAGGAAGCTGTAGTTCCTTCTGTCTTCTCTAGGTGGGTGACTTTTGGTTAAGTTTGTAAAAAGGAGGAGGATAGCCTGCATTTTCTGCAGAGTCAGCATGGTTAGGGAATCAGGTCCTCTAACTGGGAAAGCATGGCTCTAGCTGAAAGCGTTACTAGACACCCTACGTGAATGCTCAATTTTCAGAAAGTAGCATGGAGCATAGAGTATTTTAAGTACTTTAAGGACAGTGTTACTCTGGATGTTATGAAATCCACCACGTCTAATTCAGAAGGCATTTCAGAGCCCTCAGGGCTTAGCTGAATCATTTGAACATCAGTTAATCTTCTGGACGCACACGCTAATGACGAGAGGGTCGTGATGAACAAAGCGTCCGGATAATAATAGTTTGTTGCCCTGGAATGCGTATTTGCATCTTCAGGGAATTTTTTATTATTTAGTCGATGATAATGCTCATGTCTCTTGAACGCCTCTTCAGAGAACTGAGAAATTGCTAGAAACCATCGACCAGCTTCACCTGGAGTTTGCCAAGAGAGCTGCTCCTTTCAACAACTGGATGGAGGGGGCCATGGAGGACCTGCAAGACATGTTCATCGTCCACAGCATTGAGGAGATCCAGGTACCTGGGCCCCAGCTCTGTGCCCCTGCTGCGCTAGAATCAAATTGTCATTTTAAAAGCTTACTTCTCTTTTTATTGTTGTTGCTGGTGTTTTGTTTCATTTTTTTAACGAAGAGCCCAAATTAGCCTTTGACCTTTAGCTTAAAAAAATGTGTATACTATTCTTTGCTGCAGCTAAATTAACCTCACTCAGATAATGGGGACTGCATCTAAAAGAGTCTGTTCTTGAAAATAGATCATGGAATCTTACGAGCAAAATAGACATATATGCTCTTGAAGTTATCCACAGAAAGTCATGAGTGTATTGGCCCGCTGAGGTAACTACTTTGCAGATATCCTTTGCATATGACTGTTCATTAAGATCTATAGAATTTTCCCAGACCATAAAGCGTAACAAATCACAAATTGGCACCTTTTGCCTCCCACAGCCCAACATGTTCTGCTTTTAATTTCTTCTGGAGCTTCTGAGTTGTTGATAAGACTTCTGAGTGATCATGTTTGGGAGAAGAGTTCCTCGGGACCATCCAGAACTTGACTTATTTAGAGACCACTGTACAGTGAATTTGATGTATTATGGAATATAAGGAGTAAAGCTTTTAGATTTTGTTTTTTGTTTTTTGTTTTTTGTTTTTCCCCTGCGAGATAGGTCATCAAAAACCGTCCAAGTATAAAGGAGATAGTAAAGGTTGGGATTGGAACCCCCATGTGCCTGGAAAGGAACCTTCTAGAAGGGTTTATACCTGGGTGAAAGGGGAAAGAAATGACTTTGTCGAATGTTGCCTTTGTCTTCTGAAAGAGGCTGTGATGGTGTTCCTTGCCATGCATTCTTAAGCAGAGGCTGGCAACCTAAAATCATATATTTTTAGAATAAGTGAGGTGACTAAGTGTGCCTTAGAAGCCTTACTGAATGCAGGAAGTTGTTTCTTTGTTCAGTGAAAGGAGTGCTGGCGGCCAGTCTGGTGCAGCAACTAAAGCCGAGTGCTAGATTTTTCCTAGAAGGTGGTCCATGTAGGTTCAGCTGAACTGAAGGGGCTGCTGTCGCACATATTAGGGCCAAAGGATAGGGTTGTCAAGTGGAGGTTTTATAAAGCCTGAGGGGAAGCAGCTGGCTTCTGTGGGCTTTTCTTTTAGAGGAATAGAGATATGCTTCTTAGGGAGTCTTTAAGGTATAAAGGCAGCAAATGTTAGGTTCTTTTACTCTACTACAGAGGTAAAACCAGTCATTAGAAAGGGCAGCTGATGGAGATCCAGTTGAGGCTCAGTGGGTTAAGAACCCGACATAGTGTCCTTGAGGATTCAGGTTCTATCCCTGGCCTCACTCGTTGGGTTAAGGATCCAGCATTCCCACAAGCTGTGGCGTAGGTTACAGATGTGGCTCAGATCTGGCATTGCTGTAGCTGTGGCTTAGGCCTGCAACTGCAGCTCTGATTCACCCCCTAGCCCAGGAACTTCCATATGCCGTGGATGTGGCCTGAAAAAGAAAAGGCACCTGAGTTAAGTTATGTGCATCAGTGGTGAGTCAGACCTAAACAGTAGCTGAGGATCCACTGTAATGAAAGCAAACATGATTTTTTTGAAAAAGAAAATAATTCATTTTTTGGAAGACATTGGATTAATAGCCACCAATGTATCTTTTTCCTGTTTACCAAGGAACTTGACTTTTGTGTGCCAGACTGCTTTTTTCAGACATCCAGAAGTTGTCTTCCAGCAGAGATTCCTGTGGTTACAAAGCCCTTTTTGTGTGTGCCGGAGGGAACAGCAAGCCTAACTGTGCAAACCCAATTGCACCCTGAAGTTAAGTCGGGTTTTCTCTGCTCTGTCTTCGGGTTAGAGCCTGATCACGGCCCATGAGCAGTTCAAGGCCACGCTGCCCGAGGCAGATGGCGAGCGGCAGTCCATCCTGGCCATCCAGAATGAAGTGGAGAAGGTGATTCAGAGCTACAACATCAGAATCAGCTCGAGCAACCCCTACAGCACTGTCACTGTGGATGATATCCGGGCCAAGTGGGACAAGGTGGGTGCCTGAGGGTCAGATGTGTGTGTTGGGGGAGGCGGGGCGGGCATCCTTGAAGCCTGGGGGAGGGAGGAGGGAAGGGCCTGGGCAGTTAGAGTGACTGCCTGACCTCGCATTGTGATCAGGGTTTTTCATCCACCCCAAGTTTCTCAGATGGGCTAAAAATAACACTGAGGGAGTTTACCGGTGTGGCTCAGTGTTAACAAAGCTGACACTGGTTGGATCCCTGGCCTCACTCAGTGGGTTAAGGATCTGGCATTGCCATGAGCTGTGGTGTAGGCTGGCAGCAGCAGTTCCAATTTGACCTCTAGCTTGGGAACTTCCATAATTTACCGTCCTAGAAAGACAACAAAAACAAAAAACACTGAGGCATATTAAAATGTTTATTATGTGTTTACATGAGCAAAACTCAATTCAGATCAGGCAGCAGCCAATCTAGCAGACAGACAGGAGCTCTTAAGAGCTGGACAAAATGAAAGACTTTTATAGGCAGAAGGGACGCAAGGAAGTTCTCTGGCCAAACCAAGCAGGTTGGCTCTTGCAGAGTTCCTTTCGTTTCGGGGAAAGCAGGGGTCTATGGGGCAAAGGACCTCACTAATGCTCATCAGGTGCCTCCTGACTGACTGGTTGAAGATGCCATTTCTGGGAAAGGAGAAACTATAATTTAAGTCTCAGTCTGGTGGAGTGGGGCTTGGCATAAATGACTCTGTTTTGGGCATCTTCTGTTGTTTTTAACAGCTGAAATACATGACACAGTTATATACCATTCGGGGAGTTCCCGTCGTGGCGCAGTGGTTAACGAATCTGATTAAGAACCATGAGGTTTCAGGTTCGATCCCTGGCCTTGCTCAGTGGGTTAAGGATCTGGCGTTGCCGTGAGCTGTGGTGTGGGTTGCAGATGCGACTCGGATCCTGCATTGCTATGGCTGTGGCGTAGGCTGGCTACAGCTCCGATTAGACCCCTAGCCTGGGAACCTCCATATGCCACGGGTGCAGCCCTAGAAAAGACAAAATAATAATAATAAATAAGTAAATACCATTGGGCAGCTTCTGTGATTTGTAAGGAAAGAAAGTAGAAATGATTTTCCTTAAGGAAAATCTTATCAGTGTTGGTAAACTCACAGGTTATGATACTCACACCATAAGGAAAACTTTTTTTTTGGTCTTTTTGTCTTTTTAGGGCCACACCTGAGGCATATGGAGGTTCCCAGGCTAGGGGTCCAATTGGAGTTGTAGCTACCAGCCTGGGCCTCAAGCTCATGGCAACACTGGATCCTTAACCCACTGAGCAAGGCCAGAGATCCATGAGCAAGGCTCATGTATACTAGTCGGGTTTGTTAACCACTGACCAAGCCGGGAACTCCCCAGGGAAGCCTTTTTTAAACCCCCAACTGAAAATTTGGTGGAACCAGTTTGCCACTAGTACTTCATTAAAGAATTTTTAGACCATGGAGTAGATGTGTCTCAAGTGCATGTGAATTTAAATGTGGGGAAAAGTGCTTAGAAAACTACGTATCTGGGGGAACCAAAGGACTTCCTGCTGACTTGCTGCCTCTTAGGATCTGGGAAACTGTACAGATTTAATTATAGTCCAGTGGGATCATTCGAGCCTTTTTTGCCTCATTCTGAAGAAAAAAAAAATTTTTATTTTCATGGTTGAAACTGTAGCATGGTCATCTTAGCATGCTACTGCGTCCTCTTTAAGCAGTAAGTCCACCACATGCTATAAAAACACCCATGTGACAATAGTTATAAACAATGCAAAAGAGCACACCCCCGCCCCCAAGAAAACAGGCATGGGAAAGAGAGTGTTCCTCTGAGAGATGGTCGTTAGTTATTGTTTTTGGCCTTAAAATGAGCTCTAGTCTTCTGCCAGCCAGAATGAAAAGAGAAACATGTTGAGCTAAGTAGTTTCCTTAGGAAAAAAAAAAGGAAATCTTATTTAAAGGAGACAAACTTTCTTCCAGTCACCAAGTGATAAAGGGACATTGAATAACAAAGTCTTTAGCAGCAGTTTTGCAGAAGACACAAAAAAGGTTTCTGAAGCAGCTCTTTTGTCTGCAGATTCAAAGAGAACTGATGAACATGTAAAAATCCAGGTACCAGTGGAACTGGAAAGATGTAGGCCAGGTAGATAGTTTCCTGTATTCCAGCATTCTGTAGAATCGAGTTCACAAACCTGGCAGAGGTTCCTAACTTTTTTGTGTCTCGGATCCCCTGGGCAGTCTGGGGAAGCCCATGGATCCTTTCTGATAATCATGTGTGTAAATTTGTCAGAATATTTAGGGTTATAAAGGAAATAAATTATACCATAAGTCGTTAAAAAGTATTTTTTTAAAGTTGGGATATAGTAATGTATGTACTTCCTTACTAACACATTTTAAACCAAGATCTAACAGCAGGTCTAATAATTTTTTTTCTTTTGGCCAAGCCTGTTGCATGCAGAATTGCTGGGTCAGGGTTTGAACCTGATCCATATTGATGACAACACCAGACCCTTTAAATGCTAGGCCACCAGGGAACTCCTGGGTGTAATACTCCTGAGTAGTGATGCACATCTAGGATGTTTTGAGAGGCAGGGAATAACTAATGTAATCTGAGGATGTCACTTATTTCTATTGTGATAAAGACCTGGTGGATTTGGTGCTTACATTCATAATTGAGGGAAATGCTAACTTTTCATTAGAGATGGTACAAATAAAGATGTCAGGAGTTCCCCAGTGGCTCTGTGGGTAAGGACCTGGAGTTGTCACTGCTGTGGCGTGGGTTTAATTCCTGGCCTGAGAACTTCCTCATGTCATGGGTGCAACCAGGAAAAAAAAAAAAAGATGTCAGTTTTCACTTAAGTTCATAAATTCTCTGCACTGTGGACCCGGCCCCCACCATGGGGTTAGTGCTGCAGGCCCAGAGCCCCTGGCTGGAGGAAGGGTCAGTGTCCCTCGTGCAGACTTACCCAGTCTCTCCACCCTGGAACACTGGGCAACAGTCAAGGCCAGACTCCCCTTTCTCCCCCTCCTCCTCCCCTTGCCCCATGGCTTGGTCACTCCTCCTGGGCCGCAGCTGGCCCCTAACCCCTGCTGCCTTTGAACCCTGACAGGTGAAGCAGCTTGTGCCCATCCGGGACCAGTCGCTGCAGGAGGAGCTGGCCCGCCAGCATGCCAATGAGCGTCTGCGGCGCCAGTTCGCCGCACAGGCCAACGCCATTGGACCCTGGATCCAGAACAAGATGGAGGTAGGTTGGTACCCTTCAGAGAGAGCTTGTCACAGCCTCCAGATGCACTGACACAGCGGCCCCTCCCAGGCGGTGGCTTTTGACCACCTCACTCAGTACCAGGTCACACTGGGCCTTACTCTGGGTGGCCCTGGGCTTGTGCAGCCTGTGCCTCTGAGCATCAGGGTAGGGGGAACGTGCACTAAAATCAGCCTGGACTATTCTCCCTGCCATCCATTCTTTTATCATTAAAAATGATAAGGGGGCTCTTTTTCAGGTTTTAGCCTCTGCAAGACCTAGATTTTTAAACCATCCATCCTTAAGGAAGATGTATGAAGAGTCATAAATACTTTGCATTTTCAGAACATTTAAGGGACAGTCTTTGAATGACACTGATTTCTGGGTCTATTTTATCACCAAGAGCAGCCAAGAGACATTTATTGGCCTACTTAGTTTTCTCCCAACTGCCCTTTTGGTGGTAAAATGTTAACTTTTGTCTTAAAGAGGGGAGCACCTAAAAATATAGGATGCTTTTGGCCCGTAATGAACCATCCAGTGGCTTCAAATCTCTCTGGCAGCTGCCTTCATGCAGAGCATTCCCCAGCCGCCTCCGGGAGAGGCAGCTCCGGCGAGGGAAGGCTTCTGGCTTCATTGGAACAAGGTCAAAACTGCTCCTTTTTCATCCCTCTTGCTTTGCTTTTATGGATCTTGGTTGGTTTTTGTGCCCCTGTTCTCTGGATGGACTAGAACCAGAGCTTGTTTCATGCCGTGGTGCAGCCCTGTTTCCCACTTTATCTGAAAAATCCAGTGGCTCTGGCTGCTGCCTGATGCCGGCGTAGGAGGGGGAGCAGAGCCAGGAAGGACACCTCCCATGCAGTGACCCAAGCAGCTGCTCACCTTGTTGCCTGCCCCTGTTCTTGCCTCCACCAGGAGATCGCCCGCAGCTCCATCCAGATCACGGGCGCCCTGGAGGACCAGATGAATCAGCTGAAGCAGTACGAGCACAACATCATCAACTACAAGAACAACATCGACAAGCTGGAGGGTGACCATCAGCTCATCCAGGAGGCGCTGGTCTTCGACAACAAGCACACTAATTACACCATGGAGGTACGGCTGCCACAGGGGCCCGTGTCACCCTCCTTTCTGACCGTGACCGGTTCACCGTCTCAGTACTTTCTTCCCACGTTTGTCTCCTTCTCTTCCTGATTTGTTCTACAAGCGTCAACTGGCAGGATCGTTCAGCCTTTCCTGCCGCTGTCTGGGAAAAGGCTCTGTGGACGGGTATGAAGTGCACAGAGGGGTCAGCTGTCCACCACCCTCAGAACCACCCCATCCTCACTATTAGCTCAACAGTGAAGTCGTTGCGCTGCTTCAGAGAGACTAACCTAAATTGGATGGTTACATTTGGGCCCGTTTGGCCCAGTTTCATCTTTCTGGGAGCCAGTGGGTATAATCCAGGGCCCATCCTGCTACCGGGTAAATGGAAAGGTGTTCCTAGGGACAAATATAGACTGTACAATGGATATTTTATTTGCAGAGTGCTAGATGTTGCTGTTAGATCCCTGGTCTCCCTTCTGAGTGTTCCCTGCTAGAGAATCTCGTGGAAAAGTAGAATAAAAGAAACTATAGGGATGTCCTGCTTACCTCCCTTTGGGTCAAGTCTCCTGTTAGGAAAATGACAGGTGAGACTGACGTGCTAGACAAAACAGAAGCTAATGTTTTCATGTTTCCCTTGGTAGCACATCCGCGTGGGGTGGGAGCTGCTGCTGACAACCATCGCCAGGACCATCAACGAAGTGGAGACTCAGATCCTGACGAGAGACGCAAAGGGCATCACCCAGGAGCAGATGAACGAGTTCAGAGCCTCCTTCAACCACTTTGACAGGGTACCTCGCTCCCTCTGGGTTTTGTTTTTTTCTTTTTTTCTTTTTTGGCTGTCCTGTTGGCACATGGAGTTACAGGGCCAGGGATCAGATCTGAGTCGCATTGCGACCTACACCACAGCTGCGGCAACACCAGATCCTTCACCCACTGCATCAGGCTGGGGATCGAACCCTGGGGGGATGCTGCTGATCCCGTTGTGCCACAGTGGGAACTCCTCTCTGGTTATTTGAAAGGCAATAGGGGGGGCTCAAAAGATGTATTTGAAATAATATTCATGCTGTTATCTTAAGGTTTAATGTCTATAGAGTTTACAGGGAAATAGGAATGACTAATGCCAAAGGAAAATAGCCACTGAGATGAAGCGTGCTAAGTTCTGATGCCGCTTAAGGAGACACAGACTCTAGGCTTGCGGGCTGTTTTATACAGATCACTTGCTGATTGCCTTTGTAGCTGGGAGCAAAGTTTGATGTGTTCAGAGTGAACGTGTATCCCTAACAAAATGTGGATTGGGGATTTAGGTCATTTTCTAAGTACTTAAATACCAGGCTCTAGTGGACTTCTAATAATTAACTATTTAGGTGAAGCACCCACTGAAAATGAACCTACTCTTTCGACACATCAAACTTCATGTCCTTTCTGTTAATGAACAGACTCAACTCATGAAATAGGTGAAGGCACAGAACCACCAAAATGGCGAATAGATAAAAAGTACCACCCTTAAGATATGATCTAGTATGTTTGATTTGAATCGATTGAGTAGAGCCAGTTCTTCACAAGGCTGGGATTAACGGAGATGGAAACCTGACAGGACTTAACCCCAGGCTCCAGGGGCCAAGAGAGAGGGAAGGATGTGAAGTGACATGGAGACCACGAGCACTGAGAACCCAGGGGAAAGAGGCTCCTGAACTGGGTGAGCGGCTGCAACCAGGAGGTACCCCCGCAGTTAGGAATTGGTTCTGGGCTTTCGGCAGGAACCCAAGGGAGTAACCATGTCATGGTCCTTTCTGGCAAGAGAGAGCTTGGTGAGGAGAGTGAAAGACCTGTGCCTTAGGGAACTGATTGCATTTAAAGGAGGTGAGAGGCCGGGAGAAGGAACCCCAGGGAGGTCAGAGGACAAGGAGGGAAGCGCTGCTGCAGAGACCTTGCCAGAGGATATGGACTGAGGGCCAAGCACAGGTGTGGGTACAGACCCAGAAAGTTCCCATTCCTGAAAAACAACTTCTGAAGTTCGCTTTAGGGACTGGCCACGTGAAAACACCAGGAACTAATCTATTTAATAATTGGCATGACCAATAATGAAAGGATTTCCTCATCTTTAAATTTATACTGATGCTCTCACCTTAGCCATCCCCTGAAAATCTTCAGCCCAGCCATACACTTCGCATCACAGCTGGGGCTGTGCTGTTACAGTAGAAGCAGGGTCGCCGTTTGTCCTGGGCTGTGACAGACATGGTACCTTCCCTCTCTCATCCTGCTCTGTGGAGACCCTCACAGAGCTCGTGGGGGAAGCCGAGTTTGGTGCACGGAGGAACCCCACCCTCTTGGCTCATGGGCCTGAGAGTGGTTTAGGGGTAACTTCCCAGTTGGAGTCCTAGCAGTGTGGGCATCTTTGGGGGGTATCCACTTTAAAAAAAATGCACAGCTTGAAAGTTGAGAGTTAAGTTTTATTTGGGGCAAAATGAGGACTTAAGCCTGGCAGACAGCATCTCCAGTAATCCTGAGAAACCACTCAGAGGAGGCGGGGAGCTAGGATATATGGGAGTTTTTGCAACAAAGGGCAGGAAGCAGGAACAAAAGGGTCTGGGCTCGCTGAAATCGTTCCTTTGATACGCACCTGAGCTATCCGGGCCAGTATCCTGGCATCTCTAGGCCTGAGTTTCCTCCAGGCTCACTGTTGGGGTGGCTGCAGTCTGATGGCTGCTAGATGAAAGGTATTCTTTGTTTCCTCCCTGAGTTCCTTTAGGGCTCACTGGCTCCCCTTTGGAGGTGGCCCCACTCGAAGGTGACTGTGATATCCTTCGCTTTGTCCGCTTCAGACTGAAACAGACCCCCAAAGAGGCAGGGGGAAATCATGTCCCTGTGTATGATAAAGGTGACGGGGAGGTGTGTGCAGCTATGCACACATTTTACAGAACTTTGTGGCTGGTCTCGTGAAGGTTGCTACTAGTCACAAGGAGCAGACATCACCAGGAAGGATTTCCGTGTTTTGCTAGACATGAGGAAATAAGAATTTGGGCACATCAAATCTTCTCCTAAAAATATCTATGTGAAGACCTACCTGTTCCTCCAGTTTTCCCAGAGCACAGAGTGGCCTCACTCCTGATCTCCACCCTGAGCTCCCGTTGGGTGCTGCAGGTCAGCAGCCGCAGTGGCTCATGACTTCATCCATGTAGAGGCAGATGGCATGTGCGGACTCCAGTTCACATGGGAGATTGACAAGTGAGGGCTGCCTGGGGGCTGCTGGCGCATGAGGAGTTCTCAGAACACTCAGTGTGTTGTCATCAGTGGGTGTCAGTAGGCAGCTCCCAAGAGGTCGTTTTCAGTGGCCCTGGGTTGTCCCTCCTACTCTGAGTGTACGGTCTCCTTTCATTTTAAAAATATATATGTATATTTTTGCTTTTCATTTCTGACTGTTGTTTATCCTCCTCTCCCCCTTTTCCTTTTAAAGGTTTTTATTTTTTTCTTTTTGGGGCTGCACCCACAGCATATGGATGTTCCCAGGCTAGCGGTCAAATCAGAGCTGCAGGTCTACACCACAGCCAAAGCAGCACCAGATCCAAGCACCACAGCTCACGGCAATGCCCGATCCTTAACCCACTGAACAGGGCCAGGGATTGAACCCACATCCTCATGGATGTTAGTTGGGTTCTTAACCCACTGAGCCACAGAGGGAACTTCCAGGAAATTATTTTTTGATATTCCTGTGTTGGGTCTGTCCTTTCTGTAAGTCATTGGTGACCTTTGCTTCTTTGGCAACGCCCAGTGTCCCTTCTCCTACTAGATTTTGGTTCCCTAGTCAAGTAGAGTTGTTCATCCTGCCTCTGATTCTCAGCTCCTTTGTTCTGTGTGTTTTTCGGCAGAGGAAGAATGGCCTGATGGACCACGAGGACTTCAGAGCCTGCCTCATCTCCATGGGTTATGACTTGGTAAGACAGCCGTGGAAATCTTTCCATCTGTGATACTCTGAGCTTAGATTGGTGTGGCAGGAGATGATGCCTTAAGGAATGACAGCCTGTCTGGGAACAAATCATTTACACTGTCTAGGATGATACCTTTTAAGGTTTGTCAGCTACTATGTAAAAACAATTTCACAGAGCCAGAATGTACATTTTCATGCAGTCATTTTTTTTTCCCTAGTTAAGAAACAGAATGTAAACTTTGCTGATGATTTGTAAACAGCTTTATTGGGATGTTATTCATATACTATATACAACTAGCCCATTTATAGTGTACACTTAAGTGGCTTTTACTATCATGCTGTTTTTTTTTCCTTTATCCTGCTGGTTTTTTAAGTGCTTTTTCCTCCAGTATCTTGAGGATAAAAGGTGTGTAGTAATAAATCAGCTAAGAAAAGTTGACATCCCCCCTGTGAGCTGGGAGAAGCTGCACTCCCTCCCTCCTCTGTCACCTGCTAACGTGCACTGTGAACCTGAGGGTCTTTGACTCCTCTCAGAACTTTCGATCTCGCATCCTGAGAGCCCTCTTGTCACCTCCCTTCTCTTGAGCAGTCTTACTCTTCTCCACTGTAGGGAGAACAGGCCCCCTTCTGTGAGTTCCTCTACCATAATTATGTTACATCCCAAAGGTGACAAGGGCCACCAGGAGGAGGGGATTCAGGAGCTTTGCTGGGTTGATGCTCCTGCAACATTTAAAATCACTTGATGGCAGTAAACTTCAGTCACCTGCAAGAGGACTGTGTTCTCAGAATGGAAAGGAAATGCAGGGAATGTCTAAGTGTTCAAACAAAAAGGAACTTGACTGCCAACAAGTAAAAAGCAGAAGGGCTCTGTTAGGAGTTGCGTGCTGTTGAGGTAAATGTTTCTTGGCAACCTGGCCTCAGGGTGAAGCTGAGTTTGCCCGCATCATGACCCTGGTGGACCCCAACGGGCAGGGCACGGTCACCTTCCAGTCCTTCATCGACTTCATGACCAGGGAGACGGCTGACACCGACACTGCCGAGCAGGTCATCGCCTCCTTCCGAATCCTGGCTTCTGATAAGGTCTGCACGGACACCTTTTCTTCTGTTTTTGTAACAGTCCATTGCCTTATACTAATAAAAAAGGAAACAGAGAGTTCCTGTTGTGTCTCAGTGGGTTAAGAACCCAACTGGTATCCACAAGGATGTGGGTTTGATCCCTGGCCCCTCTTAGTGGGTTTGGGATCTGGCGTTACTGTGAGTTGCAATGTAGGTCATAGATGCAGCTCGGATCTCGACTTGCTGTGGCTGTGGTGTAGGCCAGCTGCTGCAGCTCCTATTCGACTGCTAGCCTGGGAACTTCTATATGCTGCAGGTTCAGCCCCAAACCAAAAATTTTAAAAAGGAAAAGACATTGCAAATAGTAACCATTTTATACTAGTGCATTTTGTATGATGTCAGAAAGCTCATAGACATAACAGCGGTGAACCCAGAACAGGTTAAACACAGCTGTCTGTCAGTGGCATTTGTGTTTGTGCCTCACGGGAAGTTTTATAAAAGGAACCGAGAATATATGTTTTGTAGAGTTTTGTTTTGTTTTTCTGGTTCAACCCCACTTAATCTTCTGGGCTGGTAGATATATGATTCCGAAAGAAGAAACTACAGCATTCAGATGTTTGTAAAACTGAGAACCTTCTCCTAAGAATCAATGACCTTGACTTTGTGCCCAGCCCCTGGAGCAAAGTTAAATACAGCCATTCAGTCATTTTCAGAATTGGCAAGCTGTTCATTACACGTAGCCTAGATATTAAGTAGGAGTTGAATGGCAAGTTCAGAGTTTTCAGATCTCATTCCCCAAACAATAAAAACATCTCTATATGTAAAAACGCACTTTGGGATATGATTCCTTATCCTTTGTTCCACCTGAGAGGGAAGGGAAGATAGAATTCTTCAACACAGCAGCATGGCCATGTTTATTACTTTTTAAAAAAAAAAAAAAACCTTATCAGACATAAGATAAATTGTCTTTAAAATAATTGTTGTAAAAATGAATCCTTGATCATGGGGAGATGGGTGGAGGGAAAAGTCCAGCTGATATAGGAGATAATTAATCATGGCTTATCTAATCCCCCCAAAACCCTACTATAAATTACAAAATGATATTTGTTCTTAATTTATTTTCACCTATAGCCTGTTTTACCAAAATTATCCTATTTCCTCTTGGACATTTAGCATTAATAAGAAAAATAAGACTCCATCATTCAATGTCAGTTTCATTTTGTTTTAAAAAGAGGCTTTCTCCAGGGGCAACGTGCTTCTAGTTTTTTAATAAACTGTGTTAGGAAAATGACTCCATTTCCTAAAAGTACATATCACATACCTATTTTTTAAATGTTGATAATTTAAAATTAAATATGCTTGTGTTTTCATTAGTTTCCGGTATGATATTTATGTCATGGTATTTTTCATTTGCATTATGGCTCAGTTTGAGAAGCATTGATGGTAATGCTCCCTTTGCCTTTAAAAAGCGATTTAAATTTCCTGCTGGCCAAAAGATAGTTACAACTCAGCCTTTTGTCAACTGTCCTGTACTATGCCCATTAGACTCCCTGCCTTTGGTTTTTTTGAGCCACAGCAGTGACACCAGATCCTTAACCCATGGAGCCACCAGGGAACTCTTGGTCGTTTTTTAAAAATTAAGCAAATACAAGCAGTGCATAAATACCTAAGCCATTTGTGTCCCAGTGCTCTCTGCGGTTGATTTTGCTAACGTGTGTGTGTTTCTTCCAGCCCTACATCCTGGCAGAGGAGCTGCGTCGAGAGCTACCCCCAGACCAGGCGCAGTACTGCATCAAGAGGATGCCTGCCTACTCAGGCCCAGGCAGCGTGCCTGGTGCCCTGGATTACACCGCCTTCTCCTCCGCCCTCTACGGGGAGAGCGATCTGTGAGGCCGGGTTCTGTAATCACTGGTCCCATCAGAACGCAATAAAGGCTGAAGTCACAGTTTGTTTCTTGGAGACTTTGACAAGCTTTATTAAGAGAGAGAAAACTTGTTTTGCAAGCTCAGTTATTGCCAGCAGTTGGGAGATGGCTGAAGTTAGGTTTTTCTAGTATATGACATAGTGTGCCTCACAGACAGGTTTCTTTTGTTTCTGAATTTTTAGCTAGATGCAGTGAAATAGCAGGGTTTGGGTTGGTTTCTTTGACAAAACACAGCAAATTACTTGAGTAGTCTGAAATTAGCAAGACCTAGGGACAGAAGAAAGGCACAAAATGGGAAAATTCCAAAATACCCAAGATTCAAGACCAGGAAAATAATGGTAAATGGTTGACATTTTAAAATATTCTTCATATGTAATATACTTACGTGATTATCTTTAGGGGACTATATTTGGGATATTGACGTTATACTTTCTTGCTTATCCAAAGATTAGCTACGTTTAAGATAAATGGTACTGTTGCCTCTGTGGCTGAATTTAATATTGTGAGATGGAAGCTCCAGGGAATAGAAACAGACTACCCAAAGCATTGTTAGTACTTAAAAAAATGTTCGAGAGCGATTATGGTCACCTCTTCAATTTTTAGGACTGTGTAGTCTGATTAGTGAGTTTCGATGCCTTATTTATCCTCCAAAGTAGGGACCTCAGGAAATAGGGAAGTCGGTTTAATTGCCAGAGAGGAAAATGGAATCACTAGGTGGAGCGAGTTTTTTTAGGATTATTTATTGATTCCAGGTTTCTGGGCTTTTTCTAGAGCGTGTTAGTATGTGAGTATGTTATGACCATATATAAGTGTTTTGGTTTTAAGCAAGTGTCTATAGTGATACTTGATGACAGGGGACAAGTCCAAAATCAGTGCCCTTAGAGCTCCCCAGGCAGAACTCCTCCTTTATGCCTTTAGTTTTATGATTTGGTAAAGAGAAGGAGTCAGTAGGAAAAGACTGATGCTCAACAGCAGTAGAGGTAAGTTCTTCCATTGTAGAACCTTGACGTATTTCAGGTGAATTCATTCCGTGCGGTAGGAGTTCCTAGGTGTTTTTGCCAGCACTTGGGGTTCCTGCCGTGATGGGGTGGTGCGTCCTAACTCGTCCTGAGTCTGGCTGTGTCCCCATCAAAGCCCCATCGGGGAGGACCCCAGTGGCTCCCGCCACCACCTTGCTCCGTCAGCCTTCCTTCCTTTTTTCCCCGCTTGTTCTGTCAAATGCTGTACCTCCCCTCTCCGTTTTTCCATCTTGTTAACAGCTTGTGGAGAATAAAGCAGGAGTTCTTTTTATATCCGAGTCCTTAATGATCAGGAAACGAGTCATAAACAAACAAAAACAGTTGTAAACAGCAATTAGAGTGTTACTAGAAAGGCAGCAATGTGCCTGTTCCCTACATACGGTCTGTTTCCCTCAGATTTTTATAGATTTCCACCAAGAGCTGGAAATGTGATATTTTCCATTCATAACTGTTGGGTAACTCAGTACTTTCACTACACTGGCCCATTGGCAACCTTCAACCTTTATACGTTTCATTTAGTTTGCTTCTTATTATTAAGTGGTTGGTAGTTTACCAATTTCTGAAATATCCGAGTCTTTGAGTTCAATGCTGGTGACTTCTGGGGTGGTGTTTAGATGAACTCTGACTCTTCATTTTACTTCAAGCAGGTGCTATATTCCAGCCGTAAACATTAAGGCGGAAAATGCGGTGTTGCTCTGCTTTCGAGGCTAGTAGGGAATGTGTGGTGTTTTAGATAGGCATAGGTTCTTCATCTACCTAAGATTTTAATTTCTTTATGTTCAGGCAAGAGAGTGGATCAGTACTATCTGCTAATAAATGAAAAAAGGAAATCAACTCTGAAAACAATGTTTATACTCTTACTTTAGAAGTTACTTTTATTTCTGAAGCTGAATTATTGATTAAACTCAATTTGTAAAAGAAAAGGAATCCTGTTTTTTTTTTTTAATTATTATTATTTCAAAAAATAACCAGTGTCCTTTGGTTAACCACAGCCTTTCCTCACTTAAACTTTCCATCATCATTAAAAACTCTTATTTGGGTATTTACCTCCCAAGAGTTAGAGACTGGCTTGTTGGGTAAAGCGTGAATTTTTTTTTTTCTTTTTGGCCACACCTACAGCATGTGGAGGTTCCCAGGCCAGGAATCCAACCTGAGCTGCAGCAGTGACAATGCTGGATCCTTAACCCACTGAGCCATAGAGGAACTCCCAGTAGAGGGAAAAATTTGAGATGAAGAATTGTTTGACCTAGTTAGAGGTAAGTGGTGAATGGGTTAGGAAACTAAATGGATTAGGAAGAAATTTTTACCTGGGCGATCACTTCAGAGTCCCCTATAGGTACTTTGAAAATGTGTGCAGACCCTGCCCTAACCCTGACTTTCGAGCTGTGAGGATCTCGCTTGGACCTGGACATCTGCATGTTTTGAAAGCTCCATGGAGGATTCTAATAGCCCTCAGTTGAAAACCACTGGGAGACAGTTCCTGCCATGGCTCAGCAGAAACGAATCTGACTAGCATCCATGAGGACACAGGTTCAATCCCTGGCCTTGCTCAGTGGGTTAAGGATCCAGTGTTGTCATGAACTGTGGTGTAGGTCTCAGACGCAGCTCCGATCTGGCACTGCTGTGGCTGTAGTATAGGCTGGCAGCTACAGCTCCAATTTGACCCCTAGCCTGGGAACCTCTATATCCTGCACCCCTTAAAAAAACAAAAAACAAAAAACAAAAATGAAAACCACTGGGAGAGGTCCCATCATGGCTCATTGTAAACGAATCTGACTAGTATCCATGAGGACACAGGTTCCATCCCTGGCCTTGCTTAGTGGGTTAAGGATCGCGTGTTGCTGTGGCTGTGGCGTAGGCCAGTGGCTACAGCTCAAATTTGACCCCTAGCCTGGGAACCTCCATATGCCACAGGTGTGGCCCTAAAAAGACAAAAAGAAAAAAGGAAAGAAAGAAAAGAAAACCACTGGGTTAGAGGTGATGGAAAGGGTCTATAGGAATCAGAAAGTCCAAGACCATTAGAGAAGCTTTTACTAGAAAGGTTAAGAGAAGGACCAGATGAATGGCCAAGCAAATGCCTGTACCATTTGGATGATAATATAGAAATGCTTGGCAATGGCTGAATTTTATTGTATTTTAATTTATTTTAATTTGTCTTTTGCTTTTTAGGACCCCATCCCTGGTACATGGAAGTTTCCAGGCTAGTAGTTGAATTTGAGCTGTAGCCGCTGGCCTATACCACAGTTACAGAAACTCAGTATCCAAGCCACATCTACAATCTGCACCATAGCTCATAGCAATGCCAGATCCTTAACCCACTGAGCAAGGCCAAGGATCGAACCTGTGTCCTCATGGATATTAGTTGGGTTCATTAACCACTGAGCCATGATGGGAACTCCTGGCAACGGCAGAATTTTAGATAGGTACAATTGATCTCGTATTCTTTCTTGCTGTGTACCTGATTAATGTATGTTCATGAAATAAGCTGGAGTTGAGCTCTCCACGGCCTTCTTTTTTTTTTTTTTTTTCTTCCCCACAGCCACACTCAGAAGTTCCCAGGCCAGGGGTTGAATCAGAGCTGCAACTACCGGCCTACATCATAGCCATGGCAACACTGGATCAGAGCCGCATCTGCAACCTATGCCAGATCCTTAACCCACTGAGTGAGGCAGGGATCCAACCCATATCCTCATGGATACCATGTCCAGTTCTTAACCTGCTGAGCCACAACAGGAACTCTTCTCTATAGCCTTTAAGTGAAAAGAAACAAATCTAAATGACAGAGTCAGAAACTTACATTTGAAGTAGTAGTAGCTAATTTTACCAAGCTTACCAAGATCCACTCACAGTTGCCTTGAATTATTTGACAGGAGGGCAATGAGTGTGTCCAGCTGTGTCCATGCACTTTCTCAAATACCCAGGGGTCTACGCAGTGATTGTACTGTCCTGAGGTGTTTTTATATTTTAGATGGAATCAGCAGAGAAGGGGACAGGCTTTTGTTTTTTTCCCTTTTGGATTCATTAATTAATAACTCAATACCTAAGCAACTGACAGGCTATCATACTTTTTAAGCTGGGAGAGGAAGGTGGTTGTGATTTGTCACTAAGAATCCCTAGCCAAGGCTTCTCCAGGGTCTTAAAGTCTTTGTGAACTTATCTCCATAGCCTTGCAGATGTCCCATTGCAAAAACAGATGGACAGAGAAATGCTTGGGTACCCAACAAGGCACACTTGCAAATCCATCTGCATAACTGGGAACTTCCAGGAAGCCACAGTGGCAGATAAACAGATAACCAGTCACATTGTGTCTTTCTAAGACAAGCTCCCAAAGATGGAAAAAGATCAGCCATGTAAAGGGAAGTTATAGAGGGGAAAAGAACTTTTAATACACAATATGAACAATAACATGGATTTATGGACATTTCTTTGTATAATTTCAAAACGACCTAGGTGACCAATGGCCAGGACCAGGAACGGCAGACTTCATGAAAATTTTCTTCCCCTTCAGTTGCACATGTTCCATCCCAAGCCCCATTCCCGATGCACCTCAGATTCTCAAAGGATGCTTTTTAAAATTACTGATGCCTGGACCCACCCTTGACCACTCAAAATGAGAATATGTGGTAGTGGTAGAAGGGTGGGGGGCAGTCAGCTGTACATTCAGTTCTTCCCCAGATCAATCTACTGTAGAACCACTGTTCTAGGCAATGAAAACAATCTTTCTCTGCCTCATGATGCTGCTCTGTTGTTCATGACATAGGCAAGCAAGTACAAGAAATTGGTGCACAATGTCAGTGAGTGCCAGGAGGAATAAGCCTCCTCTCTCTGACCCCAGCTCCTACAGGCACCTCATACCCGCCCTTCCCTGAGTAGGGTTTTTTCTAAAAGTCCTTTCTTCCCATGATTGCAAGGCTTTTAGATGCCAGAGAGGTTCCTTGCCCTCCTTCAGGCTAAGGGTGTGGAAGGGGGCGAATCCAGCCATCTTGCAGGTCTGTCTGCTCCTTGGGGAGGCTTTCCCCACCCTCCTCCAGCCTTCACCGGTGTACTTGCCTCTGCTTCTAGGGCTCATTCTGCTCCTCCCCCAGGTATCTAATGCACCGCCCTGCTCTGTGTGGGTGCCCCACTGAGCAGGTCTCTCCTGCCAGGCTGAGGTCACTCAGGGCGGTGGCTTGATAGGACCTGTCACATGGCAAGTAGTAAGCACTGAATGCAGAGTTGTGCCTGTTTGTGGGGGTGAATATTATTGAGTAGTACCCACAAGAATGAGAAAAGGTGGAAATGATCAGGCCTGTGGCTGGCAGGAGAGGGAGGGGAAGAATTCAGATTGATGAATGACTTGAAGTAGTGGTCTCCCAGCAGGAGGACACAGGCATGTGAAGACACCCAAGTGCTTCGTGGAAATGGATGCTTTCAGTGTCTTTCCAGATCTTCAACTCCTTCCTGATGCCACAGGGTCTCCTTTGTAACTTTTGCTCATAAAAGCACTCTTCTCCCACTTTTCAAAAGAAAAGCACACCCCTCACCTCAAGGTGCATCAACCCAGGGTGTAAAACTCCTTAGGGCTCTAAACAGAGGGTAAAGTGTTATTTGGGGGATCCCTTATTGGAGTTCTAAATAAAGGCACCATACTCCCACCCTAAAACTTTCTACCTTCTCCTATCCCATTCATTGTCCTGCTAAAGGTGAATTGTGGCAAAAGGAATGGGACATTCTTTTTGCTTGGTTTTGTTTGGGGGGTGGGGGTTTTGGCCACGCCTGCATCATGTGGAAGTTCCGAGGCGAGTGATCAAACCCACACCACAGAAGTGACCCCCACTGCTGCAGTGACAACACTGGATCCTTAACCTGCTGCACCACCAGGGAACTCCAGGAGGGGGACATTCTGAAATCAGATACATGTATTATAAAGTACAAGTACTAGCAGTGAAGCCAGTTTTCACTTACCTCATCTTCATTTCTCAATTACTGCCAAAAGAAAGATTGCTCATGAGAGAGGTTAGTGACGGAAAATCAGAGCATCAATAAGAAGTAAATGGTTTGGGGAATCCTGTATTTAAACATAAATAATTCTTTTTTAGCTACTTTCAAAAATAATCCTTAGAATGAGTTAGCCAGTTAGAAAAGCACCATTTGCAGGCACTATGAAGAACAGTATGGAGGCTCCTTAAAAAACTAAAAATAGAATGATCATATGGTCCAGCAATCCCTCTCCTGGGCATATATATATCTGGACAAAACTATAATATGAAGAGATACATGCACTTCTATGTTCATAGCAGCACTAATTCAGAATAGCCAAGACATGGAAACAATCTAAATGTCCATAGACAGAGGAATGGATAAAGAAGAGTGGTACATATATCCAATGGAATATTACTCAGCCATAAAAAAGAACAAAATAATGCCATTTGCAGCAACATGGATGGACTTTGAGATTATCATGCTAAGTGAAGTAAGCCAGACAGAGAAAGACAAATATCATATGATATCATTTATACGTGGAATCTAAAATATGTCATGAGGCTAATTTATGGAGAGAGTAAAAAGATCAGAGGTTGTGAGCAACTGGGGGAAAAGGAGCAATAGGGGAAAATGGAACTCTTAAGGTAGTGAAAATACTTGTATGATATTATGATGGATACATTTGTTCAAATTACATAATGTTACAACATCAGTATTAAGCCCTACATTAATTACTATGGGCTTTGGGTGACTATGATGTGTCAATGTATGTTTATCAGTTGTAACAAATGTACTACTGTTACAGGTAACACCGATAACGAGGGAGGCTGTGCATGTGTGGGGGCAGGGGGTATACGGAAAATCTCTGTACCATCTATGCAGTTTTGCTGTGAACCTAAAATAGTTCTAAAATAAATGTAATGCAAAAGATCAAAATAAAATATGACATGAACTTATTTACAAAATAGAAGCAGACTCACAGACATAAAGAATGGACTTGTGGTTGCCAAGGGGAGGAAGGGGGAGGGACTTTGGGATGAGCAGATGCAAACTAGTATATATAGAATAGATAAACAACAAGGTCCTATCATATTGCACAGGGAACCATATTCAATATCCCGTGATGAACCATAATGGAAAAGAATATGAAAAAGGAAAAAAGAAAAAGAAAAGCACCACTGAATAACCAAAGCAGGCCAGGCTGGTAACAGGAATGCTTTCTCAGACAACCATAATTTTCAAGTTTCACTAGATAAAACCTGTGGTAATGGGTTACACGTTTTCATGTAGATGTGATGTGTATCATACAAGAAGGTATTTACAACATATCTATGCAAGCATATAAAATATTCCCGTTACAATCTTGAACTTGCTTCATCTTGTAAAATATTTTGTATGTTCTCTTCCATGTTAGAGGAAACATAAAATGGATGCTAGATACCAGATCAGTTAATTTTTGGCAGTTTATACTTTCCCCTTTCATTAAATACTTTGAAAAAGTTCAATCATAATGTCTAAGAAAATTAATGGAGGGAGTTCCCACTGTGGTGCAGCAGAAACAAATCCGACTAGTATCTATGAGGATGCAGGTTCGATCCCTGGCCTCACTCGGTGGGTTGGTGATCTGGTGTTGCCATGAGTTGTGTAGGTCACAGATGCAGCTTGGATCCTGCGTTGCCATGGCTGTGGTATGGACTGGCAGCTGTAGCTCCAGTTCAACACCTAGCCTGGGAACTTCCTTACGCTGTGGATGCAGCCCTAAAAAGCAAAAAATAAAAAAAGAAAGAAAAAGAAAATGGAATTATTTCCTAGTTTTAGACATGATTTGCTGCACTATTCCCAAACATGAGCTCAGTACACATAAACACACACACTTACCAAAGGGCTGAGGCTCCTTTTGCATCTCCTTTGCTTCAGGAATAATATAAAAGTGTAGCTACAGATTTTCTTGCATAAATAAATGAGAAAAATTTACATAATGAAAATTTTAATTACATTAGCACAATAGCATTTTAATCTTGACCTGTCTGTACAAGATTTGTTAACACTGTTTCTCAGTGGTTTTTACACTATTCCTCAATATGTGTTTGAGAGTTCATTTGAATTGAAAATGAAGTCAGATTTTTTTTTAACAGCAGAAAGTAAGGTTGATTTAGTTAATCACTTAGCCTGACGTGGGTAATTAAGCTACATGGGGGACATATTGTTTTGTCAGTTATCTAAATCTGCAGCTCCGATGTTTTGAGGAAAGTATAATTAAAGCACATGGTAACATATACGCATTTTATTAAAAAAAAGGAATTGGCCATAGTGTGTTGAAATTAACAATTTCCTCTAACTCTTCCTGAGTATGTTGTACTAAATGAGGAGTATTTAAGAGGGAAGTAGCAGGCATCATTCATAGTCAGTTGGTCATTCCTAGGGATGGCGCAGCTACAGCTTAGAAGAACCTGGGTTCCTGGTTGACAGATCGCCCCAGTGACATGAACTGCTCCCTCAAAACTGCCATGTGGGAGGAGTTCCCTTGTAGCTCAGTGGGTTAAGGATCTGGCATTGTCACTGCTGGTTACAGCTGTGGTGCAGGTTTGACCCCTGGCCTGGGAACTTTCCCATGCTGTAGATGCAGCCAACAAAACACAAAAAAACTGCCACGTGGAAAGAGAAACTTGTATATATTTGAAGCCACTGTATTTATTACTTAGTTTGTTTTGCCATGCCTGCAGCATGGGGAAGTTCCTAGGCCAGGGGCTGAACCCATATCACAGCAGTGACCCAAGCTGCTGCAGTGACAACACCAGATCCTTAACCCATTGTGCCACCAGGGAACTCCAAAGCAACTGTATTTAGAATCCGTTACAACAGCTTTGTTTTACCGTAAATAATACCATATTAACCTTGACAAAACACTGACCTGACTGGATAGCTGCATTTATGATATTTTAGATTGTACTACATATTTTCGCATTGCCTTTTTTAATCTCTCAATTTATTTTTATATACATTTGATAAGGTGAGAGAATGACATTTTGTGCCAAATTCAACATATTCATTCATTCAATTTTATAAACACTGCCTATAATTTCCCTTGAAACTTTTGCAGACACTCTGCCTTCTCCTCACAAGATTTGCTCCTTTCTTTCGTAGATGACTCTACCTGTCCACGCCCGCTGACTTTTCCCCATTGGAGTAAGTGTGAGCAGCTTTGCTGTCACTGAGCCCTTTTACCTCTGGGGCTAAGATTCTTTGTCAGTGCCCTTTCCCCACCTATCCACCATCCTCTTAAAATAATAATTTGTTTTCTCTTTTGAAATGATTGTGAACATCTGACTTTTGCTTTTTATATTAAACAAAAGAGACTGTGATGCAGACCTTGAAGGATGAGTGTGCCAAATGTCATGGGACTTCCATTATGACATCACTTTCTTAGGAGAACATTTCCAGGTGGTGTCAATGGAGAAGGCACCTGGCCAGCCTTGCCTCCCTCCTTTTCCTGGTCATTTTATTATTTCGTTCCCTAACCACCTGATGTGTTACGTCCCATGTACTTCAGCCTGCTACTCTTGCTTCTTCACGGCCTCTGAGGCCACGAAATTGGCCACAAAGGTTAAGTCTGCAGCCTGTTCCTTCCTTATCTTGCACAACATGGCTGTACCCAGCCCAGCTAGTTCCCTTGGCTGAGAGATCTAATTTAGAATTCCTTGGGCCACTTAGAGCGTTAACCCAACTAGTATCCATGAGGATACGGGTTCCATACCTGGCCTCACTCAGTGGTTTTAGGAGCCAACATTGCCACCAGCTGCGGCATAAGTTGCAGATGCGGCTCAGACCTGGTGTTGCTGTGTCTGTGGTGCAGGCCAGCAGCTGCAGCTCCAATTGGAGCCCTGGCCTGGGAACCATATGCCATAGGTGTGACCCTAGGAAAAAAAGAAAGAAAAAAAAAATAGAATTCCTCTGGAATCTCACCTGCTTCATGAGTCTTCATGGCTGAATCTCTGTGGGGAGCCATGTGGACACCGAATTATTGCTATGGAATAACAATTAAACTTTATTGCCTCTTCTTTCTACATCTGGCAGCCCCCAAATTGTTATCATACATAAAACTAACTGTTCATTGCCCCACTTGCTCTTTTTTTGGGGGGGAGGGGCGAGCCTGCAGCATGTAGAATTTCCAGGGCCAGGGACTTACGCCACAACAGTGACCCGAGCTGCTGCAGTAACACCACCAGGTCCTTAACCTGCTGTACTACAAGGGAACTCCCCACCCCACTTATTCAATAATTATGGGAAGATGTGGGATAGAGTCTTGACAGACAGCTGGGGTTTGTGAGGTCATGCAAATTTGACTGAGCAGTGCTGGGACCTCTTGTAAATTCTGCCTTGTCTGCCGTAACTATTAAAAGAAGGAATGGACTTGTCCATCGTGGCTCTGCGGTTAACCAACCCAACTAATATCCGTGAGGATGCAGGTTTGATCCCTGTCTTCGCTCAGTGGGTTAAGGATCCCACCTTGCTGTGTCTGTGGTGTAGGCTGGCAGCTGCAGCTCCAGTTCAGCCCCTAGCCTGGGAACTTCCATATGCCTCAGGAGCAGCCCTAAAAAGACAAAAAAAAAAAAAAAAAAAAGCAAAACACCAAAAAACAAAAAACCGTTATCTTGGCCAGAAATGGGATGGGTGTGGGGACTGGTTGGTGAAGGAAGGAAATGAAAGTGGTGGACAGGAGGACAGGTCAGAGAGTGAGCGGTGTGCAGATGGAGTGACCAGGAGAGTCAGGGAAATATCAGCACCGACCTTCCACCTCCATAGCCTGCTAAGTCGGTTTTAAGACAAAACATTCTTTTCTGCATGGGAATAGCAATCATTCCAAGACCCATGGAAATAAAATGAGGACATACTTTTGTAGAGGCTCTTACAATAGTCCAAATGGGAGATAAGACCTGTCCTAAGGCACAAGCAGAGGAACAGACACTGCACATGAGTCTTCTAATCCTAACGTGAAGCCACTTAGTTTAGCATCCCTGCCTAGTTTTTTAGTTTGTCTGTCTTTTCTTTCTTTCTTTCTTTCTTTCTTTCTTTCTTTCTTTCTTTCTTTCTTTCTTTCTTTCTTTCTTTCTTTCTTTCTTTCTTTCTTTCCTTCCTTCTTTCCTTCCTTCCTTCCTTCCTTCCTTCCTTCCTTCCTTCCTTCCTTCCCTCCTTCCTTCCTTTCCGCTGTACCCGTGGCATATGGAAGTTCCTGGGCCAGAGATGGAACATGTGCCATAGCAGCAACTCAAGCCTCTTCAGTGGCAATGCAGGATCCTTAACCCACTGCACCACTAGGGAACTCCATCCCTGCCCAGTTTTATCTTCTTTGCCTAAAGTGAACTTGCCTGACACAGACTCCTTTTGAAAGCTGATATTCACTACAGGGGGTGTCCCTCTTATCTACGGAAATTCTCTTATCTTGCACCTTTGAGTCACCAAAAGGCTATTTCCTTTTTTAGCCTTGCAAGTGTGTAATTAGAATGCTTCATATCTATCTGCTCTCCAATAAACCCAAGTGAATCTTGGAGCTGTTCAACAAACAATACCTTTTGCTTTTTCCTGAAGTACCTGAATTGGTTACACAGAGAAACTGGGGTAAATGAAAAGGAGACACCCTGAACTCTGATGTTAGGCTTGAATTGAATAACACAAGAGTGAGTTTTTAGTAGTGCCTACTGTCATTTGCTGGGAGTCAAGTATAGGGGACCACTGTTTATGCTCGGCAGGCACGGCGAGGGCTGATGCATACCACCTCCAATTGGAATCCTGCTGAGGTCACTCTACTAAGTGGGAGCATTGCCTACTGGATTCCACCCTCCCTATCTCTCTGACTCTCTCTGTCTAAGTCATTCTGCATGCACATGATAGGTTAATTAGACTCAAGACCACACTCTCTTGAAGGGTATTTTGAGACCCAGAGAGAGAGAGAGCCAGAGCATGCAGAAGACTCCTGATGTTACAGAGGGGTAGAATTATTAAGTTACTCATCTTTTTAATGTGTAGACTTGATCCAAAATAAACCACATGGTCACATCTACCATTTAATATGCCTACATTATATTTTTCTGTCTGCTGATCTCAGCTAATGCCTAACATGATGCTTCCCAAAAGGTAAAGATATATCCTTCTTCTATTCAAACACGCCCTTAATTTTGTTGTTTTATGTTTATATTTCTATCTATCTGTTTCTAAGAGTATTCAAGATACCGTTTATACTTGGATGGCAAGTTGGTATCAAGGGCCTCAATATAAAAGTGCTGATGATGTTGAGGATGGCAGACTTACCCGCATCACTCCCAAAGTATTGGTATAAACTATATGTCAATAGAGCTAGGACCAAGCCAGAAAAAGTCTGTGCTAATATAAGACTTTCTTGGAGTTCCTGTCGTGGCTCAGGGGGTTGAGAACATGACTAGTATCTATGAGGATTTGAGGCGTTACGTGGATTAAAGGGTGTGATGTTACCATGAGCCATAGTATAGGTCACAGACGTGGCTCAGATCTGGCATTGCTGTGGCTGTGGTGTATGCTGGCAGCTGCAGCTCTGATTTGACCCCTAGCCTGGGAACTTCCATATGCCACAGGTGCAGCCCTAAAAGGACAAAAAAATAAATAAGTAAAAAAATAAGACTTTCTTAAGCTGAACGAAAGACTTAAGTAAGCAAGGCCAAAGAGTAGACAAGGTACCTGGTCTACCAGAGCTGAGGAATGTCATATACAAATACTCTGGGAATGATGTTTGGTGACCTTCTTTAAAAGATTAAAGTTTTATCTGTCCCCCAAAGCCAAGTAGGAATATCTCCCATTGCAAGGGTAGCATACTTAAAATTCCAGGTTTTCGAGAAAGTGTAACAGAGGAAGACAGAACTGATACCATGTTGGAACTGCCTCTGTCACCCTTTAGCCTATGGGTGCCCTCTAGCCTTGCACAGAAAGAGCTACATATCAGAGAAATGTGGCTTGTGTTCACATAGTTCCTTAGGTTCCCTGAAGAAATGTTCCATCCCATGGTCCTGAACAAGTTATGGCTACTACTTGTCATAGATAAGTTTGCTTTCAGCCCAGAAACCTTGCTAATAAGCAGAGATAAGAATGGTAGAGTAAAAATAACTGCTAACAATTTGAAGTTTTTGCAGATTTCAGATCCAGCCTATGTGAGCAAGCAGAAGAACAAAGAAATGTTATGTGCCCCCTTGAAAGCCAGGTAGTTCCAAGAGGTCTGCTCTTGAACAGATACTGACTTACAGACTTTGAAAAACTTATGGTTTCCAAATGAGACAGGCGGAGGGGGGGTGAGGGGGGTGGGGGGATGTGCTGGGGGTTTGGGATGGAAATGCTATAAAATCGGGTTGTGATGATCGTTGGACCACTACCAATGTAATAAAATTCATTGAGTAATAATAAAAAAAAAAAGTCTGCACTCTGCTTTCACCCCTTACTCTTGAACTCTCCTGGTTCCCCTTTCCCTTAACATCAAGGAAGCCTGAATTTATTCCAAGTTGAGATGTTTTTTACAAGATGCTAGCTACTTGATCATCTTGGTCTGCTGGCTTTCTGAATAAAGCCACTATTCCTTGCCCCAACAACTCGTTTCTTGACTTATTGGTCTGTCCTACATACAACTGATTTGTTGTGTCCATTTTTCGGGGGAGAGGGCTTTCATTTACTGCTCCAAGGGAAGTACTGGCTTAGTGAGAAAGAGGAGGAATGCTGAAACCAGTTGTCCTAGGTTTGAGGCCCAGCTGCACCATCTATTAGAAATGTGTCCTTGGGCCATGTGTTTAACGTCTCTCTTTTTGTTTTTTCCTTTTTCCTTCTAGGTTAGTTAAATGAAGCAGTGGGGGTGGAGAAGGAACCTGTAACTGGTTGTGATCAATTCATTGTAAACACCATTTCACTTTTGCACTCTGACCAGCCAACTTCTCTTTACTTTGGTTTTCTCATCAGTAAACAAGAATGATAACAGAAACTAGCTTATAGAGATCCTCCTCCTTGGCACTAATCTTGCTTTATCATGTGGTACTTGATTATCATTTGTTCCTTTCCTGTAGGCTGCAGGACTTTGGGTCTGTTTGGTCTCATTATTTTAGTTTCAATGCCTGGTACAGAACAGTGCCAATAAGTACTTGTTGAATAAATAAATGTCCAACAATTAAAAGGATTTCAACAATTGGATCCGTAAAAGCCAGTATACCAAGAACTCTTGTCTTTTAATTTTTATTTTTAATCAATCATTCATTCATTCATTCATTTAAAAATTTTTTTAGGGCTGCACCTGTGGCATATGGAAGTTCCCGGCCTAGGAGTTGACTTGGAGCTGCAGCTGCTGGCCTGCACCACAGCAAGGTAGGATGCAAGACACGTCTGCTGGTAGCAATGCCAGATCCTACTGAGCGAGGCCAGGGATCGAACCTGCATCCTCATGGATATCAGTCAGGTTCTTAACCTTCTGAACCACAACAGGAACCCCTTAATTTTGATTTTTATTAAGTCCCCCAACTATAGAATTTGTAGGTTTCAACTTGATTATCTTAACAGTATTTCTAGGCCGAGCCAGAAAACAATACTGACTAGCTCACTTAATTCTTTTAAATCACATCTATATTGAAATTTTAAAGGAAAACAAAAGCAAAATACCATCTTGGTTTAAGTTGCTGAACTTTATTTTTTAATTTTTTTGTCTTTTTAGGGGCACACCTGCAGCATATGGAGGTTCCCAGGCTAGGGGTCCAATCGGAGCTGCAGCTGCTGGCCTACATCGCAGCCACAGCAATACCAGATCTGACCCTTGTCTGCAACTACCACAGCTCACAGCAACACTGGATCCTCAACCCACTGCCAGGCCAGGGATTGAACCCGCAACCTCATGGTTCCTACTTGGATTCCTTTCCGCTGTGCCACAATGGGAACTCCTAGGATGCTGAACTTTAGGTTAGTTTTTTTTTTTTGTCTTTTCTGGGGCCACTCCCACGGCATATGGAGGTTCCCAGGCTAGGGGTCTAATCGGAGCTGTAGCCGCTGGCCTACACTACAGCCACAGCAACGTGGGATCCAAGCCGTGTCTGCAACCTACACCACAGCTCACGGCAACGCCGGATCCTTAACCCACTGAGCGAGGCCAGGGATCGAACCCACAACCTCATGGTTCCTAGTCGGATTCGTTAACCACTGCGCCATGACGGGAACTCCTAGATTAGTTTACATTGCACTGAACTATAACAGATTTCCTTTTGTGGTTATGAGAAAAGAATTTGCTCTCCATGAGCTCTTTTCAATTTAAAAATTATTTCTGATTTCCCTCCATGTTTAGGATATAAATTTCTGGGATACAAAGACAGAACGTTAAAAAGTGTTTGTCAGATCACTTTTCTCTCCTTATACTTCATTTATATAAAAGTAAGACAGATTAGCAGTTAGCAGTTTTCAAGTTTAGTTCCGTTCAGCGTCTTAAGTTGATAAAGTACCACATTCCTGTTTATCAAACAAAAATATTTGAGTACTCTTAGGCAAAACTGAAAGAGAGAAAGATACCAAAACAAATTCCAAACTAACCCCAATCCCCCCAAAACGTTAACAACAACAACAAACCCAGAAAATAAGAAGTACAAATCAGGAGTTCCTGCTGTGGTGCAGCAGGTTAAGATCGGTGTTGTCTCTGTGGTGGTGCCATGACTTAAGGATCCGGTGTTGCTGCAGCTGTGGCATACGTTGAAGCTGTGGCTTGGATTCAATCCCTGGCCCAGGAACTTCCATATGCCGTGGGTGTGGCCAATAAAAAGTCCAAACCAGAGCAGAAAAAAACACAGAGCAAAACAATAAAGTAAAACCCTCCATACATTTTTTTCTGAAAAAGTTTTAAAATAATTTTTACAGGAGTTCCAGTTGTGGAGCAGTGGGTTAAGAATCCGACTGCAGTGGCTCAGGTGGCTGCAGAGGCACAGATTCAATCCTGGCCCAGCTCACTGGGGTAAAGGAACTTGGATTCAGTCCCTGGCCTGGGGGCTTCCACATGCCACAGGTGTAGACATTTAAAAAAACAATAAACAATAATAATTTTTACAACTAGACAGAGGGGTGAATCCTTCCTTGTCTCTTCTACCTTCTGATGTTTGATTTGTTTTTTTTGTTTTTTGTTTTTGTCTTTTTGCCTTTTCTAGGGCCACATCCACAACATATGGAAGTTCCTAGGCTAGAAGTCAAATTGGAGCTGTAGCTACCAGCCTACTCCAGAGCCACAGCAATGCGGGATCCGAGCCGAGTCTGCAACCTACACCACAGCTCACAGCAACGCCAGATCCTTAACTCACTGAACGAGGCCAGGGATAGAACCCACAACTCATGGTTCCTAGTCAGATTTGTTAACCACTGAGCCACGAATGGGAACTCCTACCTTCTGATGTTGTGGGCAGTTCTTGGCGTTCCTTGGTTTTGTTGACAAAAAATTAATCAGTTGATTTAAGGAAGAAATGGAAAATTTTATTTGAGCTAAACTTGAGGATTATAACACAGGAAGAGTATCTGAGAAAGCTCTGAGAACTGGGAGTTCCCGTCATGGCTCAGTGGTTAACGAATTCGACTAGGAACCATAACGCTGTGGGTTTGATCCCTGGCCTTGCTCAGTGGGTTAAGGATCCAGCATTGCCATGAGCTGTGGTATAGGTCACAGACACAGCTCAGATCCCACATTCCTGTGGCTGTGGCGTAGACTGGTGGCTTCAGCTCCGATTGGACCCCTAGCCTGGGAACCTTCATATGCCGAGGGTGCGGCCCTAGAAAAGCCAAAAAAAAACCCAAAAACAAAACCAAAAAAAACTCGGAGGACTGTTCTACCTGTTAGAAGTTAAGGCACAGTTATGTAAGTTTTTTCAGACAGAGGGCTGCACGTCAAATGACGAATTATTGACAGTTAACATAATCCAGATCTAAGTGTCATTGTGGTGGCCCCTTATAAGATCGTGAAGGAATGTTATCTTTAAGGAGTTGACTTGTTGCCGCTGGGAGAATGCTGCTCTTTTTGGTGGAGCAGGTATTCTTGCCGATGGGGGAGGTCTGGCCGACGCTTAAGGCAGACACAGTGCAGAGTGGGGAGCAAGGAGGCCAAAAGGCAGAGAAGAATTTTTATGTTTCAAATTTTCTTGTCTTGTGGTTGTCAAGGGGGAGGTGGAGGGAAAGGGATGGACAGGGAGTTTGGGGTTAGTAGATGCAAACTATTCCATTTAGAATGGATTAGCAATGAGGTCCTGCTGTACAGCCCAGGGAACTCTATCCAACCTCCTGGGACAGACCATGGAAGATAATATTTAAAAAAGAATGTGTATATATGTATGGCCAAGTCACTTTGCTATAGAACAGAAATTGGCACATTATAAATCAACTAAACTTTAATAAAAAATTAATTTTTCTTGTCTTTCCATAAAGTAGAATTTTACTTCACAGTTTGCATAACACCAATCTCTGTCTTTGCCATCACATGGCTGTTTTCTTCATGTGTATCTCTCTCCTTTTCCTATAAGGACACCAGTTATATTGAACTAAGGGTCTGCTCTACTACTCTACTGTATGACTTTATCTTAACTATTATCAGCAACAAACCCATTTCCAAAAAGCTCACATTCTGAAGTCCTGGGGTTTAGGACTGACCGACATATCTTTTGGGGGAGGGGGACCCAATTCACCCCACAACAGTGTTCTCAGAACTTTTCCTTAAGTTTTGTGAGTTTTTTATCGTAGAAATGCACAGCCCCACTTAGGCAGCATCCCTTTAATTTTGTAACCCTTTTATGACTAAGAAAATACTGGGTTTCATCAGTTTTAGCTGAGAAGCTAAACTTGACTGACTTGCTAAAAACAGAGACTGATATACGAATCTGGTCTTTCTACCAGGATATGGGATAGTAAATGACCAGGTGCCTGAAATTTTTTTTGTTTGTTTGTTTTTAAGGGCCACACCCATGACATATGGACCTTCCCAGGTAGGGGTCTAAGCAGAGCTGCAGCTGCCAGCCTACACCACAGCCACAGCAACACCAGATCTGAGCCTCATCTTCGACCTACACTACAGCTCATGGTGATGGTGGATCCTTAACCCACTGAGCAGAACCAGGGATCAAACCCACGTTATATTGGATACTAGTTGGCTTCATTACCCCTGAGCCACAATGGGAACTTCCTGAAAGACTATTTTGCAAGAGAGACATCAACAGACTTTGAGAGATAGGTGAAAAATTTAAAACTAGCACTTACAATCTTAATAAGATCTCAGCTATTCAGGGATATCCCTTTCCCCACACTTCTACTTTATTTTTTATTTTATTTTTAGAGCCACATTTGTGGCATATGGAAGTTCCCAGGCTAGGGGTCAAATTGGAGCTGGAGATGCAACTGCCACCTACACCATAGCTACAGCAACACTGGATCCAAGCATCTGCAAACCATGCCGTGGCTTAAGGCAACTCCAGATCCTTAACCCACTGAACAAGGCCAGAGATCAAACTCACATCCTCATGGATACTAGTCAGGTTCTTAACCTGTGAGCCACAATGGGAACTCCCTCCTCCCACACTTCTGTTTCATTCTCTCTTCACTCACTCCATTTCCTCCCCTCCAGGTATGTCTTTGATAAAGATGCTATAACCATTATATAATTTTATAGATTTTTAAAAAGAGGTGTAGGTGTTCTCCCGTGGTGTAGCAGGTTAAGGATCCAGTGTTCACTGTAGTGGTTTGGGTCACTGCTGTGGCGTGGGTTGGATTCCTGGCCCAGCAACTTCCACATGCCGTGGGTGCAGCCAAAAAAAAAAAGAAAGTATAATTACATACAGTAAAGTAAAAGGAGAATGGCAAGCAAATTTGTGGGGTTTTTTTTTTTTGAAGCTTCATAAGTATCATAATTTTGTCTCTATTTTCATTTTTTGATTCATTTGCTTTTCCTTCTAGCATGCTCAGCCTTACACAGCGGTCCTCTACTTTCAAATTCTCTTAAGTGTCATGTTCTACCCAGGGAGTTTCTCCCAACTGGAATGGCCTTACCTGGCACACACTTTTCCTTCAGAACCCAGCCTCTTCTTTGAAATGTCCCCTAACTCCCTTGGAGAACTGAGCTCCTTTGGCACACTGCATGTGGTTCTTTTTTTTTTCCTGTTCAATTATTAGCCTTAGCCAGACTGTGAGCTCCTCCTCTTAAAAAAGAGGTGGGGGTGTGATGTAGCATGCCCCTCTTTTCATTCCTAGTGAGTAGTCCACAGCCTGCCACATAATAATGTTTACTGCCAATAAATGACAATTAAAATGCATATCTGGGAGTTTGCTCTGGCTCAACAGGTTAGTGGCTCCAGTTACTGCGGTGAGGCAGGTTTTCTGCCCTGGAAGTTCCATAGGCAGCAGGTGCTGCCAAAAAGGAACAAAAAAAGAGGCATGCATGTACATAAGAGTTTTCACAGGGGTTCATACTATCTTATTTAATCCCCACTCAACCTTAGGAAAAAGTAATTTTCACCGCCCTATCATTTTCTGTTTTGTAAAGTGTAGAATGGCGACCAAGAGATTTAAGTACCTTGCCCAGTGCCAGTAAACAGTAAATGCTTGACCAGTACCTGGCCTTCTAGATTCCCAGTACCAGGCTCTTGACGTCATACGACACACTGGGGTCACGTCAAGTTTGCCCCACGATTTAAACTTGGAGAGACCCCCTATGGCTGCACTTCCTGAGGCTGGGCTGAGAAGCTCAAATCCTCAGCAGAGCACCTGAGACGCCAGCACTACGTCTCCCAGAGAGCCCTGGGGCGAGGCCTCAGGTGATTGGTTGAGATCGATTGGCCAATACAGAGGCGAGGAGCTCCTACAGACCAATCACAGTTCTGAGGGGGCGGGACCTACCATGCGGAGACGGGATCTCCCATGCTGAGGCTGGATGGAGCGCAGAAGCTAACAGTCCTCCGAGTTGCCCCAAAGCCTAGGGGGCTGTGAGTCCTGGTCGTACGCCTCGCCGGCCACGTAATCCTCCTATTCGGTCCACTCGCCTCCCTCCCGGCGACCCGGCCTCTGGCGGTCAGACCCTTGCATACGACCGGCCGGCTGGCGAGGAAGCGCGTGCTGGGGTAGTGGTTTGGGTCGGGGTCTGCTGTTATTGCCACGCCGCGCTCAGGCCAGACGGAGGCCCCGCGGCGGGCGGCAGATGCGGTGAGGCCCCTCAATGTGCCCCGCAGCCCGGACCGCCCGTGAACCGCTCGCCCCGCACTAGCTGGCGTGGCTCTGGGCCGCTTCGTTTGGAGAGCGCGTCTTCGCCGCCGCGTCCCCTGCCCAACTGGGAGCAGACTCGGCAGCATGTCCCCCGCGCTCCAGGACCTGCCACAGGCCGGTGAGTGAGACCCGCGCTCCGCTCTCTGTGCCTCGCTCCACCGTAGTCTCCTGCTCCCTGGGGGTGATTCTAGACTCTGTCTGGAGATACCTGGTTGGGTTTCCCCGTGGCGGGCGGTGCCTTTGAACTTGCGCAGGATCCTGGAGGTCCAGGTTTTTGTTGCTGCGTAGGTTCTTTCCTTCCCCCACCAACCCGCCTTCAAACCATCAATCCCCGAAGCACATTCTGAACGTTAACTAAACTTTGCAGTTTGGTATGGCATATTCCAGCAGGGCGCTAGCGAAGTTTTGCATGATTGAACGTGTTTACTCAACATGTATTTATTGAGCACCTAAGCCAAAGGAAGTTCAAATGCTGAGAGAGAAGAGAACTATTTAAAACTGCGTTAAACGTTTATTTTCCGCTTCGGGGTTAGAGCAGGCGTTCTGTAAACTCAGGTGTGCTAGAATCACTGTTTTAAAATAGATGAGCAGGTACTCGGTGGGTTTGAGGAGTTAACTGTCCCAGGTGATTCTAATGTTGGTGACTCTGGCATCAACAAGAAGGAAAAAAACCAAAAAACAAAAAAACGAGTTTAGCACAGGAGCTAAATGTATTTTCAGCTTTAAAGTGAGCCCTGGGTCTTTAATGTCGTCCCTCCTTATAATTTGTGGACAAATACACCCATAAAAACATCTGGGGCATGAAGTAGGAAATGAAGAAACAAGAGAATCAGTAATACGGACAGAACAACAGCGATGACAGGTGAGGTTTTTCAGCTCAGGGAGGAGGGTGAAGACTGAATTCATAACTCAGAGGGAAATTTTTCACAGGTCAGCTAGTGGCTCCACTGATTCTAGAGAACTGATAGATGGGACCCTTAACATGGTTCATGAAACAAGTGGGACTGTGACTGACATTTTAATACTGTTGCTGTAAAGTAAGACTATACCTCTCCTAGGGGCATCCTATATTTATTTGAATAATATCCCTTACTCATGATTTCTGGCCCTCCCAGAAATCAGAAAAAAAAGAATCCCCCCCCCCAAAAAAAAGAAAAGCAAAAGAAAGTATTTCCCTTTCATCTGACTGTATCAGCAGCAAAATGTCTCTAAAGATTTAGCATAGTTTGAATAGTGAGTGATCTTTTTACAGCAAATGAAAAGAAAATTTTTGAGTGTTTGGATCTAGCCCAGTTTCCTGACCCCAAGGCTCGCCTCCACAGCTGAACATCAAGTCCGTCAAGTTTAACAAGTCTTGGGCCCCTGAATGAGCTCCTAGCCAGGCCAGTGGGCCTAGAAAAGACTTCAGGTTTATTCCCGCATCTCTCTGTATGGGCATCCTTATGTTGGAATGAGAATCAGGTTCTGTGGAGTTCCCTTCGTGGCTCAGTGATTAACAAACCTGACTAGGGTCCATGGGGTTTCGGGTTCAATCCCTGTCCTCACTTAGTGGGTTAACGATCTGGCATTGCTGTGAGCTGTGGTGTGGGTGAACTTCCATATGCTGCGAGTACGGCCCTACCCCCCCTCCCCCAAAAAAGGAATCAGGTTTTAACTTCCTAAAAATCCTTTGATACTTATTGGTGTGCAGTCTTAGTGAAAGCTCTTTAATAAAGAGCTGGGGGTCATTGATTCTCAAGATTGGGCCCTAAGGCTAAATGTCCATGACCTCAGACCATGGTTGAACCCCCTTAGGAAAGAGATTGTACCCCCTTAGGGAAGAGGTTGGCTAGCAAATACCTGTGAGAAATTTTAGATGATATTTTCTAAAGATTGCTTAGTTTCATCCTTGCTTCATGGTACTATGTTATCTGGAACTCAGTTGATAAAAGATTAATGAAAGAATGAGTAAATGAGCCATTGCATTGATATCAACAGGTTACATGTTTCTAATCCTTCCCTGTCTTATTAAAATCAAAGGGGAAATAATATATTTCAGAAATGGAATGTTGCACAAGCAAAGAAATGTCCATAAAGTGTAACAAGTTGGTGCAAACTAAAAATTAGAGATTCAAAAGTTAAGTATATTGTAAGGGACTTGTAGGGCAGCAGTAAGATATCTTTAATACAGTAAAGTTAGGAAACTGTTGAGAAAGTGTTGGGATCATTTGTTTATAATACAGAAAATAAAAATTCCTTGCTCTTTGTGGTAGATATGGGAGTCCTAAATAAATCAGACCTGTATGGAATCATTCTGTTGTTCCTGACACTATTTACTACATAAATCCATGTATTAGGGATTTATTGGTTTATACCTTCATTTTGTCATTCTTTTTTTGGTGTGTGTCGGGGGTGTGGCGTATGGAAGTTCCTAGGGGCCAGGGATTGAATCTGAGCCATAGTTGCAACCTGTTGTGCTGCAGGTGCAGCAATGCTGGTTATCATTTAACCCACTGTGTCTGGCCAGGTTTGAACCCTCACCTAGGCAGCGACCTGAGCCATGCAGTCAGATTTTTAACCCACTGCACTACAGCAGGAACTCCCGTTTTGTCATTCTTTAGGATGGTTCTTAAAGGAGGTACTACCTGACTTACCCACCTCAACAGCTAATTGGTGCTTTACTCAGTTAATCCTATGTTTGAATCAGTTAGTATGAATCAAAATATCATCAGCTAAGCAATAAAAAAATCCCCTGAATAAACAAAATTTGAGGTCCTCTCAAACTGGGAAAAATACTGTGATCTCTTAGGCTCCCTGGACGAGGACATTCCTTGGGACTCTCTCTTATGGACTGCATTACCTATATATACATCTATATGTTAAACATAAAAATATTTCTGTGTTGTAACCAGTCAGCCACATGAAGGACCTGCAAAACTCGTATTCCTGTATTCACTGTGAAAGATGTTGGAGAGAATCTTCTTTGTTTAGAACCTGACCAGTCAGGAGTAGAATGTACAGAATGTTCTAGACCTAATCGACTGAATACAAATAGATACTGAATACAAATAGATTTTCTGTTTGTTGGCGTTGTTTTTTTTTTTTTTTTGGTTGTGTCTGCGGCACGTGGAAGTTCCTAAACCAGGGATGGAACCTCTGCCATAGCAGTCACCTGAACCACAGTAGTGACAATGCTGAGTCCTTAACCTCTAGGCTGCCAGGGAACTCCAGTACCACATTTGTTGTTATTTATTGAAGAGCAGCATTTCACTGAATGCGCACCCTGCCAAGGAAAAGGAGAATTGTTAAGGTGACTTACTGTTATGAGAAGATTCTGGAGGAGCAATGGTGATTAGAAGTCTGTGAAAGATAATCCCTTACTTTACATAAAGTGGGAGTACATAAAGATTAGAACAGGGAAAACTTACACCAATCAACAAATATAGGAGGTGAACCTTTGAGTCTCTTTTACCTTAAATCTTACATTATCCCCTAAAGGATAAATAAGCATGGTGAAAATGTTAAGAGCATTGGATTTTTAAGGACCTCAGTTGCAGAGGAGTTTTGTATTCGGTACTTGGAATTCCCACTGACATTTGTTTTATTATGTGTTCCCTTTTACCTCTGTTTTCTTTTCACAATTTTCTTGCTCCCATAGATAGGCTGTTTCACTTATTTCCCTGTATTTGTACATTTCCCCTTAGACTCTTCTGTGTATGTATTTTCAATTTATTTATTTTTTGGTTTTTTGTGCACGTGTAAGTTCCCAGGCCAGGGGTCAAATCATAGCTGCAGCTGCCAGCCTACACCGCAGCTCACAGCAACACTGGATCCTTAACCCACTGAGCAAGGCCAGGGATCAAACCCTCATGGATACTAGCAGGGTTTGTTACCGCTGAGCCAAGACAGGAACTCCTGTATTTTTAATTTATATGAAGGAGTTCCCATTGTGGCTCAGTGGTTAACAAACCTGAATAGTATCCATGTGGACACAGGTTCGATCCCTGCCCTTGCTCAGTGGGTTAAGGATCTGGCTTTGGTGTGAGCTGTGGTGTAGGTTGCCGACATGTTTTGGATCCAGCATTGTGCCTGTGGCGTAGGCCAGAAGCTATAGCTCTGATTTGACCCCTAGCCTGGGAACCTCCATATGCCACAAGTGTGACCCTAGAAAGACAAGGAAAAAAAATTATATAAGTAGAGTCCTGGTAGTCAGCCATTCCTAACTTTCTCACTCAGTATCCTGTCCTTAAAATAGAGCAATACAGTGATAGATCTGGTTACTACCCCGTAATATCCTACATGAGCATCCTCCACGTTTTATTTTGCTATTTCCCAAGAATGTCTCTAACTTACCACTTCAGCGCACATCCACTTGCTCTCTATGGATCAATGGAGACTTTGGGAAATAAACCCTGGAGTGAGATTGTTGGGTTTTCCACATGCTTAATTTCCTGCTGGGCTGCTCTCCACAATGGCTGTATCTGTGTACGTTCCAGCTGGCATGCTCGAGGACTTAGATTTTCTTTGACATTATCCAAATTCCCAAAATATTGCCCACCCATTAGTGTATATATTGGCTTTGTCTTGTTTTAATTCTTCTCTCTCTGATAGCTAATGAGTTTGAGCACCTCTTCATTTACTTGTTGATTATTCAGGTTTTCCCTCTCTTGATTTGACTCTATACATCTCCCGCCCCCCCGCCCCCCGCCCCCACAGCATACAGGGACTTGAAGTGGGATTTCAGTTCCCAGCCCAGGGATTGAACCCAGGCTGCAGCTGTGAACACATCAAATCCTAGCCACTGTTTCCTCCTGCCCCCATTTTTTCTATTTCATTTCTTACTGATTTGTAGGAGCTCCTGGTACATTATAGATGTTAGTCCTTTTCAGTTTTATACGTCACAGACTCTTTCTCCAATTCATAATCTATTTATTACTTTTGTCTGTGGTGACTCAATTAAAAGAAACTCTTCGTTTTTATGTAATCAAAATCACCTTTTTTTTTTTTAAAAAAAATTACAGGGTGAGCTTTTTAAGTCTTTAGCGGTCTTTCACTATACTTGGTAACAAAGATATTCTATATTTTATTTACCTTATTTTATGATATTGTTTTGCAGCATATCGATAATATTTGGTAGGCCAAGTAATGTCTTTCTACTTTTTAAAAGTTCAATTGAGCTCTTTCTGGACTTTGAGTCTTCTACATAAATTCCAGAATAAATGTGTCAAGTTTTTCTCACATATTTTGTTTAGAGTTTAAAAAAACCCTTTGATCTCTTGGATATATGATGGCTCTTAAGATGTCAGAATTTGTATGTGTGGGGATGGGGTTGTTTTATGGCAAACAATGAACTATCTTAAAGACTGAAAACAGATTATATTTCTGATTTGAAAAGTGAATACAGTAGAGGCCTCATGGTAACACGCGTAGACTTTTTATGAAAATGGGAGGAGTGGAGGCACTCTCCATTGTCAGATTTGCCGTGAGTAGAGAAATGTCAAACAAACTGGTGAGGTGGACCAGGGTGGGAGGAGGTACAGCACTTCCTGTTGTGTTAATTTCTCCTTCCTTCTTCCTGCCCCCTTAAACGTGAGTGTACTTGGTTAGCGGAGGAGATGGAAGGACAAGGACATAAAATAATAGCATACCCATCAACCATTTTGCTGATGCCAAAAGACATATTTCATTGCAGAAAAGACTGCTGTTGTGTTTGGTTTTTTGTTCTTGGAAGGTCTGAATACTTTTTGAATTAAATTTCAGATGTATGACCTGCTCCCCCCCAAGTCCACACCCTGTGCTTCTCTTGGACACAACACCCATGGCCATCCTGTGACTGAGTCACATCATCTACTTCAGGGTGGAGTGCAGCTACATTCTTATAAGAAGGAAGGAATTCAGTTGGGCATATGGGTTAAGGTTTTTAATCTCTCTTCCCATTCTGCATTTGAAACCATCTCCATTTAATTGTCTTCATCGAGCATTGTCTCCCTTCTGTTCCCTTCCTCTTGTTCATTTCCAAACCTGCAAACAAGCCATTCCTTCCAGGAGGCCAACACACCTCCCGCCCCAGCAGGAACAGAGGTGAGAGCTTTAGGCTGATGTGATGTTTTTTTCATGGCCTGCTGGACTTTGTAGTGTATAGGACACAACCTTCAGGGTTTCGATCTTAGCTCCACTTTGTATTAGCTTTGTGACAATCATGATAAACTAGGAGCCGTTCACATTTATGGTGTGTTTATGTCATGGATGTCTCATTTCACAGCTTATGAGATTTGAGAGTCCCAGCTGTTAACATCTGAGATTTGCCTTCAGACATATTGTCTCATTCTATTATCACAGTTCCTATGATAATGGAAGGACAGCTATTTCCCCATTTTTCAGAAACATAAAGTCTTGTCCAAAGCTCTATAGGTGTTTATGGGAGCTGGGACTAAAACTCAGATTTCTTGGCTTTTGGTTCTGCCACCATTAGCTTAATCTTCTCAAATTCTGGGTGCTTATTAGCTGATAGGGTAGCAACATTGTGGGGTGTCCAAGTTAATGTCACATTTGAATTTCCTTTGTTGACTTGAGCTTGAAATGACTGGACCACTGCCTAATTGCCCCCCACCCCCACCTATCATACATGCCTGAGTAGATGTTGGTTATCACGGAGAGTGAGGAGTCAGGTAACATTCAAGTTTTCAGGTCAGGCTGCTGGGAAGAGTGATGCCTGTCAGAGAAATAGGGTCAGACAGGGATGTGGCAGGTTTGGTTCTGGAGAGTAGCCTGAGGGCCAGTGAGGTGTTGTAGGTGATGGTCTCAGGTAGACAGTTTGAAATCTGGGTCTAATATTTGATCCAGGTGCTTTTGCTAATTAGAAGGTCATTGGTGACTTTAGAAAATAATTTCAGTGCGTGGTGGAGGAAGAAGCCACGTCAAGAAGGAAACTGGGGGAATTCCTGCTGGGGGTGGGATGGACTGTGGGAGGTGGTGGAGGTTATCACGTGCCCTTCCTTAGGTGCGAGGGGAGGAAGATAGCGGGAACTGAGCTGCCAGAGGATGTGGAGGTGGAGGGGGGTGAATTCGAGGAGCTCCCAAAAGAAGACACTTCTGAAGGGGCCGAGGTGAAGTCACCTGGGAGAGAGGAGAAGAAGGACTGGGTGCTAGAAAGAAGGAGGGATTTGGGTCAGCAGGTGTAGGAAGCCCTGAGGGAGCTGAGAAAGAGGGGCCAAAGTGGAGGCACCATGTCATAGGTTTCAGCCACCCCAGTCAGCACAGTGTTGTGGCTTTCCTGTAATTCTTGGAAATAGAAAATAGGATTGGAAGGAGTGGGCACTGGGGGCTTTTCAGGGCCAGGAAGTGGAGGTGGAGGACATGGGGAGGGTTGAGAAAGAAGCTCCAGGGTGTTGGGGTGGTATCGTTTCAGAGATGGAGCAGAGATGAGGAAAACCCTTATGTGTAGGCTGTTCCTAGTTCTGGCAGCGCATGGGTCAAAGCTAACAGTTTAAAGGGCAGTTTGGAACTAACTGATGGCTAGTTCCAAACCGAGCCATGGGAAAGCCATCATTGGAACTCATTGATGGCTTTCCATTACCCAGATAAGTCGCCCTGTCGCAGGTACGCTTGCACAGAACCCAGAAGGCCTTCTCCCCTGCTGGCCTGGCCTGTAGCACGTGGCCCTTTGCTGCCCGTTTTGCTCACTTCTGAAACAGGAATGATGCCAGCCTGCTTTAACCTTGGTTTGGTGCTTGACCAGTGATTTTGTGCTATGTACAATCTTTTATTTCATTAAGTGTTGTGATGACTTTAATGAAGAGATTTCAGGCCAGCATTTTTGAAATGCTCCATGGTTATCAGTACCTGTTTCATGAGCCCCATTTACTCCCTGTTGTCAACTCTTCTAATTTAGTCTAAACTCCCTCGTCACACGTTTTTCCCCTTTCACTTTGTAAAGTCAAATTTCTCTTGAAAGCAGGGATGAAGAAGACCCTGCAGGACGATATCGAAGCCATCCTCCAGGAGAGGATCATGGTGCTCGATGGAGGCATGGGGACCATGATCCAGCGGCACAAGCTGAGTGAAGACGACTTCCGAGGACAAGAATTTCAAGATCATGCCCGGCCTCTGAAAGGCAACAATGACATTTTAAGTATAACCCAGCCTGATATAATTTACCAAATCCATAAGGTAAAGCAGCCCTGGTTCTTATATTTTCATCATATCAACTGCAAGCCCTTTCATGTCCTGAGGGCAGAGCACTGTGCCACGTGCTCAGAGGATCCAGAAGAAGGGGGCGATTTGTTCAGAAAGCAGGTGTTGGGTACCAAGTGAAAGTCATGCACTGTGTTGAACATTCGAGATGGGGAGATAAGGAAGGTTTTCTGCCTTTGAGGCATTTCACCTTGTGTGAAAAACCATAAAATCCTAGACAAAGTAGGGTTTTCATATACACTACCTTACTTAAGTCACTACAACATCCCTGATGAAGTGAAACCAAAAGGTAGCGTTACTCTTATTGCATAGATTTGGGATCTGAGTATCTCAGAGGTTATATAACTTGCCTGATGTTACAGAGGTTTACAGACTTGAAATCCCATGTTCTTTCATTTCGTTTTTCTGTTTTTAATGAAAGTGGCTAGCCAACATAAGAGATCAGAAGCAAGTGACTGGGTATTACTATACTTTTAAAATTTAAAGATAAACATAGAACTACATTGTTTAATAGGTTATGGTAGGAAATTCATAGAAGTATGACTGGAAGAGATAATAAGGTGATCTAATCTGTTTTCCTTGTCCGGATTCAGTTTGAAGGACAAAGCGTATTTACCAGTTAAATGAGAAAGTTTTATCTTTCAGAGAAGGGTACTGTTACAGTGTTTTAGACTTTTTTTCTAAATTGAGATATAGTTGACAAATAACGTTCGTTTCAGGTGTCAACATAATGATTTGATACTTGAGTATATTGTGAAATGACCACCACAGTGAGTCTAGCTAACATCCATTAGCATACATAGTTGGAATATTTTTTTCCTTGTGATGAGGATTTTTCAGATCTACTTTCTTGGCAACTTTCAGATTTACAGTACAGTAGTATTAACTGTAGTCACCATGCTATACATTGCATCTTCATAACCTCTTTATTTTATGACTGGAAGTCTTCTGCCTTTTGACCCCCCTTCACCCATTTTTCCTGCCCTCCACCCCCCACTTGAGGCAATCACCGATCTATCTTTCAGTTCCATATATGAGCGTCTTTTATTTTGTTTGTTTTTAGACTCTGTTTTTCTCTACTTCCACTTAGCATAATGCCCTCAAAGGCCATCTGTGCTGTCGCAAATGACAAGATTTCCATCTTTTTTATAGTTTAGTATCTCCCATTGCAGATGTATTTCTTTATCCAGTCATAAATCTAAGCAGTGGACCCTTAGATTGTCTCCATATGTTGGCAACTCTAAATCATGCTGCAGTGAACATGGGGGTGCATGTATCTTTTTGAATTAGTGTTTTCATTTCCTTTGGATATATACTCAGACGTGGGATTCCTTGACCATGTGGGAGCTGTGTTTTTAATTTTTTGAGGAACCTCCATTCCATCTGACCTAGTGGTTGCACAGAATTACATTGCTCCTAACGGTTCATAAGCGTTCCCTTTTCTTCACCTCCTCACCGATACTTGTTATTTCATGTCTTTTTGATAATAACCATTCTAATAGGTGTGAGGTGATATCTCCTTGTGCTTTTGATTTGCATTTCCCTGATGATTGAAAATGAGCAACTTTTCATTTGCTTGTTGGCCATCTGTGTGTCGTCTTTGGAAAAGTGTCTATTCAGATCTTCTGCCAGTTTTTATGATTTTTTTTTTCCTTTTTTTTTTTTTCTGCCCTGCAGTATGTGTAGTTCCTGGGCCAGGGATCACCAGGTGGCAGTTGCAACCTATGCTGCAGCTGTGGCAATGCCGAATCTTTTAACACAATGCATGTGTCCTGGTGCTGCAGAGACACCACTGATCCAATTGTGCCACAGTGGGAACTCCTTTAGCCCATTTTTAATTTGGACTTGTTTGGGTTTTTTTTTTGCCATTGAGTTGAATGAGTTCTTTATCTGGTTTGGATATCTATCAGATATGTAATTTGCAGATATTTTCTCCCATTCCCTAGGTTGCCTTTTCATTTTTTGTTTTTCTTTCTTTCTTTTTTTTTTTGAAGGGCTGCACCTGTGGCATATGGAAGTTCCCAGGCTAGGGGTCCAATCAGAGCCAGAGCTGCTGGCCTATGCCACAGCCACAGTCACATGGGATTCAAGCCACTTCTGTGACCTCTATACCAGAGCTCACAGCAATGCCAGATCGCCAACCTACTGAGCAAGGCCAGGGATCTAACCTACGTCCTCATGGATGCTGGTCAGGTTCATTAACCACTGAGCCACAATGGGAACTCCTATTTTTGTTGATGGTTTCCTTTGCTGTGAGATGCTTTTTAGTTTGATGTAGTCCCACTTGTTTATTTTTGCTTTTGTTGCCTTTCAGACTCTTCTTAATGAAAAAAAATTATTTAAATCACTTTGTGATTAAAAGGTTCATTGATTGTGGAAAGGATCCTTCTCCTGGGTGGTTAAGACTGTTCTCGCTAAGATACAGAATGCTCTTCATTTGAAGAAAAACTAGGAATGACTTTCCTTTGGTCGTAATGGGAATTGTAGGTATTGGAAGATTTAAAATTGGTCCTTCGAGAGGTTTGGTTCTGCAAGTTTTTCCCCGTGGCCTGAGAATATATAGTCAGATGGCATTATAAAATCCCAGCATGTTTTAGATTAGGAATGCCATCATGGTCATGAATTGCTTGGTATGGTTACACCCATCAGTTCTCTTGATGTAGTTGGTGCAATCACCTCAGGCCACCACCTCGCTCCCAAGCCCCAGCCCATGCCCTATGGCTTTGTCATTATCAGTAGAGTATCAGTCTCCTGAGGGCAGGAATTTAGGCTCCTTTTTCACTTTTGAATCTCTACTGCCTAGAACAGTAGCTCGCACCTAGTAAGTACTCTGTAGATGTTTTTTGATGGAATGAATCTTTGTCCTGTGTATTAGACAGGCATCTAGATAAGACAAGTTCCCCAGGATGGGGACACGAAGCAAAAATGGCTATAATACAATAATAAATTAGTTATTTCTAGTGGAGTTACTGACCTTAGATCTGGGCCCTTGATATTTAATTTTAAAGGAATGTCCATGTTCTATTTGTAGTGTAAGTGCTTGGCACTAAGCTTTTTTGATTGTAATGTAAGTCCCTGACGTTTGACTGCGGAGACATCCATTTCAGAGGCATCCATCTCAGCGAACATCCTGCCAGTTGTGTGACACAGCTGCTGGCTGAACCCCAGGACCAGGAACCACGCCTCCCCCGAGGTTCCCTTTTAGAAAACTCTGGGTAACCTAGATAAGCACCCCTGCTTTTTCCTTCCTGAATCCTAATTCCTGCTCTTGTGTTTTTAGTTCTCCAATAAAGAGTGAACCCACAAAACCCTAGGCACCTTCTTTCACCCCAATAAAGGCAGAACCCCAGGTTCTCTCTGTTATTCCCCCTAATTCCCACCTCCCCCCAGCTGCCTCACTGTGTGGCCCAGGCATGCCTGTACCCTCCAGGACCTGTGAGTAATAAACCTTTTTTTTTTTTTTTAAGTTCCCTTATGGCTGTTGCTGAGGTGAGTCTTGTGATCATAATAGGAACCACTAGGGCCAGTCCAGCTATCCTTTGGCTCAGTCTTGGCTCACCATAGGTAGTAAGCACCCAGGTGAGTGCCTTGGGCATCCTAGCCCATCTCTATGGATAGGCTGAGATCAGTAGGAACTGATATTTGAAACGCCTGTTGTTTAGTCACAGCCTTGGCCGATGCTGTGATTACCCACTCCTTTAGTCTTGACAGCTTTCTCAAATGAGGAGAAATGAAGTAGCTTGCCCATCATACAGGTTTTTTAAAATGGGGAGAATAGGATTGGGAACCAGGGACATCATAGCCAGAACCCGTGAGTGGGGTGCTATTCTAGGAAAGAAGGTAGAGAGAAAGGGTAAAGAGCTAGAAGAAACACCTTTCAGCTTTGCAGTATGGAGTTTCATATCTACACAAAATTGCAGAAAATAACTAGGAATTTAGAATTATTTTTCCCCAATCATAAAGACAGTATCCATTCATTGTTACAAAAGTAAAATGTCTAAGTAGCTATGCTGTAGAAAATTATAAGAGAAAATAAAAACACTTGTAATATCCATACCAAGATATAATTGCCACTCAGTGTATTTTAATTTATATTTCAATCTAGTTTTCTGTTTTTGAATTTTTAAAATTAAATTGGGATTATTATGTCATAGTATTTTATAACATGCATTTTTAACTTAATACCATGAGTATTAAATATTCTGAGACATGGTTCTAGAACTTCATAATAATTTATTCTATGTATATATCATGATTTACTAACCTTATTCCTAGGCATTAAGATTGTTTCTAGTTTTTCTTTTCTTTTTTTAAGCTAAATTTTGGTTAATTTGTTCTTATAAAACAAAACCCGTAGATGAGAATAACTTCCCTTTTAACTACTAGTACAAATTTCTATTTTTTTTCTCTAAAGAGAATCACTTATATTAGTTGGTGTATGTCTTTCCAGATCTTTAATGTATATGTGTATATGTAAGTGTATACATAGATATCTGCAGAAAACTCATAGCACTATTTGTATGTTTTAAACTTAATGATGTCATAGTTTACAATTCATGGATATCATTCAATTTTATGTATTTATTTTTCTTTTTAGGGCCATACCTGCGGCACATGGAAGTTCCTAGGCTAGGGGTGTAATTGGAGTGGCAGCTGCCAGCCTACACCACAGCCACAGCCACGCCATATCTGAGCCACATCTGTGACCTACACCACAGCTCACAGTAATGCCAGATCCTTAACCCACTGAGTGAGGCCAGGGATTGAACCCACATCTTCATGGATACTAGTTGGATTCTTAAGTCACTGAGCCACAACAGGTACTCCAATCAATTTTATTTTATTTTATTTTTTGCTTTTTAGGGCTGCACCCATGACATATGGAGGTTCCCAGGCTAGGGGTCGAATCGGAGCTGTAGCTGTTGGCCTGTGCCACGGCCACACTCAATCAAAGCCACGTCTGTGACCTACACCACAGCTTATGGCAACGCTGGATCCTTAACCCATTGAACGAGACCAGGGGTCGAACCTGCCACCTCATGGGTCCTAGTCGGATTCATTTCTGCTGTGCCATGACGGGAACGCCTTAATTTTATTTTTCTATTCAACAATACTTTCAGAGATTTTTTTCCATGTTAGTATATGTAGATATATATCGCAATGTTATATAGTGTGTAATAGAATGAACATATTATAGTGTGTTTTGCCATTTCCCTAGTGATGCACATTTAGGATGTTTGTGACTTATTTGAAATGTGAAAATCTTGATTTTCGTTTCCCAGCTCTTGTGCACATAATGTCTGTCAGCTTCAGTGGACTTGGATTTACTGACTGTTGTAAGATCGAGAGATTCTTGAGTGTTCCTCAGACTGATGAGATGGGGTCCAAAGAGTGAAACAAGGAAGCCAGTTTTCAAAGATGGAGAACAGGAGGGCACCAGCTCTTCCAGGCTGAGAGAGGGTGTAGATCTGGCTCAGTGGGACTAGGAGACAAGGACAGAGACAGTCGAGGGCAGCCTTGAGATAACAGGGATCTAGCCCTTCTTGCTGGGGTTAGATTGTGCTCAAGTGGGGACACGGCAGAGGAACAGGACAGGTGTTCGTTGAGGCCCATCATGTGCCAGGCACTAGGTGTGTCACTGTACAGCCACCTGGTGGGTAGGGTTATAATGCTTCACATGTGGAGATCAAAACTCAGAGAGTTGAAGGAACTTGACCCAACTCACAGCTGGTGAACTTTGAATTCAAGTTTGGTGATTATTTATTTACACCACTTGCCTTTTGACAGACTCCTTAGACTTTTTGCATCTCTGGCCTCTATTCACTGTCAGTGCCTTGTACTTAGTAAGTGGTCGGAAGGTGTTTGGTGCCGTGGTGGTGAAGACAAGTGTATTGTCGAGGGCCAGGGATTCTCAGACTCAGAGCACTGACATTACTTTCTCTGTTGCAGGATTACTTGCTGGCTGGGGCAGATATCATTGAAACCAATACTTTTAGCAGCACTAATATTGCCCAAGCTGACTATGGCCTTGAACACTTGGTAAGGATTTCATTTTTCCTCGGATCTAAATTATCCATGAGCATTTGCTGCATTGGTAGATGCTACTGAGAAAACCAGCTGAAGCTGCAGAGTCAAGTTGATGCCTAGTAATCTATTGTTTGTGGTCAGACAGGGAAAATGGCTAGAGTCTCTTCTGCTTCTTAACATAATAGCCCATTCATTTTCCTGTTGGCTGCTTTTATAGGCAAACAATAATCAAATAAAAATGATACTTATTCAGTGACTGTGAATAAAAGCATATGATTGGCCATGTATGCAATTTTGTGAAGCCTCTTTAAGTTGGGTGGCAGGTTTGGTTTCCTTTTTTAAAAAAATTGTGACAAAAAAACATGTTATATGAAATTTACCATTTTAACCGTTTTTGCTTTTTAGGGCCGCATCCGAGGCATATGGAAGCTCCCAGGCTGGGGCTTGAATCAGAGTTGCAGTTGCCGGCCTATGCCACAACCACAGCAACATGGGATCCAAGCCAAGTCTGTGACCTACACCACAGCTCATGGCAACACCAGATCCCCAACCTACTGAGGGAAGCCAGGGATTAAACCCACATCCTCATGGATGCTAGTTGGATTAATTTCCATTGTGGTTATTCCACGACGGGAACTCTCTTAACCATTTTCAAGTGTGCAGTTCAGTAGCATTAAGTACGTTGACATTGTCGTACAGCCACCACTGCCATCTGTCTGCAGAACTCTTTTCACCTCGTAAAACTTAAACTCTATCTATACCCATAAAACAATAATTCTCAATTTTCTCTTCCCTCTAACGCTTAGAAACCACAATTCTACTTTCTGTCTCTATGAATTTAACTACCCTAGGTACCTTGTATAAGTGGGTCATATGGTATTTGTCCTTCTGTGACTGGCTTGTTTCACTTGGTTTAATGTCCCTAAGGTTCACTCATGTTGTAGTCAGAATAGCCTTCCTTTTTTGGGGTTGAATAAAATATTTCATGGTATAGGGAGTTCCTGTCATGGCTCAGCAGTAACATACCCGACTAGGATCCATGGGGACACGGGTTCCATCCCTGGCCTCACTCAGTGGGTTAAGGAGCCGGTGTTGCCATGAGCTGTGGTGTAGGATGCAGACGTGACTCAGATCCCAAGTTGCTGTGGCTGTGGTATAGGCTGACAGCTATAGCTCCAATTCAACCCCTAGCCTGGGAACTTACATATGCTGCGGATGCGGCCCTAAAAAAAAGATTAAAAAAAAATTTCATGGTCTAGATACACCACATTTCACATTTTGTTTGTTCATTCATCCACTGATGGTCATGGGTTGATTCTACCTTTTGGCTCTTTTGAACATATTACTGTGAGTGCAGGTAATTTTTTCTGCATCCCTGCTTTCATTTCCTTTGCAAATATACCCAGAAGTGGAGTTGCTGAATGGTAAGTCAATTCTGTATTTAATTTTTTATGAAAACACCATACTATTTTCCACAGTGGATGAATCATTTTATATACCCACCAATGCTGTACAAGAGTTCAAGTTTTTCCACATCTTTGCCAGCATTTGTTCTGTTTTTGTTCTTTTTTCCTGATAGGAGGCATCCTACTGGGTGTCATGTAAAAGATTTAGTTTCTTTTTAATCAACATAATGCTTCTATATTCAGATTGTGTAAACTGTTAATGATGAGAATATATGGTAGTTGCAGAGATCGCCTTTTCTGGGTGGGATTTTTCCAGAACATGCCTCTGTGTTCGCACGTGTAGTCCTGAGTGTTCTGACACTGGTTTCCCGCATGATGTTGGGGCTTTCTAAAATCAAGTGACCTTTGGGCTATCAAGGGAAGATGAAATTGCATTGCATTTACTTTTGCGTTGTTTGAGGGCAGAGGTTGGCAAGCTTTCTCTGTAAAGGGCCAGACAGTAAATATTTTAAGCTTTGTTGGCTACGTATAGTCTCTCTTGCAACTCCTCAATGCTGTCATCATAGCACGAAAGCAACAATAGACAATACATAATGAATGGGCTTGACTGCATTTCTTTTTTTTTTTCAATAAAACTTGTGGGCACTGCTTTGTGTGTTTGTGCAGACTTGCTTTTCATTTTCTAGTGAGGGGATTCACAGCCCTTTTACAAATTCTCAAGAGGTTAATGATCTACAAAAGTTCAGATCCACTAGTTCCAAACATTGTACAGTGAAGGAAGTCAGGTCTTGGAGAGGAGGCTGGGCTAGCTAGCTGACAGAGCTGATCCTGGTCCCACGTCTCCTGTTCCTGAAGGCTGTGCTCTTCCATGACTGTGCTTTCTTATAATTCTCAGCATAATTGACCACATCAACTTGTTTTGACACGCCAGATGTCCAGAGATTGCCCTTCCTGCCAGCTTGCTTGTGGGTTTGGGGAAGAATGTAACCAGTCCCAAAGGTTTGCTTTTCCTGTTGCTGTCAAGGCTGGGGCAGCTGATAGCCTTTCTGGCCAAGATTTCATTCAAACCTCAGATTAATTCACTCTGCATTTCCTTGCTGAATAAAGCCGGGTTTTAGAAGGTCAGGAATTCCTGCTTCTTTTATGGAGGAAAAGGAGGAAAAACTAAGGCTTGCATTTGGTGTGTTAGGCCTACCGGATGAACAAGTGCTCTGCGGGAGTGGCCAGAAAAGCAGCTGAGGAAATCTCTCTCCAGACGGGTAAGGAACGGTTCTCTTTTTTCACAAAGATGTTTCCTTTGACATTCTCAGCTGTAATATACTATCCTATTGCCCCTTTTCCTTCTGTGATGGCTCTTAGCGACACTGCAAACGGTTGTGTATTGGTTGAGAGGTTACTTCTCTGCAGCTTCATCATCAAGCATTCAACGTCTGTCTGAATTGACTCCATCTTCGTGGGCCTTGGGCTCAGGGTTTACTCAGTTTAGTCTGCTGGGTGTTATAACTTTGTAGTTAAGACCATGATTTCCCCGTATATTCACAGCAAAGATGATTTTTCTCTGTTCAGAAGTACATCTTTAGATTATTAAGGCATAGCTGTTATGGTTATTTTAGTTATCATGAAGATATTTGCTCTTGGCAGTATTCCCTATATTCATGAGGATATAGATTCCCCGACTAGTATCCATGAGGATATAGATTCGATCCCTGGCCTCGCTCAGTGGGTTAAGGATATGAAGTTGCCGTGAGCTGTGGTGTAGGTCACAGGCAAGGCATGGATCCTGTGTTGCTGTGGCTGTGGTGTAGGCCAGCAGCTGCAGCTCCAAGTCACCCTCTAGCCTGGGAACTTCTGTATGCAGCAGGTGTGTCCCTAAAAGGAAAGCAAAAAAAAAAAAAAAAAAAGAAATTTCATCTTCTCCCTTTAAAACTACCCTCATCCCTGTGACTTTGGCTTCTTTAGGTAGAGAAAAGTTGTCTTTTGAAGGTTTTCCGTTTCATACCACTGATGTCTTTGAAGGCACTGTGTAGCACACAAAAGAGGGTGGCATTCAATTCAGTCTTGGTGGGATTTGGAAAATGGCTCCCCGAAATAACTATCCTCCTGGCTGGCTGCCACAGGAACACTTGGGCACCAGCTGGAGGAGAGGCTGTGATGGAGGGAGAGGAATAGAAAAGATATATGGAGGCCCTTAAGATCTGGAAATGTGAAATTATTGCCAACAGGAAAGCTGTAAACCAAAGTTGTTAGGAAGTTAGACACAGCATACTAATGAAGGCTGAAGCAATTTATAGGAACTCTGTTTCTGAGAGATAATGTTTAAATCTGGAAAGGCATAGACTCTTGCCCCAGCACAGTCACAGGTCAGAGGATGTTAAATCAGCTAGAGCAGGGAAAGATAAGGACATTTTTCTTACACCCAATGTATTATTCAGCTTTGGGGAAGATAAAGAATATTCAGGCTTGTAACTTGTTCAAAGGCTGGGTTATCAACTAGTTGGTAATCTTCTCCAGCTAAATGGTAAAGCCTAACCCAGATTAGTCCATGGTTAAAAATCACCAAAGGTAATGAGCAGTGTGACCCCGGCATCTGTTACGATATGTACATGAACACAACTTTTCAGGCTCTTTCGGAAGCACCTAGACTCTAGCCTAAGGGGAAAAATTATTAAAGAATTCTTTTTTTTTTTTTTTTTTGTCTTTTTGCCATCTCTTGGGCTGCTCCCGCGGCATATGGAGGTTCCCAGGCGAGGGGTCCAATTGGAGCCATAGCCGCTGGCCTATCCCAGAGCCACAGCAACTCGGGATCTGAGCGGTGTCTGCAACCTACACCACAGCTCACGGCAAGGCCAGAGATTGAACCCCCACCTCATGGTTCCTAGTCAGATTCGTTAACCACTGTGCCACGACAGGAACTCCTATTAAAGAATTCTTGAGGGAGTTTCCATCATGGCACAGTGCAAACGAATCTGACTAGCAACCATGAGGTTGAGGGTTAGATCCCTGGCCCCACTCAGTGGGTTAAGGATTTCGCGTTGCTGTGAGCCATGGTGTAGGTCGCAGACGCCACTTGGATCCTGCGTTGCTGTGGCTGTGGTGTAGGCCGGCAGCAACAGCTCCGATTAGACCCCTAGCCTGGGAACCTCCATATTGCTGTGGGTGTGGCCCTGAAAGGACAAAAAGACAAAAAAAAAAAAAGCTTGAAAGAGTTATTAAAGTATGATTTGATCTGTTTCATACTTTAATTTCAGACTTTATAATTGTTAATCATGATTTAATATCCCCCCCCAGCAAAGGCCCGGCAATACAACAGTGGAGAGTGTTTTAAGGCCAGTCTGCTGTGAGGAACTTTTGCAGAACCTATGTTAAGTTAATAGGAGAGGGAAAATTTGTCCAAGCATAGCTTTGGTGATAGAAAAGGATCACTAACTGAAATGCTTTGAATTCAGTTGTGTGAGAATCCAGAATTTTGGGGTTGGCTTAGCAATTTCATCATTTTCCCCAGTGGGATCCAGGACAACCCTCACCTCATAATCAAACATCTATTTACTATTCATGGTAAAATTACTATGAATCATCCACTAAGTGCAGTAAAGACTATCAATAGCCTCTTATAGTTCAGGAGAGGTCAAGTGTTGTTGTCTAATGGATTAAGAAAAAAACTGCTTTTGTGCCCTTTGGATATCAGAGTGTTGGACAAAGGATTGTATACCGGTGTTCTGGGGAAAAGCTGATAGCCTGTTGATTCACAATAGAAAGGTCCAGCTATTTAGGAATTTCACAGTTGTTTTTCTTTTCCCAAAGGAATTAAGAGGTTTGTGGCAGGAGCTCTGGGTCCAACTAACAAGACCCTGTCTGTGTCCCCATCTGTGGAAAAACCAGATTACAGGAACATCAGTGAGTATCAGATACAGTCACTGACCTTGGGCAAGTACCTCTTTGTTTCAGCAGTGTGTGCATCTGTAAAATGCAGGCCAACACTAGCATCTACTTCAGGGTTATTGTGACTTCCGAGCTTACAATAGTCCCTGAGATACGGTCGACACCTAAATAAAAAGTGAACTATTATTAGTCGAAGTATCAGTATCAGTATGTTTCGTGCCTGCTTTCAAAGGTGTGTGTTGTTGTGTTTGTGCTTTTTTATCAGCTCTGGAAATAAAACCAATCAAAGTAAAACTTTAAACTGAGAAAGTGAGCAAATGTAGATACCAGGCCTTGGTCTATTATAGAATAATCCACTAGACCCCTATTTTATTTACCAGAAGGCAGTCTAAACTGTATAAACACACTAGCATTATAAATATTATAAACTAGCATCTATACATGTACTTTCATTGAAATTTTACAAAAAATTTAGAAATTTTGGTCAATTTCTTAAGCATCAGACTACAAAAACCCCCAAAGAATTAAATGTTCAGAGCTGAATAGTAATGATATTATGAATTTTATGTGGGTGACAAATTCAGGCAGGTGTGGTTTGTAGGTCTGGGTTACATGGTACCACACTTTCCCACCAGGGTTGCTCATTCTGTGCTTATGTGTGGTGGGTGCTCCCTTTGGTCTAGTTAGGACAGCAAGGAGCTGATGTTTCCTTTCTCTTGTGCTGTGTAAGATGAAGTAGCATCTCTTCATTTTACATAGATGAAGCATCTTTGAATAGATGAGCATCTTTCTTGGGTGAGAAGTAAAACAGGGAGAGGGCTGACCTCTCAGATGAAAATAGACAACTCAAGACATGTCTAACAAAAATGTTACCTAGGGAGAAGTTTCCGCTGTGGCACAGTGGGTTAAGAATCCGACTGCTGTGGCTTGGGTTGCTGTGGGGGCTCGGATTTGATTCCTGGCCTGGCCCAGAGGGTTAAAAGGATCTGGCGTTACTGCAGCTGTGGTGTGTGGTGTGTGTTACAGCTGCAGCTCAGATTCTGTCCCTGGCCTGGGAATTTCCATATGCTGTGGGTGCAGCCTTTAAAAAAAAAATGTAATCTAGGAGTGATTGAACACTTGTTTCAGACTGAAACTGCCCACCAGGCAGGTTTTTCTCTGGCAGTAGTTGGTGTCAGAGGCGGGAGCACAGTCTGCAGATAGCCGACCTTTAACAGAGGCTGAGAGAGAATCCTGCTCAAATGGGGCTCTTTCCAGCTCAAAGTACATATTTCTTTAGGTATTCCAGCCACTCATCCCTGAAGTGACTAATGAAGACAATCCCTGGAAAGAAAGATCTGGTTTTTTGTGTTTTTTTTTTTGGCTGCACATGCTGCTTGTGGAAATTCCTGGGCCAAGGATCTAATCTCTGCCGTGGTTTCAAATTGCGCCACAGCTGTGGCCATGCCGGCTCCTTAACCCACTGCGTCACATGGGAACTTCCAGAAAGACCTATTTTAAAGATCTCGAAGGAAAGAGACAGAGCTTCAAGAAATGCACCTTCGGAGTTCCCGTAGTGGCGCAGTGGTTAACGAATCCAACTAGGAACCATGAGGTTGCGGGTTCGGTCCCTGCCCTTGCTCAGTGGGTTAATGATCCGGCGTTGCCGTGAGCTGTGGTGTAGGTTGCAGACGCGGCTCGGATCCTGCGTTACTGTGGCTCTGGCGTAGGCCGGTGGCTACAGCTCTGATTCGACCCCTAGCCTGGGAATCTCCATATGCCGCAGGAGCGGCCCAAGAAATAGCAAAAAAAGACAAAAAAAAAAAAAAAGAAATGCACTTTTACACCCAGCCACTCGTTCTCAGCTCATACATGGGCAGTGAGCTTGGGTGCCAGGTGTTTAGGAGCAACTGAATGCAGTTTGCTGGCTTAATGACCATCACTGCTATGTTTCTTTTTTTTCTTACACAAGGTGGTGTAACCCTTAAATTATGAGTTCTAAACCAGCGGTAGACCCCCTGGTGCCAGACCTGAATTCGACATGTCTTGGCCATTCAGAGGATGTTGATGACTGATGTCTTGGATGTGGTTTATTTTTTTTGCAGCGTTTGATGAGCTCGTTGAAGCATACAAAGAGCAAGCCAAGGGGCTTTTGGATGGTGGGGTTGACATCTTACTCATTGAAACTATTTTTGACACTGCCAATGCCAAGGTGAGTTAAAGGGGAAAAAAGGGACTGCTGGAGTGGGGGCTGGGGTACACCCCCTAATGGAGTAAGGAGACTAGAATGGCCATTATTAAAGCTAAAGAAAATGCCTTGATTCCTTTTTGTTTGTTTGTTTGTTTTTTAGGACTGCACCTAAGGCATGTGGAAGTTCCCAGGCTAGGGGTTGAATCAGAGCTATAGCTGCCAGCCTAAGCCACGGCCACACCAACACAGGATCCAAGCCACATCTGAGACCTACACCACAGCTCACAGCAACGCCAGATCCTTAACCTACTGAATGAGGCCAGGGACCAAACCTGCATCATTATGTGTCCTAGTTGGGTTCATTATCCACTGAGCCACAGAGGAAACTCCCCATTTTTATTCTTGAAGATTTTAAACTGAGTCCAATAGAATGAAGGAAACTTCAAAAGGTTATTTTTCTTTCACAAAATGTTTTTTAAAAAATTATGGAAGTGAATATTTTTATATAGTTACTTTATGTACATAGGTAATAATTATATGTGCATGGTTCTAAAATTCAAATTTACATAAACATATAGAGTGAAAAGTAAATATGCTTCCATGTCCTATTCCCGGGAATCCAGCCGTCTTCCTCAGGGACAGTGAGCGGTCCTGGAAGAGGTTGCATGCAGATAAAAATGTGCGTATATGTATGCGTTTGTGCTTATATTCCTTATATTTGTACAAAAGTATGTAAGTGTGTGGAATATAAAGCAGATATCCTCATGTATATGTTTTTGCACAGTGTATCTGAGGGTAAGTTTCTACAAGTGAAATTTCTGGGTCAAAGGGTATGGGCAATGCTTATTTTGATCTTTAGTGTCCAAGATTGAACTCATTTATACTGTAGTCAGCAAGCAGTGCGCAGTAGTGCTGCCTTCACCACACCCTCTGTCTTGAACTTCTTGCTCTTTTTCAATCCAAAAGGTGAAAAGCGCTACCTCACTGTAGTTTTAATTTGTATGCTTGTTCCCTCCACGTGTGCGGATTGCCATATGGAAGGGCCCTGAGCATTGGAGGGTCTCGGTGTCTGTGGGTGGGTCCTGGAACTTAACAAAACATGGACAGGACAGATTGACATGAGATTGTGCCTTTACAGCCCGTTCTAGCCATTTTAGCTATTCTAGTTTGTACTCTTTTCTGCAGGGAGGCACACTGTGGGTTCCTATCCCTGCTGTGTGTATGTGAGGCTGTGGAAAGGAGAGGCTTCTTCATTATGTATTTTTATTTATTTTTTTGTCTTTTCTAGGGCCACTCCTGCGGCATATGGAGGTTCCCAGGCTAGGGGTCGAATCGGAGCTGTAGCCACCGGCCTACGCCAGAGCCACAGCAAGGCAGGATCCGAGCCGCATCTGCAACCTACACAACAGCTCACGGCAATGACAGATCCTTAACCCACTGAGCAAGGCCAGGGATTGAACCCGCAACCTCATGGTTCCTTGTCGGATTCATTAACCACTGTGCCACAACAGGAACTCCCTTCATTATGTATTTTTAATTTTGACGGAGAGGAAGAAGAGTTGTTCTTCAGCTCTCCTCAGAGGACCCCTGGTTGGGTGAACTTGCCATCAGCATGGGTTTGTTGTGACATGTGCCTCAGGAAAGGCTGCCGGGAGCATGAGTTTCTTTTCCCCGGAGAACGAGAACGTGACTGTATCTTATCTGAAGAGGTCTTGGTAGCAGGAGTGTTCTGATCCGCCACCTAGACTGACCTTTGACACAGTCTCTCAGAGTTGAAAATGTCCTTTTTTCCCCCTGACAGGCAGCTTTGTTCGCAGTCCAGAAACTTTTTGAAGAGGAGTATGCTCCCCGACCTGTCTTTGTAAGTTCTAAAATATTTGCATGGTGAACTTTGTTCTTTGCTAATATTGTCATTTTGAGGGTGGGGTTTTTGTTTTCCTGGCATGGACCTATTCTATTGACAGTACCTTTTAGGAAGCACCTGTCTTAATCTCCTCAGACCACCACCTCTAGACCAGTCACAGCCTTATCTGTAGAATGTGGAGAGTGGGTGGGTCCAGAGGTGGTTGTGAAGGCAGGCTGTTCCATAGAAGCCTGGCTGAACTGGTCCTCGAAGCCAAAGCTCCCTCTTGTTAGGGCCCGAGGAGGGACAGGCTTGGTGCTGATGGTGAGGCCACCAACAGAGGCTGCAGAGCGCCAGCTTATGAAAGCAATGGGCAGCCACCTGGCCGGGTGAGAGTAGACTAAAATCAAACAAGGGGTGTTAGACACACCAGATGTTTAACAGCAAGAGCAGGATAACCTGAGTTATCTGTGGGTGAGTCTTCTCCCATAGGCCCAGAGGTCTGAACCCTGGAGCTTTTCTGGGCTCTGCTTTTGCCTCCATGACTTTCCCTTTCTTTGCTTCTGTGGCTTTCCAAGTCCTCCCCTGGGCCCTTGGCATTCATCTGTTCTGACTGCCTTGGGGTCGGAGTGCCACAGTTCTCTTTTTTGTATGGGAACAGAGAAAATCACCTTACTCACTTTGTTCTGTTTCTGTGACTGTGTCTTAAGTCTGTGTTGTTGACTGGATTTACTGTGTCAATTCAGATTTCAGGGACAATTGTTGATAAAAGTGGGCGGACTCTATCTGGCCAGACCGGAGAGGCATTTGTCATCAGTGTGTCTCATGCAGACCCCCTCTGGTGAGTACGCATTCCTGACCCCACTCCTTTGGGGAGGTCTCTTTTGCTGGCTTCCAGACATTGACCCGAGAGGGGGTGTCTTTCTGCATGTTTCCACGGTTCCACTTGCATGAGGTATTGACCTTCCTTGAGGTACAGTCCAGCTGCCCTTAGGACTTCAGAAGACCACTGCCTAAATGGGTCAGTTTGAGGGAATGGGGGAGTTCTCCTGCCTCCTGGGCCAGCCAGATAGTTGCCTTTTTGTATGTAAGTGTTCCCCTTTGAGTTTAAGTTTGGCTGGGCCCAGTGAAAACACTTTAAATCTGTTATCAGCTCTTAGATTTTGGGAGCAGTGCTCTGCAAGGTTTTTACACTCTCTGCTTGCAGAGCAACCAGAAGCAGTCTGGCCTGGAATAAGGTGGGAATTCTAAAGCTCACACTTTATCTTACCATAGCCGGATTTCCTCTGTGGTGCAGCAGGTTAAGGACCTGGCATTGTTACCACTGTGGCTCAGGTCTCTATTGTGGAGCAGATTCAGTCCCTGGCCCCAGAACTTCCATATGCCATGGGTGTGCCCCCCCCCCCAAAATTAACATGACTTTTATAGTGTATATATATACATATATATATATATATATATATATTTTTTTTTTTTTTTGTCTTTTTGCCATTTCTTGGGCTGCTACCGCGGCATATGGAGATTCCCAGGCTAGGGGTCTAACCAGAGCTGCAGCTGCCAGCCTACACCAGAGCCACAGCAACGCAGGATCCGAACCGCATCTGCAACCTACACCACAGCTAACGGCAACACCGGATCATTAACCCACTGAGCAAGGCCAGGGACCAAACCCGCAACCTCATGGTTCCTACTCGGATTCATTAACCACTGCGCCACGATGGGAACTCCTACAGTATATTTTAAAGTAGAGCATCTCCCTATTTTTCTCATCAAATGGGTTCACTTACGTACTGTGAGTGAGATGGAAGCTCTGAGAGTATATGCGACTTCCGCCTCCACCTTCTCCTGCACTTCTGCTGGAGGCCGTGCCTGCCCCCTATCCTCACCCCACACGTGAGCCTTTCAGACTCATCTCTGGAGTCCACTCCTGGGTACCTTCTTCTCTTACCAGCCCAGACTGATGTTCTTCTCAGAGCACTCTGTTTACTTTTATTATAGCCTTGGCCACAAAAATAAAAGTCATAGATCTTTGTTGAGAATTTGCTGTGTGCCAGCCTTCATTCTAAGTTTGTTTTGAGAGTTCTCTTTTAATTCTGGCAACAACACCTCCAGGTAGCTGTTGATGTTCAGATCTTATGCTTATTTTTTTAGTTGGGTTGTTTTCTTGTTTGTTTGTCCATTTTGACTGCCCCATGGCATATGGAGTTCCCAGGCCAGGGATCAGATCCGAGCCGTAGTTGTGAACTACGCCACAGCTGCAGCAACAGTTGGATCCTTTAACCAACTCACCGTGCCAGCCTGGAGATTGAGCCCATGTCCTGCTGCCAATCCATTGTGTCACAGTGAATTAAAAAAAGAATATTTTGGATACCAGATGTGTGTTTTGTAAATATTTCCTCCCTGTCTGTGGTTTGTTTTTTCATGCCCTTAACCATATCTTTCGCTGAGCAGACCTTTTTAATTTCAGTGACATATAGCTTATCAATTTTTTTTTCATAGAGTCTACTTTTGGTGCTGTACCTAAAAACTCATTGCCAAACTCATGGTCACCTAGATTTTTCTATGATGTTACTTTATATATATCTTTATATCTTTAATAGTTTTGCAATTTACATTTAGATCTATGATCTATTTTGAGTTAATTTTTATAAAAGTTGTTAAGATCAGTGTCTAGATTAAATTTTTTTAATGTGAATGTCCCATTGTTCTAGCACCATTTGTTGAAAAGGCAGCCCTTTTTCCATTGAATCGCCTTTGCCCCTTTGTCAAAGATCAGCTGACTGTATTTGTGTGGTTCTATTCCTGGACTCTGTTCTGTTCCATTGATCTATTTTTGCTCAAATACCAGAGATTCTCTCAACTTTTCAATGAATCTTGAAGTCTAGTAGTGTCACTCCTTCAACTCTGTCGTTATCCTTCAAGAATTGTATTAGCTATTCTGGGTTGTTTACTTCTCCGTGTAAACTTTAGAATCTTGCTAGAATTTTGATTGACCATTGCATGAATGTATATAAAGTTGGGAAGAACTGACGTCTTAACAATGTTGAGTCTTCCTGTTCATGAGCATAAAATCTCTATTTAGTTCTACCTTGAGTTCTCACATAAGTTTTGTAGTTTTCCTCTTATAGATCTTGTACATATTTTGTTAGTTATACACACATATTTCATTTTTTGATGCCAATGTAAATAGTGTTGTGTTTTTTATTTCAAATTTTAATTGCTCATTGCTAGTATGTAGGTAAACAATCGACTTTTTTATATTACTTTGTACCCTGCAAATCTTGGTATAATTGCTTATGATTCCAAGAGTTTTTTTGGTTGATGCTTTAGAATTTTCTACAGACAAGTCTTATCATCTTTGAACAAAGTTTGTTTTTTTTTTCTGTTCCAACTCATATACCTTTTATTTTCTGTTGCCTCACTAAGGACTTCCAGCATGATGTTTAGTCAGAGATGAGGGTGGGCATTCTTACCTTGTTCCTGATCTTATGGGGAAAGCATGTAGTTTTACATCATTAAGTATGATGTTAACTGTAGGTTTTGGTAGATGTTCTTTATCAAGTTGAGAAAGTTCCCTCCCCTCTGTTCCTAGTTTACTGAGAGATTTTATCACAAGTGGGAGTTGGGTGTTTGTTAAATAAACTTTTTGTTTTGGAATAATTTCAGATTTACAGAAATGTTGCAAAGATAGTACAGAGAATACCCATATGCTCTCCATCTAGTTTATTCTAATGTGACAACTTACATTAACTATGGTACTTTTGTCAAAACTGAAAGTGTATTACTATTAACTAAACTTCAGACTTTCTTCAGGTTTCAGGTTTTTCCACTAGTGTCCTATTTCTGTTCTAGAATCTACTCTAGTATCACCTTGCACTTAGAAATCATAGTAAAAGAAAAAAAGTAAATATGAAAAAATAAAAGATGACATAGTCCAGTAGCTTCATAATTAATTCTTGAATTCCTAAAGGCCTCAGTGGCTCCCACTGAGACTGATTTTGGAGGGATTTTTAGTGGCTCTGCTTTGATCTGTTTTATTTGTGTCCCAGTAAGTTTCATTTGCAAAACAGAGAGCTCCTTCGTTTACAAATAAAGCCTACTTAATGTGTAAGGGGACAAATTCTAAGTCTGAGGTCACCTTACAAGTCAGTTGGAGCAAGAACTAAGTCTTCTAGACTCCCAAAGTAGCTCATACTCTTTTTTTTTCTTTTTTTCTTTTTAGGGCCACACCTGTAGCATATGAAGGTAGGTTCCCAGGCTAGAGGTCCAGTTGGAGCTACAGCCACTGGCCTGTGCCATAGCCACAGCAATGCAGGATCTGAGCCGAATCTGCGACCTACACCACAGCTCATGGCAACACTAGACCCTTAACACACTGAGCGAGGCCATGGATTGATCCCACAACCTCATGGTTCCTAGTTGGATTTGTTTCCGCTGTGTCATGATGGGAACTCCAGCTTCTATATACTCTTAATATTCCTTTTACCTCCAAGATTTTCCTTTCTCTTTCCAGTTAAATGTTTATTAGCAATGGTAGTTTGTCAGTATTTCTTTTTATTTATTTATTTATTTGGTCGCACCTGCAGCATGCAGAAGTTCCTGGACCAGGAACTTATGCCACAGCAGGGACCCAAGTGCTACAGTGACACCACCAGATCCTTAACCCACTACCGTGCAAGGGAACTCCTACAGACATTTCTATTTCATGGTATACCATTAACTAAACTGTGAACTTATTTAAGGAGTCATATCTAAGGTTGTCTAATGTTGGAGACATGAGCAGAAATATTGGTGCTGCAGGGGACTTCAGTGAGATGACTGACTGCAGCTGAATAGATGTGCTTTGAATCAGGAGATTTATTATCTGCTTGGTTTTAAATATCCTCCATTCTTTATCATAACTTTTTATATATTATAAATGTCTAGAATAAAAAATGTATTTCTAATATCTTTCTGTTTTTCCAGCATTGGATTAAATTGTGCTCTGGGTGCAGCCGAAATGAGACCTTTTATTGAAACAATTGGAAAATGTACAACGGCCTATGTCCTCTGTTATCCCAATGCAGGTGTGTGTTTCAAGGGAGTCACACATAGGAAAATCCAAATACAAAAGACCTGGGCAAATAGGGTAACAGATTTGATTAAAAAAATTTGTTTTGCAGATTTTAGTATTTGGTTGACTTTGAATAGGAATTTTCTAAGTGAAGAATACTTGGATCTAGACCACTGTTTCCCTTTAAACTTGAAGGAACAGTTTGGCTCAGCCTGAAAGTGACAGAAGTGGACATAATTTGGGGGAATGAAGTCTACTTGCAAACTGACCAGCGCATTGTCTTTGGTGACAGTGCTGGCCATACGGACTTGGCCACAGAAATAAATGCAAAGAACATGAGAGAGAGAGAGCCCTCTTCTCTGTTGCACTGTATCAGCAAATGAGCAGACAAAGAGCCATGAGTGTTGTTACTCTAACATTTTAAGTTAGGACTTTGAATTTACTGTGTATAAAAATTCCAAAGATACGTGTAGACAATTCAAACTATCCATTTAATACTGGTAATCCATTCTGGGTTAATCATACGCCCTGGTGAATGTTTTTTTGGCACTGCTTAGTTACTTGGGGCTAAAAATCATTTTCTAGCCTTCTTTCTCCAATATATATGTTTTCATATGCAATAAATTTTATTTCCCACCAGGTGTAAGATAATCGGAAGAGGATAACGAATAAAACAGGAAATACAGATGCTAAAGCCTTACTTGTGTTTTGCTTGTTTGTTTGAGCTTTTTAAATTAAAGTGTAGTTGATTTATAACATTGTGCCAGTTTATGCTGTACAGCAAAGTGACCTAGTCACACATATCCAATACGTTGCCTTTCTTATCTTCCCATCATGGTCTATCCAAGGAGGTTGGATGTAGCTCCCTGTGCTGTACAGCAGGACCTCATTGCTTATTCATTCAAAATGTAATAGTTTGCATCTACTAACCCCGAACTCCCAGTCCATCCCACTCACTCCACCCTCCCCCTTGACAACCACAAGTCTGTTCTCCATGTCTCTGAATCTGTTTCTATTCTACAGTTAGGTTCATTTGTGCCATATTTTAGATTCCACTTATAAGTGATATAATATGGTATTTGTCCTTCTCTTTCTGACTTCACTTAGTATGAGAATGTCTAGTTGCATCTATGCTACTGCAGATGGCATTATTTCATTCTTTTTATTTTTATTTTATTTTTTAATTTTAGGGCCACACCTGAGTCACATGGAGGTTCCCAGGCTAGGGGTCCAATTGGAGCTGTAGCTGCTGGCCTGCACCACAGCCACAGCCATGCCAGATCTGAGCCCTGTCTGCGACCTACACCACAGCTCACAGCAATGCTGGATCCTCAACCCACTGAGCGAGGCCAGGGATGGAACCTATGTCCTCATGGGTGCTAGTCAGATTTGTTTCTGCTGAGCCACGACAGGAACTCCTCCCATTCTTTTTATATGGCTGAGTAGTATTCGATTGTATGTATGTACCACATCTTCTTAATCCATTCATCCACTGATGGACATTTAGGTTGCTTCCATGGCTTGGCTATTGTGAATAGTGCTGCTGTGAACATACAGATGCATGTATCTTTTTGAATTGTAGTTTTGTCTAGATATATGCCCTGGAGTGGGATTGCTGAATCATACGATAGTCTGTATTTAGTTTTCTGAGGCATCTGTACTGTTTCCATGGTGATTGTAACAGTGAACTCCCCTTTATTTTTCTTTATGGTCTTTGTTTTAATGTCTGTTGTGTCTGATATGAGGATTGTGACTCCCACTTTCCTGTCATTTCCATTTGCATGAAATGCCATTGTCTATCCCATTTTCAGTTTATATGTGTCCTTTTCCTGCTGGTTTGCTTTTAATTGCATGTCAGGTGCTCATTATTTCAAAGGGATGTGGTCATCCCTGAACCCCATACCCCACCCCCAGCAGCTAGGTAATAATGCATTTCCTTTACAGGAAGGGGAAGGGAGAGGGTGGGAGAAATTCTGTCCCATAGAGTAGCGGTGCTTTTCCTTCAAATGGATAAGAAATAATCGATGTTTATTTTCCTCTGTCATTTTTGTTGCTGTTGTTTTTGTATTGCTAGTTCCCATTAATGATTGAAATATGCTTTCTTAGGTCTTCCCAATACCTTCGGTGACTATGATGAAACTCCGCACATGATGGCAATGCACTTAAAGGTCAAGAATCTGCTTTCATTTGGTTTTTAAGAGATAGAGCAGTGGAATTTTTGATTTAGAATATTAAGAAGTAGACTTCTTCCCTAAAGATATCCCAGTGTATATATAGCAAATAAAAGTTTAAGATGAATTATGATGATGGAGGCAGTGGAGGGAGGCTTGCTATCAGCACCCTTCTCCACAGTGGGCACCAGTGGCTGTTGGGAAATTCCCAGGGAGGTCCAACTCAAACTAACGGAAACTGAGCCCTCCTCTGCAGCCCTCCCAGGTGGTACCCTGTACCCAGCAACCTGCCAGGTGGTTTGGCACCTCCCCTGTCATCCTCCTCTCCTGTACATCATGAAACCATGCTACCCCTCATTGTTAGTAACCCTGGGTCTCTTTCCCTCATTCTTTGAATTTATAGCTTCTGTCTTAGTGACATTCTCTCCAAAGTTATTTCTCATTTAAATCTTATGATATCAGTATCTTATGTAGCTGCTTTTTCCAGTGCTCTGACTTCTTCATTCCTGACTTCCTTTCTCAATTATCTTGTCCTTCAAACTAGCTGTGGTTAAACTCCAGATCCACACTGTCCAGTAAGTGTCCTCTGCCACATACATGTGTTATTGGAGCACTTGAAATGTGGCTGTTGTGACTGAGGAACTAAATTTTTAATTTTTTTCTTGCTTTTAAGGGCTGTATCCATGACATATGGAAGTTCCCAGGCTAGGGATCGAATTAGAGCTTCAGGGGCCAGCCTACGCCACAGCCATAGCAACGCAGGATCCAAGCTGCATCTGCTGAGCCATGAAGGGAACTCCCTAAATTTTTAATTCTTCAAACATTTTAAATTAAATTTAAATTTAAAAACTTACTTTATGTTATTTGAAAATGCATTATTCAGCTTACATTCTCTGCTCAGCATATAGGTTGAACAATCTTCATTATGATCGGATAGGCAAGTAAGTATCTCACTGCATTTCATAGTGTGTGAGCTGTTCTCTGCTTTTAATCAAGGCTTGTGAAAGCTTTAGATCTAGAGTTAAGTATGTTTGGCTCTCTTTTAAATGTAAAAGCAGTTATTCAGGAAATGTAGATCTTTTTTTTCTGCTGAATTGGTAGTGAGGAGCTTAAAATTCAGATGAACTCTGTAAAACGTTCGCTTTTCCTAAACATAGGATTTTGCCACGGATGGCTTGGTCAATATCGTTGGAGGATGCTGTGGTACGACACCAGCTCATATCAGGTGATGATCACTTCTAAATATTTAAGCTTTGGTTATGGGATGAATTGTTCTCCTTCCCCCCAAATTCATAGGATGACCTACTAGTCTTAAGTTCCTCTGAATGTGACTGTGTAGAGATAGGACCTTTAAAGAGGTAGTTGAGGTAAAATGAGGTCATATGAGTGGATCCGGATCCATTATGACTGGTGTGGACACAGATACAGAGGATGGGACTGTGTGAAGACACAGGGAAAAGGCAGCCGCCAGAAGCCAAGCAGAGAGGAAACCAGGCCTCCTGGCACCTTGACCTGAGACTTCCAGCCTCCAGAACTTTGACAGATGAACCCTGTGCCCTCCCTTCTATGTGTGCGTGCTTAAAAAAAAAAATAGACCCAAAGGATTTAATTTCCTTCACTACTGGCACCTACTCTCCTGTTTGCTTTTCCTTCTCAATGATGAAGCCTGTTTTTCTTTTAAAATATTGACTGAGAAGCAAGGGCATGTTTCATGTGTGGGTTTGATGGAATAAAGAACATCTTCGGGTTTGAGAAAGGGTGGAGGAGATTTGCCGTTTGCATTTGTGCAAACCATCATGTGTTCAGGTTCATGTCTCTGAGCATAGAACCCAGTATAGTCAGTACACAGCAGACAGGGTGGGTACAGAAACATTCCAGATTATAGATTCATTGTGTGCGATACTGAGGAAACTAAAAAGCGTAATTGTTTCTGCACATTTGGAACTAGGTATATAATTATGTTAAACAGACTTAATTTCATAGCTGGAAATTGGTTTAATTAAACTTATTTTATCCTGAACTCATAGAGTGTTTTCTCTTTTAACTCAGAGAAATTGCTGAAGCTGTGAAAAACTATAAGCCCAGAGTTCCACCTGCCACCGTTTTTGAAGGGCATATGCTGCTGTCTGGTAAGTTGTGAAAACATGGTTTTTATGATTTCAGAAATCATTTCTAGATTAAGTTAGTATGTTTTTTTTTCCTGGTAGTGATGTTCGTGCCAAGGACCTTGTTTATTAGGTCAAAGACGAGTTTGTATTTTTCTTGGCATTTAAAGGAGTTCTAGCAAAGAACCCTTTGTTTTTTCAGGGGAGAGAGTGGGAAAACATTGACTTTGGGGAAATGTGAGCGAAGGCACAGCTGGTGCCCTTGGTTAGAATTATTGTTCACTGCTACGAAAATGTACACAGGCCAGAGACTCAGTTTTAATCATCAGATTTGCTGCTAGTTGCTAAAAAAATCCAAGCTGCCCAGACTCAAGTTTTTGTAATGATGGCAGCCTCTTCCTAGCAAATTGTATTTGCTTCTAAAATATTGTTCTGCTCTTATGTTTACAAAGAGTTGTGATATTTATTGTTCTGTTTTGTTCCCAACAGTCCTGTGGGAAATTTTTTTTTTTTTTATTAAAAAAAATTTTTTTAAAGCCACTCCTGTGGCATTGGAGGTTCCCAGGCTAGGGGTCAAATAGGAGCCACAGCTGCCGGCCTACGCCAGAGCCACAGCAACGCCAGATCCGAGCCGGGTCTGTGACCTCTGCAGCTCACGGCAATACCGGATCCTTAACCCACTGAACAGGGACAGAGATTGAACCTAAAACCTCATGGACCGTAGTTGGGCTTGTTATCACTGAGCCACGAAAGGAACTCCAGCAGCTTTCCTTTTTCAGAATGAGTTTTGACATTCAAAAAAGGAACATTAGTAAAACAGGTTATCATGCTGACTTATTAGAAAAATAACTTTAAATTTTCTATATTTTCCACAATACTTGAGTGACATATTCTTAGTATCTTTAAACCAAAAAAGTTTGTAAACAAATTCTTAGAGAACCTGCAAATAGCACACACTTAGGGAATTATGTACCCTAAGACTTGAGAATTTAATATTCCTCTAAATTGATATATTTTTGTTCCATATGTTCCCCTAAAAAAAGGGAAATAAAATACAAGTGACAGTAAAAGTAACACCCACTTTTCTCACTCAGGACATATTTCATAGAATTAATCTCAGTGAGTGAAAATGAAGTTGGATTAGAAATACTCCTGTTCGGGCCACCCCAGAAGACAGGATGAGAATAGAGGGAGAGGGATTTATGATTTATGACATATCCCCTACCCTGAAAAGTGGCTCTTGTCAGAGGGAGGTGCGGTGGGATAGTTTACTTCTTCCTTAGATCTTTTTTTTTTTTTTTTAATTTTATTTTTTTATTTTTTGTCTTTTTTTTTTTGTTGTTGTTGTTGTTGTTGTTGCTATTTCTTGGGCCGCTCCCGCGGCATATGGAGGTTCCCAGGCTAGGGGTTGAATCGGAGCTGTAGCCACCGGCCTACGCCAGAGCCACAGCAACGCGGGATCCGAGCCGCGTCTGCAACCTACACCACAGCTCAAGGCAACGCCGGATCGTTAACCCACTGAGCAAGGGCAGGGACCGAACCCGCAACCTCATGGTTCCTAGTCGGATTCGTTAACCACTGCGCCACGATGGGAACTCCCTTCCTTAGATCTTGAAGCTTTTAATTGACTTCAGGTAAAAGACTAAGTTAAAATTGTTAACCTTTGCTAAAATCGAAATAGGAAAGAACCAACTAGTTATGATTTTTGAAAAGAATTTATGTGTAAGAATGAAAGAATCCTTTCTTTTGATTTGAACTTCAAATTCAAATGTGCTATTTCTAGCTCGTTTTTGAAATCACCTTCAGATTTTAAAAGACTGACCTCAAACACCCTCTTTTTAATTGTTCTTTTATAAATTGCGGACTTGAGAAAAATGCAGATTTTACAACAGATACTTCACATTTCTAATATATCAGAAGTGCTTTGTGTGAACTGCTTTCAGGGCAGTGGCACAGGACCTCTTCGGCACTTAGACATGGGCACCCCTCCTCGTCTGCCCTGGGAACCCAGGGTCTGACTAAGGATCAGGGATGTGCTGAGGCCGGCGCTGAGGGGCGAGGGAGATCTGAAAGGGAGATCACAAGCCCAAACTGAGAAGTGACAATCTTCCTGGTCAGGAACAAAAAACCTGGGATAGTCTTATAATTACCTGCCTTCGTTATTTCCTTCTCCCACTTATGTTTCTTCCTCAACGAGTGCTTTGGCCAAGGACTCAAAAGCCATTTTCTTTTACTAATGAGAACAGCCATGATTATTGGTGCTAACTGTATGCTTATCAGTGTTACCTACTCCTTTCTATGACAGCATGGTGAGGCAGATACTACTATGGTCTCTTTTCTAAGCTCAGAGGCTCTGAGAGAAGTCTCCTGGGTGTTCACTGAGGTGGCTGCACAGGGCTCGGACCTGAGGCTGGGCGTCCCCAGAGCCTGCCCATAACCGTCTAGCAAGACTCCTGCTCCTAATACTGTAAATATATCCAGTAGAACAAAAGCAGTTAAAGACCTTTTCCTGTCGTGGCGCTTCAGGCTGTGTATTGCTAGTTACCTCAGTGTGATGTGTCCAAATTAATTATCTGAGATGTGCCCCTAAATTGGCCTGTAACAGGGGAGGTGTTACTATCCCCTGGTAAAGGAGGAAGGAGGAACAGAAAGAATAATGGACTGGCCCAGCATCTGCTGTCTCCCAAACTCAGCCCAGGCCCTTCATGGTGATCATGTTTGGCTCTGGTGGTTATTGGCTCTTGGCCTCGGACCTGGACCAGAGAGGTAAGATAAGGCTCGAAACACACTGTTGGTGAGATTTAGAATGCTTGCTCCTTCTGGATTCAAGCTGATGTCTGAATGGATAGCTGTGGAGCAGCTCTTTTCTTTTCTTTTCCTTTCTTTTCTTTTCTTTTCTCCATGCTCATAGTATATGGAAGTTCCCAGGCCAAGGCTTGAACCTGAGCCACAGCAGGGACAATGCCAAATTCTTAACGGCTAGGCCCCCAGGGAGCTCTTGGAGCAGTTCTTTTGGTTCTAACTTTATGGCTTTTGCCCCAGGCTCTTGGTTAAATAAGAATCTGATGATAATTTTCCTTGTTTCTTAGAGCTGGTATGATTCAGCTCTTCAGAGAAATTTGCAATTTAAAACCCTGAAATATTTCTTCGTTTGAGAGTTCTGGTTATAAACATACAGACTTCTGTTGTGTTTAAATATCCCTAGGGCATGGAGTTCCCATTGTGTCTCAGCAGTAACCAACCCAACTAGCATTCTTGAGGACTCAGGTTCCATACCTGGCTCCGCTCAGTGGGTTAAGGACGGCTTTGCTGTGAGCTGTGGTCTAGGTTGCAGATGTGGTTTGGATCCCATGTTGCTGTGGCTGTGGAGTAGGCCAGCAGCTACAGCTCCAATTGGACCCCTAGCCTGGGAATCTCCATATGCTGCAGGTGCGGCCCTAAAAAAAAAAAAAAAAGTCCCTAGGGCAGAAGGCCATGGTCCTGTCTCCACATTGGGGGTTTCTTAGCTAGTCAGACAGGCTGTGGCACAGAAGCTTTCTTTCTCATGGAAACAGTTGTTTTCTATGTATCTCATGTCATATGCCTTTTCAGAATATTTTCGAAATGCTTCTCCTTTTAAGGTCTAGAACCTTTCAGGATTGGACCATACACCAACTTCGTTAACATCGGAGAGCGCTGTAATGTTGCAGGATCCAAGAAGTTTGCTAAACTCATCATGGAAGGAAAGTATGAAGTGAGCATCCTAATAAGACCCTTGAGGCATCTGCTGTGTTCATGGCCAAGACAGCCAGTGAAACAGCTCTGCCTCTGGTAGTGTTACTAGCAGAGCTGCTGGGAAGGGTGAGAAGAACGGTAACGTGTGTTTGCAGCCAGTTGGGCCAGTGGGAGGATGAGGCTTCGGAAAATCAAAGCTGGTGGTGTCAGTATTTGTCAAAAAGGACTGCATTCAGGGCATGAAGTGGGATGAGATGGGAGCGACCCAGGTTCTAGCTGTTTCTGTTAATTGTGAAATAAATTTAAAAATTTGAAGACGGTCCTCATTTTGGCTTCTTACAAATCCTTCCAAGGGAAGGGAAAGCCAAGTAAATTCCTGTTCATTTCCTCTAACATGGTATTATTGCGTCTGTTAACTATAAACTAAAATTAAGGAGCAGTCACAAAAGAGAGTAGGCCCTGCCTTGGAAAGTTTGCAGGGTAGTTTAGCCATAGTATTTTTAGGCTTGGGCCTTCTATGAATGAACAAAATTGAATCCAAATTAAAAGCCTACTCTAAACCAAATGTTTGAGCCTACTCTAAACATCTGGATATATATATACACACACACACACATATATATATGTGTATATATATATATTTAATGTAAATTCAGAGTTAAAAATGGAGGAATCTGATCTGGGCTTTAATGATTTTATTTTTTTCATCAATCTCTCATTTTAAGGTTTTGCAGCCTTTAGGAATAGATCTTCCAGTAACCAGCCTCAAAGCAGCCTGGTTGGAATCAGAGGGCACATTTGTTATCCTTTATGGGCTTGTTATGGTGGCCTCCCTCAGGGCCTCCCTCAGTGGGCACGTTAACCAGGGCCAGTTACCCGGTTACCCTCCCCAAGTTGAGAAACCTTCACGGGGTGGCATTTTGGGGCACAAAATAAAACCCAGACTCCTCAGGCCATCACCCAGTCCCCTCCATTTAGACTCTAAATTGCCTTCCATCCTGACATTCCAGGAGGTCTACTTATGCCTCCAGTATTTGTTCATGTTTGTTCCCTTCCAGAATCCTATGCCCTTTCCTGGTTCTATACAGTTGTTGGATTGGCAGTGTTTCTATTTATGTTTTGACTTTTAGGACCATTCTGTGGTATTCCTTTCAGCTCTCATATTTGGTAGATTTGGTACTGAGAGCGGATGGCATTTTAAGAAGAAGCAAATGAGTGGGAGTGAACTCTGTCATTTTGTAAGGTCTTGCTATAGTGAGTTGCTGTGCCAGGTGCTTTATAGCATTACTTGTTTAATCTTTACAGCCCCGTGAGATAGGTACAGCTGTTATCCTCATTTTACAGATGCGCACTTGGAGGCTTCGGGGGCGATTAAACCCCTAGCCTGTTGTTTCACAGCAAGTGAATGATAGACCCTAAGTCCCCCAAGCACAAACCTTCATGCTCTGCTCTCTCTGCCTCGTCATGGGGAGGAGAATGGTAGGAGTGACTCCTCATTGGATGTGAGCTCCCCATGAGTCAGTGACCCCTCAAGATTCTGTGGTTAATGGAATGGACCTGAGAGAAAGTCTAGTCCCGTCTTCTTGCTCAAGATGTACAATTTTCTTTTTTTTTTTTTTGGCTTTTGTCTTTTTTGGGCCGCACCCACTGTATATGGAGATTCCCAGGCTAGGGGTCTAATAGGAGCTACTGCTGCCGGCCTACACCAGAGCCACAGCAACACCAGATCCGAGCTGTGTCTGCAACCTATACCACAGCTCACGGCAACACTCGGTCCTTAACCCACTGAGCCAGGCCAGGGATTGAACCTGCAACCTCATGATTCCTAGTCAGATTCGTTTCCATTGCGCCATGACAGGAACTCCTCAAGTTGTACATCTTTAAACAAATCACTCCATCACTCCCATATGGAAGGTTGGAGCCAAGCTGTAATTCTGTGGCTCTAATGATGTGGAAAGGTCAAGGCATTGGCATCTCTGTTTTGCATCTTTCAACCTCTGGTCAGACCAGGTTGCTTGCTGTGTCCTCTGTTCCTTTGGGTTCATTTCCCAGGGTCCCGCTAAAGATGCCACCTCTCAGGTAGTTTTGTCCGCTTCAGTCCTCAGGGGCCACACCGTTCCTGGGGCTTAGGCTGTCCTGGCCTTGGACGCACATGTTTTGTAGCAGAGCTTGTAGCTTTTCTACCCCCAACTAGAAGTGAGCCCTTCAAGAGCAAGGACTGTGACTTATACTTCTTCTCTTCTTTACAGTATTTAACATACTGCTGATACCAAAAGCATGTTTCGATTTGCTGAATTTTATTGTGGTCCTTTTTCTCTGTATAACCTTGGATTATTACTGGTAGTCTTTCTTTGAGGCCTGTGCCGAAGGGTCTCATGCCTATTCTTTCACAGTGATTGCTAAAAATTGCTGCTTGGTTTTCTTGGGCTAAGAAAAAAGTAGGACAGCATAGAAATCTACTATTAGTTTTATCCCTGCTGATTTTATTGTGCAGTGAAATATGCAATGAAGACTTAAAGTCTCTGCTGTACTAGCCAGTTAGAAAGCTTTATCAAACACGTCTGTTTTGCCCAGCATTGTTCAAAGGAGAGTGGAGATACCCAAGATCTTTCTAAATTTCCAAACACTTAAAATTCGGTTTCAGTGAAATCATGAGGAAATGATTATGCAATATATCACATGATAATATTTGTAACTGTTACAGACGTTTAGAGGCAGCAGGTTATTGTGGAATAAGCTATGTTTCCCAAAGCATGTTCTCTGCAACCCTGATCCTACCAGATGAGCATATATGAGAAATACTGCATATTGTATTTTGTATTTGGAGGTTTATAGTGTGTTAATTCTATATTAAAAAGATTTGAAAATCCTTTTAGCATAGAAAGTTTATTTAACTCATATTTCACATAACTTCTGTCCACAGCCTGCAGTAAATGCTTTGCTTATCTAACACTGCAGCGTTAGATACATTTGATATGGTCTTTCTGAGGACTTTTCTTGGAGGAGATGGGACTCAAGCTGGGTCTTAAACAGTATGGGATGGAAGGAGATTGTATTCCAAGCAGAGGGAACAATGTGGTCTGTGACACAGAAGTAGAAGTGGACTCGGCTGGGTACAGGGCGTTTGGTGGGGAGGGAGTGGAACAGGGGAGGGGAAAATGCAGTCAGGTAAGAAGAGAAGGCCAGTCCCAGAGGGCCTGGAAGAGCAGGGTGAGGAATCAGCCTCGGTGGATTCTGAGCATGATGTACTATGATGGAATGGATGATTGAGAAAGGTCCTCTGTGATGATGGGGAGCAGGTCAGAGCCTAGTGTAGTCTAAAAGGACTGCTGGGGGTGGTGAAGGACCACTCTTGTCCCCTTCTCTTGAGTTTCCCTCTCCTAATGCTGGTCCCTCTTAAATTTCTTCTTCAGGAAGCTCTGAGTGTTGCCAAAATGCAGGTGGAAATGGGAGCCCAGGTGCTGGATATCAATATGGATGATGGCATGCTAGACGGTCCCAGTGCAATGGCCAGGTTTTGCAACTTCATCGCCTCTGAGCCTGACATTGCCAAGGTTGTACAAATTTTTATTCCTCAAGGGAACCCACATGTGATGTTCTGTCACTCATTTACCTTTGTCACTTGTCTCTCCCTCTGTCATCTCATGCACTGGTTTCCTGTTTTTCTGTGTAGAAAGCCTAATGGGTTTCTGATTGTCAGTGTTCTCACTTAATGGTAGCCCTTTGAAATAAACCAGAATTCAGAGAGAGAGAGAGAGATGTGACTTCAGTGTGGCTGTCTCCAGGTCTTCTGGAATTGGTCACAAGAACTGATTGAGTTTCCTGTGATGTCTGGATAGACTAAGAATCAACTTTTCAAGTCTCTGAAGGGTATACTTACCTGTTCCTACCAATTCATTAGGTCTGTTCCTACCATAGACAAAGGAACTCAGTTAATCCTTCCTTATTGCAGGAAGAAGAGACTTATCAGAGTAAGACAAAAGTATAAAATGGGATTAAATCAAGGTAGTATATTATGTCAGCTTTTACATTGTTTTTTAAGATGAAAGTTAATTTTTGTGGCAGTATTTTCAAAAATTTTAGATGGATTCTGAAAACTTTAAAAAATCTCACTGCTTTCCTCTACCATCGAATTTGTGATGAGGATTGATTTTTGAAGCTTTTTAATTTTTTTTTTTTTTAGAAATTTCCTAGTGCTTTGAGAGGTAGTGCTGTCGTTTTTAAAAATTAGCCTTCAGCAAATGTGTAAGTTAGAAATCTTGTGGTAAGCAGTGAATAACATTAACCCGTCCTTTATTCACTTACTGACAAGCCTCATCACCTCTCTGGGAGTAAATATTTTGAGAATTTAAGGTACAGAGAAGGTAAGTGACTTGTTCAAAGTCAGAATCAGAGGGGGAGCCAGTAAAATGACGTAGGCGATTTCTGCTTTTTAGCTATGATCTTTTGAGTGATCAGTTTCTGGCCCATGATGGGTCTCTTGTAAGACTGGATTTATTCCAGGTATTTTGGGCTCTAAGAACAAGGGCTTAGGAAGAAGATTAAAACCCTGTCTCTTGTCACACTACTGTTACTCAATTATTGTTTCTCTAAAGAAGAGGGAGTATTTGCGAGTCCTCGGGAGGGAGTCTGTGGTGACCTGCAATCTTTCTGACTCTCTCCTTTCTGGTCTCAGGTGCCCTTGTGCATCGACTCTTCCAACTTTGCTGTGATTGAAGCTGGATTGAAGTGCTGCCAAGGGAAGTGCATCGTGAACAGCATCAGTCTGAAGGAGGGCGAGGATGACTTCCTAGAGAAGGCCAGAAGGGTTAAGAAGTTTGGAGCTGCTGTGGTGGTCATGGCTTTTGACGAGGAAGGACAGGTGAGTGATTTCTTTTGCTCTTGCTCATTGTGTTATGCAGGCTTAGCACGGCGGAAGAGAGCCGAGTCCAAAGCAGATGTGTGCACCATCTGTATGTACACACACACAGAGGCACACCTTGGAGATACTGTGGGTTCCATTCCAGGCAACTGTAATGAAGGAAATATTGCAGTAAAGTGAATTGTATTTTTTTTTCTGTTTCCCAGTGCATATAAAAATTACATTTATGCTATATCGTAGTCTAAGTGTGCAGATGCATTATGGCTAGAAAAACAATGTGCATACCTTAATTAACAGTACTTTATTGTTAAAAAATGCTATTATCTGAGCCTTCAGTGAGTCATAGTAGTCACATCAAAGATCACTGGTCACAGGAGTTCTCGTTGTGGCTCAGTGGTTAACGAATCCGACTAGGAACCATGAGGTTGCAGGTTTGATCCCAGCCCTTGCTCCGTGGGTTAAGGATCCGGTGTTGCCATGAGCTGTGGTGTAGGTTGCAGACATGGCCTGGATCCCACGTTGCTATGGCTGTGGTGTAGGCCGGCAGCTACAGCTCTGATTAGACCCCTATCCTGGGAACCTCCATATGCCACAGGAGTGGCCCTAGAAAAGGCAAAAAAAAAATACAAAAAAAAAAAAGACAAAGATCACTGGTCACAGATCACCATAACGAGTAGAATAATAATGAAAAAGTTGGAAATAGTGTGAGAATTACCAAAATGTGGCATAGACATGAAGTGAGCAAATGCTGTTGAAAAATGTTGTCGATAGATTTGCTCAATGCAGTGTTGTCTCAAACCTTCAATTTGTAAAAATGCAGTGTCTGTGAAGTATAGTAAAGGGAAGCTCAGTAAATCTAGGTCTGCCTTTATATATACATATGTACACACTTATGTACACATAAGTACATACACATGTGCACCCATACTTACATCTATATATATGTATGTATGAAAATTTGATTATATAATAAAACCTTCACATTAATTGAAAAAGGAATTATTCAATAAATGCTATTGGAAGAAAATAGAGCCCCATTTCCTACCATACATGAAAATAAAATATACATCAATTAAAGATCTAAGTGTTAAGAAAAAAAATCTAAAGAATATATGGGAAAATATTCATCTAAACTTGGGAAGCCAGAGTAGATCTCTTTACATAAAAAAGTAAAGCTTTGTATGAAGGATATGGTACTGTTTGCAGCATGTGTAATAGCAATGGATTAATAGCCTTAATATGCAAAGAGTTTATATAAATCAAAAAGTAATATATCCCAGTCACTTCAGTAGAAGAATGAACAAAGGAAATAAGTAAACAATTTGTAGAAAAAGAAATACAAATAGCCAATCAACCTATGGGAAGATACTATACTTAGTAATAACTAAAGAAATTAAAAATGAAGCAATAACAAGATATTAGTTTCTTTTATCAAAGACAGAAAAAAAATGAAAAGATAGATATATGGCAGCTCTCATGTTTCTGCCATTGAAGCTGAGCGTGGCAATGGGAAGCTTCAAACACTGATAGTTTAACCTGGGTGATGGGTGTGCAGTGATTACTGTGTTGTTTTATATCTGACATGATTTTTTAAAATACTTTTATATCTATTTAATAGTTAATTTAAAGCAGTTTAAAAAAATCCACGCCTTATAATTCAGCCCCCTCTGGACATCTCATAGGTTGAGTATGTAAGAGTCTGTGTAGCATTGTGGTAGTAAAACATTGAGAACTCCTTCTGGCTACAGTGCACGTAGGTACTGTGTAGCACTTAAAAAGAAGGAGGTGGCAGAACCATGTCTAAAGTATACTGGTCAGTAGAAAAAAAAAACAAAAGCAAGTGGCATGATCTTGGTTTTCTTTAATAAAAAAAGATTTATATGAATACAAGAGAAAAAAATTGGTAGCTGCTAACTGGAGGATAGGGATGAATTGACTCTTTTATTTTTTTAATTTTTTTAATTTTAGGGCTGCACTCGAGACATATGGAGGTTCCCAGGCTAGGGGTCGGAGCTGTAGCCGCCAGCCTACACCACAGCCACAACAATGCCAAATCCGAGATGCGTCTTCGACCTATACCACAGCTCAAGGCAACACTGGATCCTTAACCCGCTGAGCAGGGCCAGGGATCAAACCCACAACCTCATGGTTACTAGTTAGATTCGTTTCTGCTGGGCCACAATGGGAACTCCTGAATTAACTTCTTATTTATGTAATTGACAAGTGGTGGCATCATATGTTCTTTCTCTTTTCTCTCTCCCTCCTTTTTATTTTTTCTTGCTTTTTAAAGCTGCACCCACAGCATGTGGAAGTTCCTAGGCTAGGGGCTGAAATTAGAGCCCATGCCATTGCCACAGCCACAACCATAGCAATGCTGGGTCTGAGCTGCGTCTGTGACCTATGCCAGAGCTCATGGCAATGATGGATTCTTAACCCACTGAGCGAGGCCAGGGATCCAACCTGCGGTCATGGATACTAGCCAGCTTCGTTACCACTGAGACATGGGAACAACTGCTTTTTGCATTTTCTTTTCTGTTCTTTACTTTTCTTTTCTTTTCTTTTTTCTTTTAGGGCTGCACCCGTGGCATATGGAGGTTCCCAGGCTAGGGGTCTAATGGGAGCTAGAGCTGCTGGCCTATGCCAGAACCACAGCAATGCCAGATCCAAGCCGAGTCTGCGACCTACGCCATAGCTCACGGCAACGCCAGATCCTTAACCCACTGAGTGAGGCCAGGAATTGAACCTACAACCTCATGATTCCTGGTCGGACTCATTTCTGCTGCACCACAACGGGAACTCCTTTTTGCATTTTTAAAGTGAGATCATTTTTCACAAAAGTATTCTCGTTTTTGTACAAAAGATATATTTTCATCATGAGAAAAAAAAATCCATATAATCCAATAGAGTACAAAAGAGAGATAATTTTGGTAACAAATATGCATGGAACCTTTATTTATACCAAGCTCACTCACAGGGTAAATCAGTTTTTCCTCTCAACATGTAAATGTCAGCTGTATGTTATGACTTTTTTACTCCATGTGAGGAAACCAAGCAGAAGGACTTAACCTGCCTGTTGTCTCACAGGTAGCCCCCAGTCGTGCTGGGATTCAAACCTAGGAGGTCTGGGCCTGTGCGCAGTGGCTGATGGAAGGATCCAGGGTGAGGCTGTCAGGGAAGAGTTGACTGTTTTAGAAAAGGTGCTCTGAAAAAGCCCCTCTGAGGAGGAAATGTTTGAAAACCTGAATAAGATGAGAAAGCCATGTGGCCATTTAGGAAAAGAGAATCCAGAAAGTTGAAAATTATGTATAAACTGATCTTTTATAACTCTTCCCCCCCCCTGCAATGAAATGTTGGCATCTTCCCATCTTGGCAAATATGGATTCTAACTCCATCTTTTATGATTATGCTATATTTCATCATGTACGTTTTACTTAATCCATTATCGCATAAAATTGTGTTTGTTCCTAATTTTTTAGCAGAATGAACAGTGGTGAATATCCTAATTCATGCTTATATGTTTCCTGCTATAAAATGATTTTCTTGGTTCATAGAGGTGGGATGGCCAGGTCAAAGTGTGTGCCCATTTAACATTTTGATACACACTTGCTAAATTGTCTTTCTGAAAAGTTGTATCTAGTTCTACTACTAATTTAGTGTGGTAAGGTCTTGCGACAGAATTTTTATTTTTACCACAGGTATATATGCAGACAGATAAAGAGACAGATATTTCTTTTATGAAAAACAGAAGCCTTAAGCCCTTTAGCTCCCCAGAAGCAACAACATACAACTTAGCTCCTTAACTTCAAATTTCAGTTTTTGTTATTATTTATTGCTTTTCTACAGTGGTTAAGGGTTTGGCTTTTTCACCATCCACCACTACCACTTCACACATCTTTGCTTTTATCCCTGCCATCTTTCCAATACATTTTAGTTGTAACTATTTTCAGCACTTATATTTATATTAACTAGTGTAGAAGCAGAGCTGTGTAGCATGCCAGAATTCCTTTTCCTTTCCTGTGCCCTGTTTGTTTTCCAAGAATCTTTTTGTTTGCTTTGTTTCTTATATGTTTTCAAACTATTCCCTGGTTGTGTGAATTCTAGTATCCAGTGCATCCAAACACAGTGAGTAGACTCTCCTTTTCATTTCTTGAAAAATTCTCTCTCCAATTCATCATCGTTGTCTTCTTCTTTTCTTCTTCTTCTTCTTTTTTTTTTTTTTTTTTGCTACACCCACAGCATGTGGAAGTTCCCAGGCTAGGGATCCAACCTGTGCCACAGCAGCTACTCAAGCCACTGCATTGACAACACTGGCTCCTTAACCAGCTGTACCACAAGAGAACTCCCTCTCCAAGTCTTCTGACACAATCTGGAAAGGTTGCTCAGTAGGCCGACTGCACGGCTGTCACTTTGAGTTGTTCTTACCTCTCTCTGAGGTGCTTAGATACCATAATTTCTTCATTGTTGGTTTACTCTCTCATTTCGCTAAGCATATCCTCTGGTAGCTTCTCATGAAAGGAAACATGGCAGTAAATAGCTTTGAAACCTTTCATGTCTGAAAATGACTTTATTGTATCTACTTTTATACTTCCTTAACAATTGTATGGGTGTAATAGTGCAAGCTTGAAATTATTTTCTCTGTGTTTGGAACACAGTGATCCACTGTATTCTAGTTTCCATTGGTACTGGTAGGAAATCCAGTGCTATTCTAACCCTTGATTCTTTTGGAAAAACCTATATATTATCCCATTTTCTGGATGCTTCTTGGATCTTCTATGTCCATGGTATCTGAAATCTTGTGATTATGAGGCCGCCTTTATGCTGGGCACTCAGTAGGCTCTGTCAGTCAGGAAGCTTATGGGCAGAGCTGCCGAAAGTTTCCTTGAATTGCATTATCCTCTCTTGGCATGTGTTTTATTCAGACACTTGGATGTTTTGGAAAGATTGCCTAATTTTCTTATCTTTTCAGTCCTATTTTTCACTTCTGACATTTTGCTCTGCTCTATGCGAGATTTCTACATCTACATTTATCTTCTCTTGAGTTTTATGTCTTCTTTTTTCAGGAGCTCTTTTTTGTTATCTAAATGTTCTTTTTCAAATTTATATAGCAACCTGTTATTGTTTAATTGCTGCAGATGTCTTCTCAAACTTCTTCAGATATATCTCGAGCACCTAGTATGTGCCAGGCCCTGAGGAGATGGCAGGGAACAAAACCTAGTGTTTGTCCTTGTGTAATTTTATGTTATTAGAGCACAGAGGGACTAACAGATAAAAAAACCTAAAGATACACCACACATACACATACACACATGGAGAGTGTTACATTCAGTGGCGGAATATGGAGAGGATAAGGGTGACAGGAATAGTAGGCTGAGGGTGGGAATGCTACTTTATATAGGATGGTTTGGGATGGCCTCGTGGATAATGACAATTTAGCGGAAACTTGAAGGAGATGAGGGAGTGAACTGTGTGAAAATATAGAGAAGGATGTTTTGGGCAGAGGGAGCCTTGTATGAAAACCAGGAGGGAGACTGTACAGCTAGAGCAGAGGGGGTTAGGGGATTTGAGGTTAGAAAGGTAGCTGTCAAATCGTGTAGGGCCTTGGATACCACAGTTGACACTTTGGCTTTTATGCTGAGTGAGCTGGGAAGCCACTGAAGGGTTTAGAGCAGAGGAGCAAATGTGATCTGATTTACGTTTCAACCCTCCATCTGGTTCTTTGTGGAAAAGGGTCTGTGGGGACCAAGCAGAACCGCTGGAGGTTAATGCTGTGTCCAGATGAGAGGTGGTGGCCGGGGCAAGTGGGAGCAGTAGAGGATGTGAGAAGTCATCTGTTTCTAGATTTTTAAGGACAGGCCAGTGGGATTTGCTTCATACTGGTTGTGAGCCAGGAAAGAAAGAGGAGTTAGAGATGATTTTTGGGTTTGGGGGCCTGGGCCATTGAGATAAAGTGGACTTTGAGCATCCGATTTGGGATGGAGTGAAGAGAAGTTTGGGTTTGGACATATGTTTACAGTGGTGTGTGGAGTGTGGTTGTGTAGATGAATCTGGGTTTCATGGGCAAAGCCTGGCTTGAAGATAGGATTCCCTTACCTGGGAATGATTTGCCCATCGATGATATTAAAGCAGTGAGACTGAGTCCACCAGAGGACTGATGGTAGAAAAGAAGTCCTAGTACCAAGCGAGTGGTGGAGTCGCAGTGCTTCATGGTCGGGGAGGAGATGCCGTCAAAAGACTTGAAAGGAGCTGCCCGTTTGGTAGGAGAGTGAACACAGCCTTCAAGAAGGACATGGTGAGCTATGTTAAAGAGCTGTGGATAGATCAAGTAGGAGGAGACCAAGAATTTACCCTTGGACTTGGAAAGGGGATGGCTCATTATCTTACTATACTGTTTCTAAAGAGATGAAAGCCTAACTGGAGTGGGTTCAAGAGAGAAAAGAGGATTGGAGGCAGCAGGTGTAAACCATTTTTTGGGAGTTTTGCCTTAAAGGGGAACAGAAATGGGTGAAAACCAGAGATGGGTAGGAAGTAAGAAAGGGTGTGTGTGTGTGTGTATGTGTGCACGCACGCACGTCTGTGTGACGATGTGTGTGACAATGTGTTTTGTAAGCTGATGGGAAGAGCCTGGTAGAGAGCAGATGGAGAATTGATGCACAGGAGAAAGGGGGCACTCGCTTGGTCCATGACCTTGTGGGTTGAGAGTGTTGGCCCTCCGTGTGCAAGCAGAGGGGGAGGCAGCATGCTCATCACACAGAAGAGAAGGCAGAACGTGAATGCAGATCTGCAGGGCACTGTTCTGTGTGCTGGGGGAGTCTGAGTGCTCCGTCTGTTTTCTCAGTGAAGGAGGAGGCAAGGTCAGCTCTGAGAATGAGAACAGAATGTTGTGTGCTTTGTGCATGTGGTGCTTCACCAGGAATGTAAAGCAGAAACACTCCTGCAGGGAAGGGTCGTCACTGCTGGTACTTTTAAAAAACACACACTCCTGGGCTGTACCCCTTGAGTTTCTGACGCATTCGGTCTGGGGTAAGACCTGACTTAGGAACTGTTAGAGCCTTAGAGGTGACTATCATGCATACTCTGGCTGAAAACCACCTGAGCAGCCACATGGGGTAGCTGTCACTCCATTTTGCGGTGAGCCAGTGTCACTGGCAAGGACTTCGTGCAGGACGGAGCCAAGTTTTGATCCCTTGTCTGTCTCATTTGAAGACTGATGGGTGTTTCCGAATCCTGTGTTATCTCCACTTCAGAGCGCTTGCTCTTGTCAGAGAACAAGCTTTTCCAATTTAGATGTGAACGTGACCACAAATAAAAAGCACAGGTAGGAGAAATTTTTTTAACTTGTGAGTTATAAAAGACGTGCAAATTAGAGCAATATTAAGGTAATGTTTAATTGATGCTAAGTTAGTAAAAGTAAACCTAAAAATGATCAAGATCTGTGCTGTATGTACAGTAGTGGTAAATAGACTTGGAGAGGTTCATTGCAGAGTATAGTATAAACACAGACAGTCCTTTTGAAAGACGTAATACCTATCAAGAGACATAAAAATGTTCATACCCTTTGAAGTGATGATCTCATTTCTGGGAAATTATCCCAATGAAAGCATTCACTATATATGCAAAGGGTTTTCACCAGCTTTTTATTGACTATATAACAACCTAAATGCCTAACTGGAGAGAAATTGATAACTTAGATTACATCATTCTATTGGACTCTTATCCAGAGTATTAAGTAATAATTATGAAGATTATGGAACAGCATGACAGTGCTTACAAGATATAAGTAAAAATTATGAAACCAATAGTTATGTAGACCCTGTCTCTATACATCTGTGTAAAAACTACGTTTGATAAAGATTGGAGGAAAATACTGTAAAGCAGAATAATTGAGAGTAAGGTAGTGAAATTAAAGGTGACTTTTTAGAAACCGCTTTTCCTAATTAAAAAATAACTTTTCTCTAAGATTATGGGCTTGTAAATGCTCATGGAAGAATTGTATTAAACATTCTAAAGAGCAAAGAGAAAAATTCATACACTTGGAAATTCAAATACCAACAATACACATATTTTGGTGCAAATGCATTTTTTTTTACATCATTTGAGTTCATAACACTATTGGATGTAACAGTTAAGAACCAAGATTTACTTTGCTTGGATGATGCGATTGTTTGTTTATCAGGAGAAGACAGCTCTCTGCAGTGGAAAACCACCACTGCAAGTAAATAAAGATGAGATACTCACATGTGCTTTTGTTCCAGTGCATGGCAGCTGCTTTTGGTTTATGCTTGTGATCTATATTGAAATGAAAACCACAAGGTCGAGCAGTGTCAAGTCCCAAATATGACAGGACTGGCCCTGAGACTTCTGGATTAGAAGGCAAAAAAAGAAAGCATTTCTGTGTTTTTTGTTGACATTAGTAGTTTTGATTAGCTGTTATTTTAACTCTAAATAACTATATATGTGTAATAATATATAAAAATATAACAAAGAACCACTTTCATTATTGAAATTTGTATGGGAAAAATAACTGTCACTACTTACTTTCTAGATTTAATTCTCCTTTTCTAACTGAAATGAATAATTTCATGTGACAATTTTTGATAATGTAAGGTTTCTTAGAAGTACAGTCATCACATAGTGGAATATATATTTTTTTTGTTTGCACGTGTGTAAACTTATAGTTAAAATAATAATATTATCCTTTAAAATATCCATTGTATTAACACATTTTCCTATGTTAAAATGATTTAAAAATAATTTTCTAATTTATGGAGAAATAAAGCCCCACTGGGATATTGATTAAGGTTTAATTAATCCACATAGAAAATAAAGAGGAGTTGGTATCTTGGAGTCATTCAGGAACATGATAGGTTTTTTTAGTTACTATTCAATCAAGTTTTATAGTTTTTCTTAAAGAGGAAATCTCAAGAACATTCCTAGGTATTTTGTGTCATTTTGTTGTGATTTTGGCTTATTTTTCCTTTTATAAATATTTTTCCTTTGGTAGTAATTTTTTAGATTTTTATTTCATAACCAACCTCTTAAGAAATTGGTATTATTTTTCCTTTGAAAAATAATCTTATATATCTTACTATATTCTCCGGTAGGGTGTGCACTGTAGCATTGTTAAATGCATAGTTCTGGGAAATCAGAGCCAATAGTTGTTAGTGTTCCCTTTATTTTTACCTTGCCACAGGTAGTTGACTCAAGCCTAGGAGTCAATTCTCAGATTTTCTGCTCTGACCCTCACGGGGCTTTGTTAAATCTGACATATTTCTGCTTTTCAGTGGCCCTAGAGAGGCCGTCCCTCTCTGGTGAGGATAATGTGACCTGAGTATTTCCCTCCTTGGGCCTTTCCTTATAAGATGGAGCAGATTTTAAATTCTTTGTAAGTAGACTTCTCCAGCTCACCCTCAGAGGTGGATGTTCGTGGTAGGCACGTGAGGACCACGCTTGGTCACAGGACCTTCAGGTCACACAGGAATAACAGCACAGCTTACACTTGGCATCCCAGCCACACCAAGGGTCCCAGCTCCCTGGCATGTGCCTGGCACCCCTCTTCGTGAGGGAGAAGATGCAAATGGGTTCATTTGCCCCTGTTATGACCCAGCATTGCTTCTTCCAGGTCTTGGCAGGGTAGGGTTTTCCCACAAGCAGCCTCTCTCTTTAGTTTCTAGAGAAAAGCCACAAGCAGGCATTGGCTCATGACAATGACCCTGCAGATGAGTCTGGTTTCTGATCACCTCATCTGCCATGTCACCAGTAAACCAATAGTTCTCAAATAGATGTGATTTTGCCACCCCAGGAAATTTTTGGCAACATCTAGACAGATTTATTGTCATGCTGGGTTGTCGGGAGGGTGTGTGTCTTGAGAGCTAGAGGGAGAGGCCAGGGGTGCTGCTAAAAGCCTACAGTGCACGACAGAGAATCATCTAGTGTAAATTGCTATTGAGTAGCCCAGTTTTTAACCCAGGACAGCTGCTTTTCTGCAACCCATTTTTTTTCTCTCTGATGTCTTCTGGCTGATGGAGAAAGGACAGATAAGGTTTTGGTATTTTAATCCTCTTCTCTGTGCCAAGTCCTGGGCTCTGGGCACTTGAGATAAATAAAGGCTAGTAGAAGGCCCAGCTCCTATGAGATTCAGTCCTTTTCAGAGGTTTTGTTGGAAAGAAGACTCGAGGCAGGGGAGATCTAGGACAGTGGGATTGCAGAAAGATCTGATCATTTTCAGGGCTCAGTTGTTAAAAGGAAGACAAAACTATATAGGTTATGGGTTGGATTGAAATATTTTCGGATATTGGTCTCTGTATAGTAGATCAGGTTTTTGCTCTTCCTATGAGCTGTTTCTTTCTGCTCTGCCCACTTTGTAGCTCTGCCCTTAAAAGTACTAAAGTGAATCCCATCCTCTGCTCTACCCAGAGATTAATAAATGGATTAAAAATTTCCTTCTCAGAGTTCCCTGGTAGAAATGCGTTAAGGATCCAGTGTTGCCACACGTATGGCATGGGTCACAGATGTAGCTGAGATCCAGTGTTGTTGTGGCTGTGGCACAGGCCTGCAGCTGCAGCTCCAGTTCTTCCCCTGGTCCAGGAACTTCCATATGCCATAGGTGCAGCTGAAGAAAAAAAAAAAGGAATCTCCTTTTTGGAGTTCCCTATTGGCACAGTGGGTTAAGGCTCTGGCATTATCACTGCTGTGGCTTGTGTTCAGTACCTGGCCCAGGAACTTCTGCATGCTGAGGGCATGGCCAAAAACAAAAATTCCCTTCTCTTCCCTCCTTTTCACACCCCACAGAATTTGCATCTTTTCCTAGAGGGTGACATTAAAAAAAAAACTTGACTTTAAAAGTTCAGAAGTTTTCAGTGATAGCACCTGCAGTTTCCACATTGCAACTGAGACCCCTTTTTCCTCACCAGGTTTGCCTCTCAGTGTCAGTTGCACATCTGCAGTCCTGTCTATTGCCTCCTTAATCCCAAGCTCCTGGCATCCACATTCTGCCTTGAGTATGAGTTTTGCCGGGAGCACTGCCTCCATTCTTTCAGGTGAAGAGGGATCCAGGAGGCACCATGCTGGCCTTTGAGCCCGCCCCCGTTAAGTGCTCTCCCTGTGCTTCATCTCACTCAGGCCTGCAGTCTTTGCCTGGGCTCTGGGTGTCCTAGCACTTGCTTTCAGCCACTTGGAATAGAGAATGCACTGCCAGGATTTGTACACTAAGCCCATGCCCTCAGGGACTCTATAAGGCCCAGGGGTCTCTTGTCCTGTGCTTTTCCCTGGGAAACTTCCCTTCAGCTGTTTTCTTTGTGACTTGTCAGCATCCTTATGGTGGCACACAAGTCCCTTTCCTTCACTTCTCTTTGCAACTCTGTGTGCCCCCCCCCGCCCCCCCACCATTAAGCTGGTTCTGCCCCCTGCTGTGTCCTCCCCCATGTTAAGCTGGTTCAGTCAAGTCTGATACCTTCAGCCCGCCTCTCAAGTGGGCCCTATTTCTTCTCTGCTCATTGTCAGACTGCACTGTCACAGAATCTGGGTATCTTCCATCTTTCTCTTTCTCACATTATCGGCCTTGGTGACTAAATCAAAAATCGTTTTATGTATATCTCCTTTCTCCCTAAGTGTCTAATTACCTAGCAAAGCCTGAACAGAGGATTGCTTAACTTGAAGCCTTCCACCTGCTGATGGCTGTCTAGCTTTTCTGCAGCTTAAGAGTAAACCTGGTAAATCATAAACTCATAAAAGATATTTATTATTTCCTTCTTGGCCCTTAGGTTTGCCGTATTGTCCCTGAGGTTTCCTCCAGCTAAGCCTGTGCAGGTGCCTCCTCACCCATCAGTGGCTCCCACTGTGGCTAGATGGGAAGATCACTAGGGTCTCTTAAAATACTGTTGCTCAGGTCTCATCATGGGATTCTGATTTAACTGGTCTCAGGTGAGGCTCAGGTATGAATATTAGAAAACAGTATGCTTGGTCTGCACACACTGTTTCTAAGGAGGGCCAGTGGCACAATGAATAGCACATCTGATGATGGATCAGAAGATTCTAGAAAACAAAAATCCTTCCATATTATCAACACGTGCCACTAGAGTTGAGAATCTTCTGGATCTGTGAAATCCTCAAGCCCCGAGGCTTATTAGCATGTTTATCTCACAACCCCGCTAAAGAACAGGACAGAGAACTTTGGAGAATCTAACATGATATGCTCCTGGCAAAGGCCTGTCCATCGAGACTCTGTGCATCCTAGACTGTTGTCTACTCAACACACACCAGCTGTGTTTCTGTTAGTGTAGCAGGTACTGTACAGGTGCTGGCCGGACAGTTTGACAGGGGCCTCTTCCTTGCGCAGCTGGTAGTTGGTGATTCTGTTCTGGCCTAGAAGTGAATTCCTGTCCAGTGAGATGTCGTTCATGGCTCAGAGAAAGAAATGACCAGGCCCTACTGGTAGGGTAGTAACTGGTAGTAACCTATGAGGTTACTTGCAAATACTAACACTGGTGCCCCCAAACTCCTGTGCCTTCTCTCTTAGTGAGCTTAGCTGGGACATGAACCTAGAACCTGGAACTGTCTTTGGCTCTCTGTGAGGGGGTAGCTTAAGTCCAAGACTGAGGGCAGCGCCTGGTGGCCTGCTTCTCACCACTTTCTTTTGGGCCCACATCTTGGTCTTAACCTTATTTTCATCACTAATAGAAGAAAGAGTTGTTGAAGACACTCAGCCAAGAAAGACCAGGACCTGCTGCCTTCCCTAAAGCCTGGGGCAGTGGGGCTGCAGAGGCCTCTCCTTGGTGTCCCTCCCTTCGCCTCTTGGTCAGGGAGGCCAAGTCCCCCCCACACCTCCCAGCTGAAGAAAACAGGGAGTGATCAAGGCCAAGGAGAACTGTTGACTAGGAATACCAAAGTGGGCAGGCAACCAAAAGCTTAGATGGAAGACTGAGTTCTTTTCTTAATTCCCCCCCTGCCCCTTTCTCTGGAGGATGGGACCTCCTTGAAGCCCCTGAATAAGGGCAATGTCCTCACCCTCATCCCTGCAGCCGCCCAGAGAGCTCCCTTTTTTGTCGGAGCTGATTCTTTACCGCACTTGGTGCTCACATCTGGTCCGGGGTGTCCTCCCTCCAAGTAATGTTGTCAGCCTAGGAGACTCAACATTTCATTCAGTGGTGCTGGCCATGTTTCAAGAACATTTTGTACATTCATTCAGAATGCTATGAGACTTATTTTTTGGAACCACTGTAGTAATAGCAAGTATTCATTTTTTTCTTCAGAGCAGATTTGTTTTTCTTATACAACCAGAAATCATTCAGAATATAATTTGTTGAATAAGCCTTGTTGAGGTTGTAAATGTGACCTGCAGACAGATTGCACGACACAGTCAGAGAGGCTTTGAGTCAAAGCCGATTTCGTTTATTCCTTGAGCAGTAGCCCCTGGGCATGTCCTCAGCTGGGTCCTGCTCTAGGCCCTGTGGGGACAGCAAGGCTGGTTCTGGCTCGGGTGGACTCATGATAAATAATAAACAAGTGGCCAAATAAATATAATGTCTAGAAGGACAGATGCCTTGAGGACAAGTGGAAAGGGCAGAAAGGGTGGCCGTGGGGCTACCTGGAGGATGGTGGCTAAGGAAGGCTTCTCTGAGAAAGGACCTTTGGACAGAGACCCGAAGCACAGGGCTACGTCTTGGTGTGTTCTGGGTGGTGGCAGCAGTGAACAGAAGGGCCCTGACGGAGGACAAGCTTGGGTTTCAGGAACATCAAAGGAACAGTGGGGAGAGCAGAGCCAATGAGGGGGCAAATGAGAGAAAATGGGGTGAGGCCTTAAAGCACATGTTGGGTAGCTGATGTGATGGAGGGTGGGGGTGGAGGTGGAAAATAAATTCCTTTCTTTGACTCTATGTAAAATGTTACTTCAGGAAGACCCAAGGAGGCGGCAGAAGCATTGGGACTGCAGGCAGGTGAAGAAGGGCACTTGTCTTTTAATTTATTCTTTAGTAATATTTGCATTTTTATTGCATATTATAAGAAGCCTATTTATTAATATACCATATGTGTAAGGTTTGATTCCTACAGAAGCAGTGTAGCTGTGGTGCTGATGAAAACGCAAAAGAACTTTAAACCAGTTCCCCTCTGAGATAATGCGATAAATATTTAGAGGCTGCTTGGCATTTGGTTCTGTCAAAGCCAAACGTTGATACTTCAGTGCTTTCGACAAGTGAAATGTCCTTCTGGTTTTCATAGATAACACTTCATTTTTCGATTTAAAATTATGTCTTTTGCTCCCTTCCCCAGGCAACAGAAACAGACACCAAAATCAGAGTGTGCACCCGGGCCTACCATCTACTTGTGAATAAACTGAGCTTCAATCCAAATGACATCATCTTTGACCCTAATATCCTCACCATTGGCACTGGGATGGAGGAACACAGCTTGTATGCTGTTAATTTTATCTATGCGACAAAAGTCATCAAAGTAAGTATGAGTATTTTCTCTACCCATTACATTTCTCTGGTTTATCATATGGCTCCAGTGAATAGTTTGAGCTAACATACATATTTATTGGCAGGGAATGCTGACATTCTTATTCTTAGGCAGTAAATTGGCTTTCTGAAATTTAGGGGTCATTATTATTTTTCTTTTATATACGCTTTTACATTGTGAAGTAAAACACACTAGGGATTATATAAAAAATAGAGATTATAATAAATAATCAATTGCAAAATATATAATAGCTTTCATTTAGGTCCCGAGATAGAACATGCTGGTGCCTTCATGTCTCTCCCTCCCCTCCTTCCTTCCTACCTTCCTTTCTTTTTTAGTTTCGCCACACCCTCGGCATGTAGAAGTTCCTGGGCTAGGGGTCAAATTGTAGCTGCAGCTGCCATACTATGCAACAGGCATAGCAACACCATGTCCGAGCCACATCTGTGACTTACACCACAGCTGTGGCAACATCAAATCCTTTACCCACTGAATGTGGCCAGGGATCAAGCTCACATCCTCACGACACTATGTCAGGTTCTTAACCTCCTGAGCCACAATGGGAACTCCTTTCCCTTTCTGTTTACACTCTTATTCTGAATTTTATAAGGGAAACATCATCCTGAGTTTTATGATACTACTTGGTTGCTTTTCTTTATAATTTTATCATTTCTGTATACACAGCCAATCTGAATTTTCCATGGGTTTCGTATTCGCAAATTCACCTACTCTCTACAGTTTATTTCTGACACCGAAATCAGTACTGATGATGCTTTTGCAGCCATGCACAGGTGCTCCCATGTGCAGAGTGGTGACAGGTCCTCATGCCTGACCCTCATGTTCCAGATGAGTCAACAAGGGCCACGCCCTGCCCTCTTGGTCCAGTTCTCACTCTATAAATATAAGCCCTTTCCATGGTCTGGTTAGTGCCATGTTTTTCACATTTTTTGAGCTTTTTTTTTTTTTTTTAATAATGGATTTTTCTATTTAAATATGGCCCCCAGGCATTGTGCTGAAGTGTTCTCTAGTGCTCCTGAGCGCAAGAAGGCCATGATGTGACTTATGAGAAGATGTATGTGTGTTAGATGAACTTTTGTTTAGGCCCAAGTTGTGCTGTTGGCTGTGAGCTTGATGTCAAGGAATCAACAGTATATATTAACAAGATATCTTTAAATGGAAACACATGAGAAACAAGGTTAAATATTGACTAGTGATGATAATTTTGTGACCAGAGGTTCACAGACCTAACCCCGTGTTTCCCATGGGATCAGTGGTTTTCAGCACTCCCCAGCTGGCAGTGTTCACAGTGACTTCACAGAACATCACGGCCACAAACTGTATAAACAGTAGAGTTTATTTTACCTATTCGTGAGCTTAATATAAATAGAATCTTAAGGTTCTTATGCTTTTTTCCTTATCCAATCTCATTTTAAAGATTCACCTGTGTTGTTGTAGCTGTCCTTTGTTCATTTTTATTAATGTATAACATCCCATCATTTAGCGCTTCTACTATTGACAGACATTTGGTTTGTTTCCAGTTCTGGTGCATCAGGAGCAGTGCTGCCCTGAGCATCCTTGTACATATCTCTTCCATGCATGTGCATATGCATGGGTTTCCCTGTAGCACGTACCTGAAATGAAATGGCTGGGTCACAGTAGTGGGTAATGGCCAGCTCTTTCCCTAAATGCTTAGCTTTGTACTTTAACCAGTAGTGAACAAGAGTTCCTTGGAGTTCCCATTTTGGCTCAGTGGAAACGAACCCGACTAGGATCCCTGAGGATGCAGGTTCAATCCCTGGCCTCGCTCAGTGGGTTAAGGATCTGGCGTTGCCATGAGCTATGGGGTAGGTCGCAGGTGTGGCTCGGATCCTGAGTTGCTGTGGCTGTGGTGTAGGTGGTAGCTATAGCTCTGATTCAACACCTAGCCTGGGGACTTCCATATGCTAGGGGTGTGCCCCCCACCCCTGCCAAAAAAAAGCAAAAAAAAAAAGAGTTTCTCTTGTTCCACATGCCTACTAATACTTGATACCACCTTTTATTATTAGTCAAGTTTATAGTGAACTAGAGAATTTGTTCGTTTAGGCTGTGGAAGTCTTCTTTCTAGTAGCTTGTCCTTTCAGTGAATGACTGGCTACTTTCTGTTTCTCTGTCCTAGTTCTCTCTCTCTCTCTCTCTGTGTTCTCTGACTCCATTTCTTCTTTCTCTGTTATTTATCCAGCAGATACCTTATGACACCCTCACCGTGCATTGTGACCCTATCATGGTCACTGTAGAAATATACAGAGATAAAGCAGAACTTTTTATTTTCCCTTAGGAAGGTGAGAGTCTATGACTTTTGTGAAGCCCTGATATGCAAGTTTTGATCTCTGTCTAGTTATGAGAAACTCTGAATTATTTTGAATTTCATGTTTTTGTTTTGTTTTGTTTTTTACTTTCCACTCATATATAAAGCTTAAGGGATGTTATTGCTGCTTTTGGCAAACTAAGGAAATCTTTTCACGTTTAACCTTTTTTCCCAGGAAACATTACCTGGAGCCAAAGTGAGTGGAGGTCTTTCCAACTTGTCCTTTTCCTTCCGAGGCATGGAAGCCATTCGAGAAGCAATGCATGGCGTTTTCCTTTACCACGCAATCCAGGTACAGTGCAATAGCCGTTTGCCTTTTGACACCAGTTTTTCCTTAGGGCAGGGATTTGCAAACTTCAGCCCAGAGACTAATTCTGGTCTGCTGCCATTTCTGTGAATAAAGTTTCCTTAAAACAAAGCCATGCCCTCTCAACTTGTCTGTTGTCTATAGCTGCTTTTATGCTACAGCAGCAGAACTGAGTGGCTGCAGCAGAAGCCATAACCTGTGATATTTTCTGTCTGGTCCTTCCCAGAAAGAGTCATTGGCCGCTGATTTAGAGCCTCCCTGGAATCCTCATTTTTCTTTCCTTGGCCCTTAGTTTGGTATGGACATGGGGATAGTGAATGCCGGAAACCTTCCTGTGTATGATGACATCCACAAGGAGCTTCTCCAGCTCTGTGAAGATCTCATCTGGAACAAGGACCCCGAGGCCACTGAGAAGCTCCTGCGCTACGCTCAGGTAGAGAAGTGTTCTGACGGATGGCTTTTCCTGTCTTTGAGCCTGTCATCCACTTAGTGTTTTTAGATCTTCATTGTAGAATATAAGTGTCTGATCATGTCTTTGGATCATTGAAGGTTTCTGCAGAGAGTTTCAGAGAAGATGCTGTAGTAAGGACAAGGAAGGAGAAACAGGCCATACCCAGTCTGCTTCAGTATTCTGGATTTATATTTCTTTAAATTTCTTTCAAAATATAAAATCAATTTTTCTCATACCAAACTTATATATATTAATTCTAGAAAATTTATAAGATAACAAGCAAAAGAAGAACATAAAAATCACTCATAATCCTGCCTCCCATTGTTAACCACTGTTGAGATTTTGTTATAACCTTCCAGTCAGAGCTTTGTTTGTGTGTTTTTTCCAAAATGACTATGTGCTTATAGGTGTACACACACACACACACACACACACACACACTTTTATAAAAATAGAACTATACTCTAGATGCTTTTGTGATGACCTGCTTGTTGAGCAATATACTGGGAACATCTTTCCATTTTATTAGCTGTTTTTTTTTACCTCATAATGTAAATGGGCTATTTTGGATTTTCTTGGGTGGCTGTGCTATTCCCTGGTTCCCATGTTACATGTTTATCTTTGTATAGTTGTTATATTAGGATCTGGTCCAGTTGTGGCAAAGTTCTGCAGTTCGAGACTTGAAGTCTGTACACATTTGAACTATAGACATGAGAATAATTATACTTAATCCAAAAAATCAGTTCCTTGTTTCCATTCTGTGTGTTGGGCAGTCCTAGGTTTATTAAGTATCTCATGGGTACTGCTTCCTAGAATTCACTTTAAGGAAAGATGAGATACTCCTCAAAAAAACTTACTTTTTAATTTGTTTCAGAAAGCAATGGCAAAAAGGAAGACATTTTTCTCACAAAGCATGTTGGGAACATGGTAGAAATGCTTTCCTGTGTGTTGCCACCTGTGTGAATGTTTTTCATGTTAACGTCTGACTTTAACTCTGGCAGAACTGCTAATTTTTCCTCTTCCCTCAAAGAGTAATAAAATGTTGTGGAAGAAAGATAGGACAGTTTAAGTTTAACTGAATCCTTGATTTATCAACCACTTGGGTGGCAAGATTTAGACTTCTGAAACTGTTTGTGTTAGCCACAGGCAGAGCTGGTCAGGGTACAGACCCGGTGCCAGTGAGCACATGACCCTTCTCTCAGTTCCTTGAAAACACTTCCAATTCTCATGTGGACCCAGGACAGACTGTCTCAGGTCTTGAGTGCAGATGTGGCCAAGTTCTGCTTCTCCACAGACGTAAGAGACAGTCCCTAGATTTCCTTCCTGTTCTCAGGATTGTTTCTACTCATGTAGACAAAGTGCTTAGCCCTTTAATATTCTTTGGGTATGAAGACACGGGTGTGAAACGCTGTTCCGTTTTTATCTTAACCTGTCTTCCACTTTGTGGAGCGCCTTTCATTAATTGCTCACAAAGACAGGGTTCTGCTGTAGGCCAAAGAGCACCATAGCTTCTCTGGTCAGGAAGTTATACTAGAATGTTCTTAGTTAACCCAGTGCTATACTTAATGCTGTTTCATCTCCTCCATGGTCCAGATGAGACAGCTCTTACTTAGGACAGGTGGGGCAACCTGAAAGGTTATCCCCTTTTAAGGTTTAGTTCTGTATTTAATATCAGTCATGTTTTTTGGTCTATGTTCACTTTCAGTATTTACAAGGTTTTTGTTTCTTTATATCTTTCTGAACAGTCAAGAGGTTTGCCCCTGGGGCATAGCTGAAGATTAAGAGGGAAATCTTAGTAGCAATTGCAAGGGTTTAACAATCCATCATATAAAAAGTTACCTCCTTCATAATGTAACCATAAGGAGTTATTACAGGCCATTGACCCCTCTGTCAAGTAGGCTCTCTCCATTCAAGGGTATTTCTGTTACCATTAAGGAATTAATAACCAAAACATGTATGCTTTAATAACTCCCAGAAGTTGCCAGCTCCTCAGGATAATGCGAGTGCAGGGGGAGCGTGGAAAGCAGGAATATTATGAGGCAAATAAGGTTTGAGAAATATTTTTTGGTCTTCATAAGAGAGTGCTTATCTTTCTATTACTAAATGTTGAAGTCTGCATCCAACTTTCATCTGATACAGTTTTCAATATTATTATTAAAATGGATGGCAAGAGTCCTGTCTCTGATCTTCTTAAACTCTCTAATGGGGTTTTATTGAAAAATAATTCCCCCAATTTGGTGCAGACTGACCTGTGATGAGTAAGTTATCTGGGGTGAAAAAATGTTCCCAGTGTCACGGTGTCACATAGCTCACGGGCAGCTGGTTACGAGGGGGTGCTCTTTGGACATGAGCAGGGAGGGTCTCTGCTCTGGGTAGGATGGCTCTTGAATTACCTTGGGTTGTGAGAATGCAGACGTCCTCAGCTTACAGGGGTGTGGAAGCAGTAAGTACACTTTCTGTAGAAAGTGTACTTTGAATTTTGAATTTTGATCTGTTCCCAGGGGAGCATATGCAGGATGGTTCTCTCCTGATGCTGGGCAGCCCCACGCCAGGAGGAGAAATGACCCCTGCACTTAATGGCTGGTCCATCCCTGGTGCGTCCTACACAGCCAATCTCTTCCCACTCAGCACAGCACGCAGTAAGTTATAGGAGACAGTCCAGGCAAAGCAGGCTTTGTGTTGGATGGTTTGGGCCAAAGGTAGGCTAATGTGAGTGTTCTGAGCATGTTTAGGTGGGTGAGGCTAAGCTGTAAGCTTCAAGGTTAGGTGTGTCCATTATTTTCGACTTATTGGTATTTCAACTTACAGTGGATTTATTGGATGAAATATTCTTAATACTTTTCTGGAAAAAAGGTCTCCTGTTCCTTGACCTGGCCTTGATGCCTCTCGTTGCCAGTGGACACTCACGATGCTCTTTGGCTTTCTCTTGACTGGTTTACTCCTTGGATGCTGCTGGTCCAGACTGATATGGGAAACAACACAGGTCCCCATGGGCCCTGGCGAAGCGGGAGCTGCTCTGGAGCCGTGGGTGCAGGTGGAAGGAGTGAAGGAGCAGCCTGATAGGTGTGGCCACTCTGCTTGGAAGCTTTCGGTTTTGGCGAGCTTTCTTGGTTTGTCTGGTGTCTGGACCAACTTAGTGTGTAAAACACAGCAACCTATATTTGGATCGTGGAAAATGTCCTACTCGTGATTAGTTGGAAAGCATGCCGTGTTGTACTTCTGAAATAGCTGCTCTTCAACAGTCCAATTAAAAATGCTGGTTTTCTGAGGCATGTTTATTATTTATCAGATGGGGCAGTTTTCTTCATTCATTCATTGTAGCCTCTCATCACTGGTAAAACCTGCACTGGTCTTTGGCGCATCCTCACATCCCACTGTTCCTGATCATGTATGTGTTGACCTCTCCTGGGCCCTGTGTGTGGCACACTAGTATTTTTCTATGAATACAGCAATGCTGGATCCCTAACCTAGTGTGCCTGGCAGGGGATCGAACCTGTGTCCTGGAGCTGCAGAGATACGGCCAATCCCATCGAGGCACAGCAGGAACTCCTGAAAAATATTACTTTGAATGTTACTCCACAGGTTCAGATTTTTGAATTGTGCAGGCCACCCAGCCTCCAGAACCCACCACAGCTGTCTGAAAGGTTAAATCCACCCTCCATAGCATGGATTTCTGGTACCCTATGACTTGGTCTCTACTGTCCTACACAAACATTGCTCTGGAAGATGCATTCCTGTTCAGCACTAAATCATTCAGCTAATATTTACTGAACTCTTGTTTTGCGCTTTGCGCTGAATATCTAACGAGCAAGAGAGGTACTCCCGCCGAGCCTACGCTTTGGTGAGATGTACAGAACCGTGTGGAGGCAGCTGTCATCGAGTGTGGCAGGTAGGCAGGTGCTCTAATAGGGCGAGTACAGGATGCAGGAGTCTGGACATTGCATCGCTTCCTTGGGTAGAAGGCCACTGAGTCCAAAGGTAGATGAGGTCAGGGAAAGCCTCCCAGAAGCTGTGGGTCTGGAGACGTGAAAGCTGAGCAGGTGAGTGCTAGGTCGAGCCGCAGGGCTGGCCTTCCTGCCAGAGGAGGCGGATTTGCATCTAGCTGGGGCCTGATGTGCCCCAGCCACTGAGCAAATGGTGGTCAGTGAGCGGATGTGCAGGGCCAGAGGTGAAGGGATGGTAGGGAGTGTAAGGAACTGCAGTGTTGAAGGTGGCCGAGAACAGCAAAAGATGAAGCTGGGAGTGAGATCAGGGTGAGGATGGCATGGCAAGGAGTCGGGACTCTCTCCCGAGGCCGTGGGAGCTTACAGGGAAGTTTTTCACATGGGGCAGTTTGACCAGGTTTGCATTTTGTTCTGTGGAGAAGTTACACTGGAGACCAGGGTGAGCCTGGGCTGTGAGGACCAGCTAGTCACTTGGACTATGAAAGTAGAAGCAGGTAGAGAGAAATACTGGGGTGGTGTGATCATTAGGACTAGGTGATTGATTGAATGTGCAGAATGGATCAAGAGTCAAGAATGCTGCTTAGATTTCTGATTTGGGCCACTAGTGCCATCAGTCAAGATGCAGGAAACAGATAATGCAGTTCACCTTGGGTACCATGACCATCTCACTTTTGTCCTCCTGCTGAATCTGTCCACTTCTTCAAAGTCTCTCTTCCCCACTCCAGCTTGTGATGATCACTGTGTCCTCAAAATTCCTAGCCTCGTCTGTGTCACCGCCTCACTCAGCCCTTGGCACGTGCTTCCTCTCGTAGCCTACCTCTGGGTATTTCCACCTCCCTTGTGATGCGGCAGCATGAGGTGTGCCCACCTCCGGGTGATTTCGGGCTCAGCTTCGTCACAACCTCTCTGCACGTACCTGTGGGAGGTGGTGATTCTCATTCAGAATTTTAAAAGCTCATCGGTTAGGAGGTTCAGTTTCTCTTAGTGTCCTGGAAATCTTTGGTCTTAAGATGGTCTCTTTAAGGAAAGACAAAAAACAGCTCAGATTTGTAATTACTAGAGGCAGAGGGTGTTGGGACGGGGAATGGGATGAAAGTGGTGCAAAGGTTCAGTCTTCCTCATAAGGTGAAGAAGCACTAGGGATGTACTGTACATCGTAGTAAAACTCACAGTGCTGATTATCACCTACAAAGGTTATTAGGAGAGTAAATCCTAAGAGCTCTTGTCCTAAGAAAATATTTTTTTCTTTCTCTTTTATTTTGTCTGTGTAGGAGATGACGTATGTAACTCAAATCAATATGCTGCCCACCTTAAATTTATGAGGTGCTTTAAGTCAAGATACATTTTAATAAAACTGGAAGGAAAAAATTTAAAAAACAGAAGTTCAAACCCAAAAGGATTTTTTTTCTCTCTCTCTCCCTCTCCTTACCTCAAACATTTACTGAGCTCTTAATTCACACTGGATGCGCTACTAGGGCCTTGAAAATATAAGAGAATAAGATACAGTTTTTTTTTTTGGCTGCTAATTAGTTGGGTAAGTGACCTCTTGTACCCACCTCTCTGTCCTAATTTCAATCCAGACTCAGGGCAAAGGAGGGAAGAAGGTCATCCAGACTGACGAGTGGAGGAACGGCCCCATCGAGGAACGCCTTGAGTATGCCCTTGTGAAGGTGAGTGTGGACGGGGCAGCTGAGGTTGTTGCCGGACGGGAGGGGCTGACAGCCGCTGACAAAGGAGATCCCCTAGGTCGCCCTGGGTGATTTTACCTCTACCCCACCCCTGGCTCCAGAACATTTTGGTAGTATCTAGAGATATTTTTGGTTGTCCCAGCTGGGGGTGCGAGGTTTCACTGGCATCCAGTGGCCGGGGATGCTGCTAAACCTCCAGCGATGCACAGCACAGGCCCTCCCCACAGAGTCACTCAGTCCAGAGTGTCAGCAGTGCCAAGGCCAAGAAGTGCGGTCCTCGACCAGGTGCTGTCTGTCATTTGGTCAACAAGCAAGTCCTGGCTCTTCTGCTCTAACTTGGATTTTAGGCACAATGAATAATCTTTCTTGTGATAAACTACAATGGGAAAGAATATGAAAAAGGATATATATATGTATGACTGAGTCACTTTGCTGTACAGCAGAAATAAACACAACACTGCAAATCCACTATACTTCAATAAGTTAAAAAAAAAAAATGAATCCGAAGTGAAGAAAAATCAATAATCTCTTGGCTTCAGTTTCCTCATTTGTGAGTATAGAAAATTTCAGAGTTCTTTTTTTGCCTCTAGAATTTAATTTTTACTTTCTTGGACCTTTTAAGAGTTACCTACTTCAGATGGTGGAACTAGTCAGCCACCTCCAAGGACCCTTGAACTGGGGATGCTGGAGGGTCAGGGCCTGACTGGTGAAGGCTGAATAAGTGGAGGCCTCCTCATGGGTTTGAACTTCCTCTAAGGGTCCTACCCATTCTCATTGCTCTCACCGCATCAGCCCTGCAATATTACATTGAAATAACACACTGATTTCATAGGAGCTATCTACTGTGTAATCTGTTAAAGCACTAGGATAAAAAATATATTTTATTATGGATTTGAACTTATTAGTACACCTCTCAGTAATTTTTCACTTTTACTAAGGACTCAACTTTATATCAATAAAGCCACCTAAGCACTTTACATGGGTTATCTCATTTAATCTTCAGAATAACCTTACAAGGTTGGTACTCTGTGATATATTAATCAAGGAAACGGAAGCACAATAAATTGCCTAAATTAGTGATAGGAGCCAGAGTTTGAACCCATGCAGTCTGATTCCAAAACCCACCCTCTTATGTCTTACCATGATTTATTCTTTGTTGGCTGTTTGAACTTAGGCCAGGTTTTTGTATGTGTGTGTGTGATTTTTCCTAATTTTTTTTTTTTTTTTTTGCAGGGCATTGAAAAATATATTATTGAGGATACTGAGGAAGCCAGGTTAAACCAGGAAAAATATCCCCGACCACTGAATATAATCGAAGGGCCTCTGATGAATGGCATGAAAATTGTTGGTGATCTTTTTGGAGCTGGAAAAATGTTTCTACCTCAGGTTAGTAAATGACAGTGGGACGTTTTCACAGTGGAAGGAAAAGTCTTTTTATCTTTTAATAATAAGTTTGGGTATATTCCCAGGTTTTAATTTCAACAAGAGCTCAGGGACACTGAGATCTGGTTCTGGTTGTTCTTTCTCTAAATGTGTCTTAGGAGCAGTCTGGAAAATCCTCTGGGGTGGTGTGGAGGTTAGAGGTCACCTGGACATTCCAAGCATTCCAATCAGTCAAACACCCCCCCTCCCCCACCCCCAAATTAAAATAAAACCCGAGATTAATGTAAAGTTAATCTCACTGAGATTTGATTTGACCAGCCAGTGTTCATCCTTAGTATGAATATTTTGAAAAGATCATTACCATTTTTTTTTCTTTTTATGGCCGCACCTGTGGCATATGGACGTTCTTGGGCTAGGTGTCCAATCAGAGCTGCAGCTGCAGGCCTACACCACAGCCACAGCAACACCAGATCCAAGCTGCATCTTCAACCTATGCCGCAGCTTGCGGCAACATCAGATCCTTAACCCACTGATCGAGGTCAGGGATTGGACCTGCATCCTTGTAGATACTAGTCAGATTCTTAACCCATTGAACCACAAGGGGAACTCCAAGATCATTACCATTTTAAATAGTGATATTACATTTAATGCATGCTTCAAGTAAAACCAGTACGCTTACATTGATTTACAGCAACTGCCAACCACATCAATTAACAAATACTTGTTGAACCTTTTTTTTTTTTTTCTAATAGTTATTTCCCCAATCCAGTTTTTTTCTGCTGTACAGCATGGTGACCCAGTTACACATACATGTACACATTCTATTTTCTCACATTATCATGCTCCATGACTTGTTGAACCTTTTCGAGTTAACTTTAAGCTTGCAGACAAACTGCAGATATAGTTTCAGTGTCCCTAGATCCCTGCCTCAGCCTCTTCCCCTAATGTTAACAGTTGTACTTGCTTATCATACGGTTATCAGAACCAGGAAATTACTATCGGTGTTAATACTGCTAATTAAAGACCTGATTCCAGTGTCCCCAGTGTTTCCACTACTATTCTTTTTGTTCCAGAATCCCACATTGCTTTTATCCCCACCTTCTCTAATAGTTCCTGAGTCTTTCTTTATGACCTTGACTTTCGAAGAGTACAGTACATTTTGATACTGGTAGACGTCCCTCTGTTTGAATTTGTCTGATGTTTTTTCATTTTTGGCAAGAATAACAGAGTAATACTGTGTCCTTCTCAGTGCATCCTGTCAGGAGGCCCATCTTGTCGCTGTCTTGTTACTGGTGAAGTTAACTTTGATCGTTTGGTTAATGGTGTTGGCTAGGTTTCTCTGCTGTAAATTTACTTCTAGGGAGAAACTCTGAGACTGTGCACATACCCTATTTCTCATCTACTCATGAATTTTAGCTTACACTGATGAGTTTTATAAAAGGCTTTGTTCTTTTTTTTCTATTTAACAAATTTGACATGTTACATTTTGTAAATTTAAGGTGTGCAATGGTACATTATATATATATTGTAACATGATTGCCATTGAAGCAGATTTCCCATACTACACCATTCTAATACAATATTATTGTGTATATTCATTGTATTGTGTGCTAGAGCTCTATGGCTTATTTACTTATTTACAAGTTTGCATCCTTAAATGCCATCAGTCTTATCCTCCCACCCCCCATTCCTTGGTAATCATCTTTTTACTGGGTTTTTTGTTTGTTTTTACAGGTTCGACTTTTTTTAGATTCCACACCTAAATGGTGTCATACAGTACTTATCTTACTCTCTCTGATTTATCTTGGTTAGCATAATGTGCTCAAAGGTCTATCAGTGTTTTCTGAACGTAGCAGGTTACCCTCCTTTATCATGGCTAAGTAATATTCCTGTGTGTGTGTGTGTGTGTGTGTGTGTGTGTGTGTGTACCGCATCTTTTTTTATCCATTCATATGTTGATGAGTATTTGGCTTGTTTCCATATCTTGGCTATTATAAATAATGCTGTGATAAACATGGGTGTGCATATATATATATATATATATATATATTTTTTTTTTTTTTTTTTTAATGATTACACCTGCAACATATGGAAGTTCCTGGACTGAATCTGAGCCCAGCTGCAATCTACCCACAGCTGTGGCAATGCTGGATCCTTTATACCACTGCAATGGGCTTGGGATTGAACCCACACCTCCACAGTGACCCAAGCCCTTCAGTCAGATTCTTAACCCAGTGTGCCACAGCGGGAATCCATCATGGGTGTGCACATCTTATTGAAACCATGTTTTCATTTCCTTTGGTTTATACCCAGAAGTGGAAAAATAGGTATGGTAGACCTATTTTTAACTTTTTGAAGAATTTCCAGATTGTTTTCCATGTGGTTGGACTAATTTACATTCCCACTAGTGTATAAGAGTTCCCTTTTCTACACATCCTTGTCTTCTTCTTGATGGCCATTCTAACAGGTGTGACGTGATTTCATCGTGGTTTTGATTTGCATTTCCCCAATGATTAGGGATGTTGGGCATCTTTTCATGTGCCCATTGGCCATTTTGATGTCCTCTTTGGAAAAAATGTCTTTTTAGTTCCTCTGCCCATTTTTAAAATTGGAATATTTGGTTTTTTTTGTTATTGTGTTCTTTACGTATTTTACGTATTTTTAATTACACATTAATCCCTTAGGCAGTATATTTTCTCCCATTTGTAGGCTTTAAAAGGCCTTTTTTGCCTAAGCTTTAATTACAAGTGAATTGTAATGCTGGGGATTGAGAAGAGAAGTCTGGGAAAGGGCTTGTGGAGAAGTCTGATATTAGAGAAGTGATGGAGGATTTTCTAGGCAGAGAAAAATGTGCAGAAGTTCCGAGGAGAGAAACTGACATTTGATTTCTGGCCTTGTTTTCCTTTTGCTGTACCTCATTCATTGGCTCTCCTTACAGGGAACTCATTCCTTACCCTACCCACTGTTAAAAGTGGACTCCAGGGTGGCTGACCTGAGGTCAACGCATACATCATAATTTGTGCTAAAATTTCACCAGTGACCAATAGCATCCCGCCAGGTGCTTTGGTAAAGGTACCTGACTCTGTCTGTGTGTTTTCCCCAGGTTATAAAGTCAGCTCGTGTCATGAAGAAGGCCGTTGGTCACCTTATTCCCTTCATGGAAAAGGAGAGAGAAGAAAACCAAATGCTTACCGGCATAGTAGAAGATGAGGCAAGTCATATTGTCTGGGCTTGTGGGCCTGTGAGGAATTGGCCCTGGACACTGTTACTAAGTGGGGCTAGGGACCTAAGCCAGCAGGCTAGGCTGTGTTTGTCATTGAAGATGAAATGAGAGATGATCTAGCTCTTTTACCAAATATCAGAGTACCCTAGGATTTTCCTTGAATGTGGCTCCATGAAATTTTTAATAGGAACATTATTTTTCAAACAAAGCCCATGATTTTGAGACAAAACCAGTTGGTTCATTCATCCACTGACTATTTACAAAGCTCCTACTGTGTGCCTGGTACCATGCTTGACACTGTAGCTAGCAAAGATTGGTTCCTGCCCTTAAGGATAATGTTTGGTTTGGGGAAAACCTCTTAACTGAATCTTCTCTGTGTGCTAGTAATGTTCTTGGTGCCACTTCTGGATTCATTTTAATTCTTGGCTACAGCACCCTAGAGAATCATTAAGCTGACCTTGCTGAACTCCCTATGAAGCTCAGTCAGCTTTGGTCCCTAGGATTCTGAACTGGTAAATTGATCTGAGTTTGTGAATGGCTCTGACATTGTGTTTATAAAAATCCCACTTGGCTTGCATGCCTTTTCTTTGCCTTTTTTTTTTTTTTTTTTTTTTTTGAGGGAGGGATGCTGACAGAAAAGCAGTATTGAAAAAGATAACCCAAGCCCCCCCTGCACTGGTCATGCCCATCCTGATGGGACAGGTGCAGTTCTCTAGCTCTCCTCTCTCCCTTTACTGCCAACAGTAAACATTTATCAGATATGGTTGGAAGGCTTAAGGATGTGGTCTTCAGCGATGGGACCATTTTGTATTGAACTTAAACTGTGCTTTGCGGTGATGTAATGCATGATCTTGGTTGAAGCCCTCTGAGCTAACCAGCTAGGTGGGTCTCTTTGAACTGCTTGGGCTTACAGCCTTCTGT